>NC_135307.1:182291056-182594087 GCF_048772815.1 Callospermophilus lateralis | reverse complement strand
CTTTGCTGCAGATGGTCCTCAGGGTGACCTGCCTTGGAAGGGCTGCCATTAGGCCAGCCCAGAGGCCTTGTCTGACCCCACAGAATTTACCCCTCTCTGGGGACAACCCATAACCAATACCTGATACTGGAGGTTCAAACATTTGAAATAAGACAATTTACATTGCAGAGCTCCCTACAGGGTCGGATTCACTGATATCACACGCCTGCTCGGCTTGCTCCCTTTTGCCCTCCTCTTCCCTCACTTCCTTACTGTTTTTTTTCTGGAAGCATGTCCTGAATACATCATTTGCAGCGAATCTTTGACTCCAGGGTTTGTTTTTGGAAGAATCTGAACTAAGACATTCTCATCATCCTCACGCTGATTCCCTGGCTGTGCTCCAGCTGAATCAGAATCTCCAGTGACTCCTGAACCCTCAATCTTAAATCTTTCTGGGAGAACATGGACCAAAATCTGCACATTCCTAGAGCTGGGCAATCGTCCCCTGGGAACTGAAGGCCACACTTCATCTCTCACCTGGATTCAACATTCTGAATGGGTGCAACACCTGGTAGGGGGCACCTTCCCTTGATAGAGAAAGGAGGTCACAGGAATTGTCAATGAAGGAAGCACGTTCCCTGGTGCCCCCTCTGTGGATTCTGGTCTGAGCAGCATGAGTTACCATCTAAAATACTAGCAGGGTTCACCAGGTAAACCATTCCCTTAGGAATCGGAGGGAGGAAGATGGTCCTGAAGCAGGGTTTTCCAAAGCCTCTGGAGGAGTCATTAGATTTTACTTTGAATGGTGTCAGAGGCAGCAGTCCTCTGGGTGTTGGGGCTCTTGGGATCTGGGACCAAAGTGGGTGTTCTTGCCTCTGATGGCAGGAGACAACGAAGCTAAAAATACAAACTCTTTTTGACCCCTCCGCTGCCATTTTAAAGTGTCTGAGATGGGGTCAGGGACACAGTGTAGCTTTCAGAGCCCCACAAGAACAGACCCTCAGGGTAAGTTATGCAGAGAGAATGGTCATAAATATCCATCTTCTCTTTGGGAGAAATAGAGGTGACAAAGGAGGGGGAAAATGTCTGAGTAAATACCACGGATTGAGAGCTGAACCTTTTAAGTTATTCTTCTCTCATGCTCTCAGAAGGTTCTTATTCAGACATACCCCTTGTCTTTACAAATGACCCTGAATTTACAAATGACCCTCTCGTGAGCTGGAGGTATGACTTTGGGGGCATTATTCTTATTTAGGTACAATTTTATCACTACCAGAAAGCTGAAAGGAGCATGCTCACATATAAATATATTTTCAAGAGAATGATGAGAACAAAGTTAACATAGGAAACAAAAATAATCCCTAGTTTCCTGTTCCTTTCCCCCGCCGCTTCTTAATGTGTCTCCTTCAGGGAGAGGAAGCTGTCTTCCCTCCCCCATTCAGTCACACTTCCCTGATCTTGGATCTACTGGCAAACAGATTGATCTGAAAAAAAATGGCTTCTGTCTTTCCGGCTGTGGTTGCAGATTTGCCTCTGAATGGACAAGCTGCAGATGTAGTGGCCTTGTTGGAACTGCTGAGCAGGCGCTGACACGAGAATCCCATTCGTAATATGAACCATATGTTGACGACACAGTTAAACCACCACCACCCATATTCTTTTTTCTTTTTTTTTTTGGTAGTTTCCTGTGAAGCCACTTGAGATAGAGCTAAGCCCTATAGGCCACCAAGTAAAAGAAAAAACACTGCTCGGGTGGCCCTCCACACATTGTGTTGGTTTATGGGAATAGGATGAAGGCAGGAAAGAAAGGACCCTGGACTGTGGAGGGGAAGTCCACCCTTCTGCTTTGCTGCAGTTTGACATGCATGAGTCACTTGACCTCTCAGGCTTAGCGTCCTCATCTCTTTTGGGTTTGGTTGCATTGACAAGTGGAGCTTCGGTCATCAGGTTGGTGACAGGGGCATGTCATGAGGTGACAGGCTGACCCCTGCAGAGATGCTACACCTTCCACCTGGGCCTTGAGAGTATTCGAGTGTTCAGAACCCAGCGAGGACCTACCACAACTCCAGGATCTCACGTCAGTCATAGGTAATACAGGAGCTCAGCCTTGAGCTCTTCTTGGTCCATCCCAGCACTGGCGAGCCAGGGGTAATAGAAAGTGGTTCTAGAAGGGGGATCCAATTTCTGGGAACCTCCAAAGGTTTGGGGGACTCAGTGAGGAAGGCAAAGATGATTTAAGAATTCAAGGTAGGATGTGAGGCCTGGATGAGAAATCAAGGCAACCTGATGATCCGCCAAAGTGGTGGATGGAAATAGACTTGAATTTGGGGAGAAAGCAGAGGCCCACATCTCTTTTCAGCCATTGATATTGGGGATGAGATTCTTGGTTCCTTCTGACGCGGTCAGGAGGATATGAGGGAGTTGCATGCCCCCAAATCAGTGCAGAGTAGTTTTAGAGTCTGTTGCTAGCCCCTGCAGAGAACCCAAGAGACTGGCTGCTTCATGCAGTTGCTGTATTGCTTCTTATGGACTCTTGCCCTTTTCCTTGAAGGTCAGAACCCCATGTGTATGGACCCTCAATTAGTCAAGTTACTATTAGCACTCGAGCCGATTCCAAGTTTTATTTGAGACTATTGTTACATAAAAGCAGTGCAGATATGTGAATCCCGTGATAAGCACCCTTCTGGTCCCATCTGGTGATGGCTAGGTATGGGTCTTTGGTCCTTGTCTGCTTTCCAGTGTCTGCTTTGAGCTTAGCTGTGCAGTTAAGCAGGATGATTTTGTGTGAGTAGTACCCCAGAGCTAAGGTGAAAGTAATTTAATTTAAGCACTTGGGGGCTTCAGCTGGCTTTATGAGCATGAAAGATGTCATACACATACCCAGTCAGATGTCATTCACACTTAGAAGCCCACATACTCAACATTATCACATTTTTAGGGACATTACTCTCACTTAGGGATAGACACCCACGTGCTGCAGATCCTCATTTGGACATATTCACACTCAGGTGCCACATGCACTCCCCTGGATACTGGCCACATTCACTCCTGCACTCCAGGCCAGATACAGGTAGGGCAATGCGTATGCTCGCTGAACTGTTCACCTCCACCTGTATTCTGCACTCATCCAGGTGTGTCATACTCTCACATGCCCACCCCTTTCCCATTTGCATGGCTGACCTTTCCCAGGCTCAAGGACATTCAGGGAATACTGGCCAGATGGAGGATGTTACATGTTCTTGGGAGGAGCCTCTCTGTGTTTTTTTTTTTTTCTCTCCCCTTAATGAAACAGTCCTGTGCTTCTGTATTAACCAGAATTGTGCCTCTTAACCAAATGTCTTTGGATGGATAATCTGATCAAAGAATAGGAGCCCGCACCACATTCTTTAAATAAACCATATGCTAGTTCACTGAGCCATCTTTAAATGAGTGGTTTGGGGCCACTTCTGCAACCACCTCATTAATTCCCGTTGTCTCCTTTGGGGTGCACTTTGGGAAATTGATCCTCTGTCTTCAGTCATGGTTCCCAGAGACCTGTGCAGTAAAGGTCTTCTCAAAGAAGAACATTTATTTGAGAGAAGCTCACACTTGGCATTCAAAGAAATGAGAAGATGTTGTCCAATTCACAAACTTAAGAATAACTCTTAAAAAGAGAATCTGTACATTTGGCATAGAGTTGATATTTAATAAGGGCTCAGTCATCTCTATGCACATGCTAGCACTTCTTATATCCTTCTAAGTTGAAGGGAATGATATGAGATCACTAGACAGGAGCTCCAGGGAGTCACTGTTTACCTTGATTGAAGTTTCTGCTTCCAGTCAGGTTTGGTTTCATGCTTTCTTTCAGTTTTAATTCAATCCAATTTGATTCATTTCAACAAGCATTCATTGATCACTTGCTTGGTGTCAGGCATCCTGTTGAGCAGTGTGTCTGTGGGGAGAGTGACTCACAGATAATGCAGCTGCACTCCCTCTTTCTTTAAGGACACAGTCTAGCCAGCAAGACAGTAGTTCCACCTCATGTTGTTGCAGAACCGATCAGAGAGTGATTAATTGAGTTGAAGAGGAACAGAGCAGAGGGAATACCTCTTCCAGAGTGAGCATCTGGACAGGCTTCATAGAGGAGGAGGAGGAGGAAAAGTTTAGCTTGAGGGAAAGTGGAGGTGGAGAGGACTGTAAAAGAAGTACAAGCTGGTGATGGTGTGGGCTAAGGTCCAAAAGATGTTTGTACAATAGTGAGGATCCGGAGCTGCTGGAATGAGTGGGGAGGGTCTCTTGAGAAGATGTTCTCAAAGGAAGATGGGAAACCAGGTACACAGGGCTTCAAATGCCAAGATGAGGAGTTTAGAATATACTAAATAGTTGGACTAGATAGACACCAAGTACTTGAAGAGGGACAGTAGTATATGATTAGGAAGATCAATGGATGAACTGATTAATTGACCAAATCAGTTAGAGGCAAAGAGACCAGTTGAGTCCAGGCAAAAGGTAGGGACGTGCCCAACCTAGGCATTAGCAGTCCAAGGGCAAAAGATGGGCGGGAGGAACGCTGCCAAGGTCACAACCAAAGGGCTTGTTGAGTAGAGGAGGAGAGTGAGAACTAAGATGGTAGGAACTGAGGATGAGTCCTAAATTCAGAGTCTGGCTACCTGAGAGATGGCGCAACCCCTTAGTCAAGAAAGAAATGAAGGAGGAGATGCACCAGGTTTGTAGGTGTTGGGGCTGAGTTGAATTTTGGACATGTCAATCTGAGCTGAGTTGGGACCTCTGAACGGAAACAGATCTCTGCAGAGCTCCAGGTTTAAAAACCCAAAGCTGGGGAAGGGGGGATAGCTGAAGTGACAACAGTGTTTCCCTATGGAAGAAGTTGTGCCAATTCCTCGAGAACTAAGGCACTTATCCCTCCAGAGGGTTGCTCATCGGTCTCTCCTCTTTCCCATCCAGCGTTTATCAGCTGGTGGTCAAGGAGGAGCGACTCCAGAAGTCCCGGAGGGCGGCTGACATCATCGAGTGCTTCTCAGTCCCTGTGAGCTACAGGAATGCCTCCAGCCTGGACTCTCTGCACTACTTTGCTGCTGAACTGAAGCCTGCCAACCTGCCTGTCACTCAGCCGTTTACAGTGGGTGACAACAAGACATACAATGGCTACTGGAACCCTCCTCTCTCCCCACTGAAAAGCTACAGCATCTACTTCCAGGCACTCAGCAAAGCAAATGGAGTAAGTCTGGCCACAAAGAGGCCATTCCTTGCCTTGTTTGGGTTTTCTGTTCTCCCATGAGAGGTCAGCAAAGCTCTAGAGTAGAGGTTGACAAACTGGGGGTCAAATCCAGACCTATGCTTTATGGTGGTTTTCGATAAAGTTGTTTTTAAAGACAGCTGAGCCTATTCCTTTGCATTTTCTCAATGGCTACGCTGATGCTTGATAGTAAAGTTGAGCAAGTGCAACAGAGACTGTGCACCCCAGAAAGCCTAAAACATTTATTCTGCTGCTCTTTATGGAAATCATTTGCAGCCTCCTCTATTAGAGTATGGAGAAGGTGCTGCACTTGAGCAAATCACATGATCTTCCTGAGCCTGAACTTCCTTATCTATAGTAGTAATTACTAGCAAGCTACCATGGTATGGATGCACTTGCATGTTTTAGTTCACCTGTGAATACTCTTCCCTTATACTATTCCCTTGACATTTTCATTAGTCACTTTTGAAAATAGTTTTTCTCCCAGTAACAAGGTAACTGTTTTGATGTCAAATATTTCTTTGATCAAGCAGTGGTCTAGTCATAAAAATAACTACAGGATTAGAAAGGATCCTGAAGATTATTGAGCACCTACACACACACACACACAACAGAGCTTCAGTCACTATTACAGCATGACAGTTAACTGGTTAGTGCTTATTTATGAGTACCTGAAAGTATAGATACCTTACTTTGTTGATCTTTGGGGTGCTGGTATGGATTATGGCTCCAAGAAAGCTTTGTCATATACATCCTTAAATATCTCTTTGAATGTGGCACCCACATATTGCTCTTGGTCTACGCTTTTAGGGGTCTATAGATCTAATGTGGTCCCCTTCTTAATTGCTGTTTCTTTCACTGCAGATCTTTTCTACCATCTGCCTTCTCTAAAAGCACACCTATCTGGTTTTTTTTTTTTCTTCAAGCACAATATATTTGGTCCTTCTTGTACCATGAGCTGGTGTTTGTCATCTGGGATCCTTTTATGAACACATGATAGATTTCCAGAATTTATTCAATAAATAAGCCCTGTGGTTCACACTGTGGTTATTATGTGCCTTCCAGGAGCTTATAGAAATGGAAGGAAGCCTGGCATGTGCCATGTTATGTAGTGTAGGTGGGGAAGGCAGACATTCACCAAGAAAGGAAGGTCAAGACCAAAGCAAGATTAGGTGAAGTGTATGGTGAACGATCTGTCCATGCTCTGGGTGGTCAAGGTAGAGTTGAGTCTGTCAGTGGCAGTCATCGCCTGGGACAAAACCTGGACTGAGGAGCTAATTAACATTTAGAATGTCTACATGCTCATTTAAATTCCACTTTGGTATTTCAGTTTTGCATTTATTACTGGTCCAAGCAACACTCCTCACAGAGAATATAAAACTACAAAGAGAAGCTGCCAGACTGCCTTCCACCTGTCCATCTGGTCCTCCCTCTGCATGAAGCACTCTGATGTACTGAGTAGGCAGACACAAAGATGGGAAGGAGCATCTGGGGGCCCATCTTCTTCTTAGAGCTCTGTGCCCTCATTTCAGCACAGCTCTCTGTTAAGTGGGTTTCTCTGCCCTCGGCACAAATCAAGAGATAGGGTTAGGTTTTCCAAGCTGGGAAGAGCCCTATGGATCCTCTTCCACATTCCCACCGAGATAATCATGAAACCCAGCAATAGATCCAAGTCTGCAGAACCCAACACAATTGTCTCCTAAAAGGAATTTCCCCAACCCAACCGTGGTTGGCCCTGAGCAGAACAGAGGTGACACAGGACATTGATTGGAGGCTTTGTTTCCCAGTCATCATAGCATAGACCCACTTTTTAAGACACAGGATTTTGCAATGAGAAAAAAAAGAAGTGATCCACTCTGAAATTGCCTTGTCTTAGAAGTTGTTTCTACTCCTGCTTCCAAGAGGAGACAGGCCATTTAATGACTGACATCTCCTATCCCAGATCATGCATACCCTCATTTTGGAACTAGGATTCCCAGTAATGACAAGCAGGCAGGAAGGGAATTGAATGAATGCTTATGCAGAGTGTCAGGGGTCTGCAGTTGGCCTCATGGGAATCTGGGCACTCAGTGTTGTATTTTCTGGCAAGAAGAAATCACACATTGCTTCAAATTACTGTCTTTTATTATTATGTTTTACTGAAAAGAGTTGGGTGAAAAGGTCAAAGGTAGAGAGTAGCCATGCTTACCTTAGCAAATCTCTGGCTGGCTCCTCAGATTTCTCTCTCATAGAAGGCAGCAGACATTGGAGGATTTTTTTAGAGAAAATGTTGTAACCCACAAATTCCTGATCGGCCAAGATGTTGTTCTTGTGCAAATATATCAGAAAGACATTCTCGGTAACCAGAGGCTCTCACATGCCCTACTCCTAATAAATCATTTAAAGAGCAATTGACCAAGCAATGAATCAAAATAAAGAAATCAAGAATAGACAAATATGGAGCTAAAAGATCCACAGTGAACATGAAACTAATTAGACATTACATTAACGCTAAATAATTGCTCTAAATATGTTCCAAAACAGAAGGTTAATGTAAAAAATAATTACTTAAAGGCATAATGGAAAAATGAACAATTGTGATTTGGGTTCATAATTCACTACTATGTCAACCAAAACTGAGAAAAAGTTGGAGGATTGAAGTGTGAATCAAAAATCTGCTAATTCTCTTAAGTTGGACAAAAGGGAACAAATAACTATTATTTTATTTTTGACAAAGAAGAGGTTTAAAAGTAATTTTTAACCTCATTATTATTACATACTAGTAATACACAATATTGGAGTTCATTTTGTCATAATCATGCACGCATGGATTATGAATTTTAATTTTTAACATAAGGTTGGACTTTTAATTAATAATAGAAAAGCCAAAAAACAATCTACAAAGAAAAACAGGGACAACAAAGGACACTATCAGTGAACATGAAAATCAGAAATTAGAAATTAGACAGGGGAAAGAGTGGTGTTCCTTTTCCCTTCTTAAAAAAAATAGTTCAAGTAAAACTCAGAATTTTGCAAACTTATATAACTAATAGATTAAAAAGCAAAACTGGTGCAGTTCTATACCACTGAAACAAATGAAAGGAAAACAGAAAAGAACATTTTTTTGCAGAGAATTGTGGGACAGATGGAATAATTTACTCCCCACCAATTTCACCCCTCTATATCCTACCTACAACCTTTATGCAGGACATGGTAAGGGAATTTTAGGATCCAGATGTTCCTACCAAGATATGCATGAAATCAAGCAGCCAACCAAGTCTACAGAACTCAAGACAGTGTTGTTGTAGAGTAAATTTCCCCAACCCAAGCACAGAGAGAAGTGACCTCAGCAGAACAAGAGGGACACGGGACATCAATTAGAGGTTTTACTCCCCAGACATCAGACAACAGTCTCCCCCTCTTTATTCTGTGGATATTAAAGATAATTTGTCAGCTTAGCAAAGTAGCTGTAAATTCAGCCTTTACAATCAGACTGCCTATGTACAAAAAACCGGTGGCTTTGTGGCTTTAATTAATCTATTAAAAGAGTTAGATGATTGATTAAATAAAGGCACATATATCAAGCACCCACTGCACATCAGAAAGGCATTTGACTACGCTCAGGAAATACATCATAAGGCAAAGAGAAAAAGCTCTCTGCACACATAGTGTTTGCATTCTAGCGGGGAACAGACCCCAAATAAATAAATAAATCAGTGAAATAATGTCAAATCATTTATCATTAGGTTTGAGAGTGTGGAAGTCACTCATTAAAGGCTAGCTATCCTTGCATGAGGACAAAGACATTTTGTAGACTCCATAGTGATCTGTGAATATTAAGTATTTTTATTCAGCCTTAGGAATGCTGTAGAGAATTTAAGTCTGACATGCATTATAAGATACAGTTCTCAGAGTCCTTTCAGGTGTTTCATGAAGTGAGTTGTTCACAGGCCATTGTGTTGAAAATGTTTTCATATTAGCAATCTTGTATTTGCGCACTGATGCATTTTACTGAGGACAAGGTAGCCCGTTGATGGGAGTACTGTGCTTGCTACTGAATTCTCAGCACCTGTGTTTCTTATGAATCAGACCATATTAGAACAGGTTGTTTTGGATATAGCTCTATTATACATCTATAGCACCTTAGAGTTGGATGGACTTTGAAGTGCCATCTAATCTAGACAAGAACAGCAGTGGGGGTGGGGGGGCGGGGAAGAAATCTTACAGAAATCTTTTTTGGCTAGGCTTCAGCTTGATTGCTGCAATTCTCTAGAGTGAAAGGGAGTTGATTCCTTTGTGGAGCAGGTAAAATTATTAGGTTTTTTTTTCCCTTATGTAAAACCAAATTTTATCTCTTTAACTCTCCCCTCTTGGCCACTTGTATTGATTTGAACAAATCAAATCTTTCTTGCTGCCTCAACCTTTATGAGATGATAGGACAGTAACAGCCACCCACCTTTGGCCACCAAGCCATTTCACTGATATTTAACATGCAATGCTTTCCTTTATTTCTCACATGGCATGGTGATCTCTAGATCTCTCATCCTGTTTACACTGTTCTCTGATAGACTGACTTGTTTTATTTCAATGTTCTCCTTACAAAGGGTTCCCAAACCTACACTGTGTTTCAGGTACAGTGGGCTGTGCTGTCTACATCACAGCTATCCCTCCTGTCTTTTTTTTTTTTTTTTTTTAAAGAGAGAGAGAGAGAGAGAGAGAGACAGAGAGAGAGAGACAGAGAGACAGAGAGAGAGAGAGAGAGAGAGAATTTTTTAATATTTATTTCTTAGCTTTCGGCGGACACAACATCTTTGTTTGCATGTGGTGCTGAGGATCGAACCCGGGCCGCACGCATGCCAGGCGAGCGCGCTACCGCTTGAGCCACATCCCCAGCCCTATCCCTCCTGTCTTGAATGTTTCCTGAGACATTGATTGTCAAGCATTTCAAGATGTGTTTCCCACTTTGGGGACTTAACGCAAGCTGTCATTTTACCTGAATCACTCTTTTCTTCATTGTTTGCAAAACTAGTACCTTCTTAGTTTTTAGCCCTCAGTTTCAATGTCACCTCCTCTGAGAAATTCCCAATCTTATTACCTAAGATCCAGCTCCGGTACTCAGCCCCTTCTTTTTCTTTATAACACTGGACATATTTTAATGGCACATATTTATGTGTACTGTAGGCATCTGTCACCGCACTAAGGAACTCTGTTTATTGTCGCTACTTGTTTATTGTCCATTTGGGGGATTTGTTTGCTTGTTGTTGTATCCTCCATGCTATGTTGGATGGACTTTGAAGTCCATCCACACAGTAGATACTCAATAACCCTTGTTGGATGGCAATGGATATTGATCAGACTGAATGAATGAAGGCAGAATGAGGGTGTGAGCTATTTCATTTCTGTGAGTCTCAGTTTCCTCACTTATAAACTGAAATAGTGATCCATACTTCACACAGTCATTTGAGGATTAAATACAAAAAGCTCTTACATGGCAAAAGGCACCCAATAAGTGTCAGTACTGTCTGAATTTCCATTCACCTCTGAATGAGGGTTGTGGTTCTGAGCCAGCTCACCACCACAGATGAACCCTCAAGGACTTTCCTTTCATTGTAGTAATAAGACTCCCCCACCCCAGATGTCTCATTTCCCAAGCTCCAGGATCCTGGGCAGCTTGATTTCCTCCAGATCTTCCAAATGGTACCCAGAGTAGCTGTCATAGTTATAAACAGCAGGTGGGTGCAGTTTTGTATTGTTTCTCTCCCACTCTTCCCAGAATGAGGTCTGCTGAATCCACTGTTCTCTGCATCCCCACCACCATTAGCCATGATTGTGAAGTTGAAAGGACCATAATTAACGGTTGGATGCAAAACAAGTGTGGTGAATTCATGCAAATCTCCATCAGAAGCCACCTTTTGTTGGGCAATGCTGTTATGCATGTTCTATTTATGCAGAGAAAAAAACTCTTTCCTTGCCATATCCTTTTCATCCTGCAGGGGTACGTTTAACCTGGCTGATGCCTCTGCCAAGCACTGAGATAAATAAGAGAAGTGGGGAGTAGAAGGGTGATTGTTCTCATTCTCTGACTTCCTCTTCCAGCTCTTGAACTCAATTGTCTCTTGAGAGCAGTTGAAGCCAGATGCTGTGTTGAATGGGCCGCCATGTTTGCAGTAAAATCACGTTATAATAGTTGGGATCATCTAGGTAGGGCTGGGTTAGGGATAATTCTGTGTTTCTGAATGAATAGGAAGAAATTATGTTAAGTGGTGCCCAGGCACTGTGAAAAGAATGTTTGCACATGGATGGGTTTCCCATGGCATGGTGGGATGCAAAGAACTGAGAGCTGAACATCAGACCAGATTTGGTGTTGAGTGACGGTTGTTGCCAACACTATGGACTTGAACAGTTTACTTAACATCTCAAGATGTATAGTGTGATTAATGATCTGCTTCTCAAAAGCTGATGGAGAGTGAAGGAGACAATGAATAAAAGCTTTGGGTGTTGCTTTTACCTTTAGATGCTCTCCTGAGTTTCCTCTCTGGAGGGAGGGGCAGGCTGGAGCATCCTTACCTGGCTTACTCCAGTCTGTCTAGTAGACTTCTCTCCTACCTCCCTAACTCTGGAGAACCTCAGGACTCACATCTACATCCCAGCTTCTGACCACCCTAACTCAAGCATGATGCATCCCAGGTTTTATTCCTCTTAAACTTCTTGCACACATTTTTCAAGCCTGACATCTGCTCCTGTCTTCTCTTTTGACATATTTGATCTTATCTCTAGGGCAGGATATTGCCCTTCCTACCCTATTTTCTTATTTATGATTATTATGTCCCATACAAGAAACTCAGAGGAGCATAGAATGAGGAGGTATGGGAGACCCAAGTTCCAGTAGGTTAGAGTTAAGACCACACAGGTAACCATGTGGCAGACTGGATTCTAGATAGTCCATCAGGGAGCTTATGAGAAAACTCTCCTCATGGTGAGGATAAAGTAAATGATTCTACAGTAACAATGAAAAATCTCAGTGGATTGCCAGAAAGAGATATTGTCCGGTTCTACTCTGGATTCAAAAGGGGTCAACAAAGGGATATGTTCTCATAGTTACTCAGGGCTTCATATGGCCCATCTTGGTAGAATCACCAAGTCAGAGAAAGAGGAATGTGGTGCATAAGCACTGGCTCTAAAAGTTTCCACACAATCTGGGCATGGTGGTACATACCCATAATCCCAGCCTCACGGCAGGAGGATCACAAGTGAGACCTCAGCAACTTAGTGAGACCCTGTCTCAAAACAAATACAAAATGAAAAGGGTTGGGGATGTAGCTCAGTGGTAAAGCATCCCTGGATTCCATCCCTAGAAAACTTGTCATGCAAAATGCTACACAGCACTTTCATAATCCATTGGCCAATGACAACCATGTGACCATGCTTGACTAGAAGATGAAAGAAGCCATGCCTTCTGGCCTCATTCCTAGAACTGGAATCTTGGAAAACATCCCTAATGACCACCAGACTTGCCTTTACATCCCTTGATACCCAGACCTATCGTAAATTCTGAGGACTGTCTTTCACTGAAGACTTGCTGTGTCTCAGACACTAAGCAAGCTAATTTCTCCTACTCTATTCCTGCCTTGGTCTCACTACGGGCCTCCATTTCTGATAGTGGATGGATAGATTGTCAGAAGCCCCCTGGAGTCTCATGGAGTTGGTTCCTGCACACTGATAGAGAGATGAGACTTTCAGCTTATTTTCTGGGCTGTCTGGTAAAGAAAGGTCTGATACACCACACAGCTGTTCCACTCTGGAGGGCGAGGCGTCCCTCATGCTGCGATGCTGGGTGGTGAGAGGCCTCAGGAAGCCTCATATCTAGCTCACCCCCAGCAGCAATGAGCCGAGGTAACAGAAAGCCGAGGACCCAAGACCCCCTCTTACCTTCTGCCGACTTGACACCGTAGTCCTACATCAGGAACCCATCTCTGGATTTTATTAACTCTGCTGCAGCCCTTTAGAAGTGTAGAGCAGTTCTGAACTGGGCATCTGGAACCAAAGGTTAGCATCGTAAACTTTCTGGAGCTGCTCTGGAAAGACTTGGTGTGTAATGGCCCCCTCCTCGTTCTTGTCTGTGAGCTTCATGCCCTACCTACCTGCCCAAGCCTCCTTCGGGGGTATTCTGATTCCTGGGCCTCAGCCTTCCTCCCAGGCATCTCTGCTTGCAGGGCCCCCTTCTATCAGCTGAGCTTTTTCACTTGCTCTTAAAAACTCTGAACTTCTGTTAGAGCTCTGCCGGGGCCCCAGCTTGTCTCCTCAGGTAAGAAGGCAATTCCCTAAGTGTCACCTTGTACAAATACCAAGATGAGTTCTCCCTGGTCGCCAATTTACTTTTTCATTCACTCACAGCTCTTACACATTTTATTATCATGGTACGAGACCTGAGGGAGCAAGAACATTTTTCCTTCCCATGCAAATAGACTTTAAATTCATTTGGAGAAGGAGATGAAGGTTACCCAAATGTTGACAGCTGATGATCTTGTCAGCTGGGCCTTAAGCCTTCCATGCTCAGACTCCAGTCCCCAAAAAACTCATGGAAATAGCAGCCCAAGCTTCTATATGTTAAGGTTTCTGCCTCCATCAGGACCCTCCAAACTAAAGGTCACATAAAGCTTGGGCTAATTGCTCCAAAGTGGTAAAAGAGGGAAGCCCTAAGTGGTTCTGCCTTTTGTTAGCGACATGAACTGACTTCTTGCCTGCCAGAACTCCATTTTCCCATCTGTCAAATGGGGATGAGAAATGCCCTCCTAAGCTCACTGAAACCTTTGCAAAAAGTATGTAGATGTGATCATTCTTTGCAAATTGCTAAGGACCTTTCAAATGAAGGTATAGTTGCTAATGTGAAATATATATATATATATATATATATATATATATATATATATATATGTGTGTGTGTGTGTGTGTGTGTGTGTGTGTGCATGCAAATGGGTATCTAAATATATGCATACACAAATATTTCAGCATGTATATTTATAGATATCCACGCATATATATTTATATATGAATGCATATATATTCATATTCAGTTAAACGTTTTAAATTAGCACAAGAATCTTGAAGAAAGGGAGTCATTGAGCTAGAGATCTAGTATGGATGGTTACTGAAGTGGTCCATTATTTGTACCTCTTGAGCTTCCTAGAAGCCATGGTAAAAAGAAGCATCTAGCAGGTTTGCATGATTTCTCTTACTTGATAGAAGGAAGCATACATAATTTTTGTGGAAGACACTAAAAGGGGCATTTATCACATATATCTTTATATAAGTGGTCCTAAGGGGATGCTGGTCAGTATCATGAGAAAATCTTAGCTTGAACACTCAATTAGTCCTTTTTATATCAATTCTGTGCGGTCTGACCTTAAAATATTAGAATTTAATGGAGCCATTTGTACTGAAGGATTCTATATCTTGTGCTATAAAATGGCATTCATTCCACTAATTAATGCTATTAAATAAGATTAATGGATTTCCAAGTTTGTTTCACCTCAGTGTTTTTGATGAATATGCCTAGGATAAGTTCTTTCCTGTTGCATAGATTGCCACTGCTCAGCTATGTGACCTTAGGCAAGTGAATTAAGCTCTCTGAGTCTCTTTCTTGTTTTGAAAAACTTGATGCTCTAGGAGTATCAACTTCATAAGAATGTTTGTAAATATTAATAATGAATATGGTTATGATACTAGGGAAAAAATCAACACTCACTGTCAACCATCATTATTAGGATAGCTGAGGTGGCATGTGGGAGCCAGAGTGTGGAGATGCAGAGAAAATAAGCACAACCTGCCAGCACCCAGTCTTTTAAAACCCATCAATCAAATCTGAACGAACTATGAACAGGTTGTGGGACAAGGGAATTCAGGGAAGAAGGACAAAGTCAGCCAAGTCCAAGTGTACCCAAAACACCCTGGTGCAGTAGGCACTTGGCCAGAAAGGAGTGAGATTTCAAAGAAGGGTGGGCACATTGTACTTAAAGACAAGCAGAGAATTGGGACACTTCTGCTAGAGGTCCTTCAAGGAAGGTGAACTCTCATCTTTTACATCACGACCTCCTACTTTGCCAACTCGTACCTTCAATTTATTGGGCTGCAGAATAGAAGTGATTGACATGAACCAAACTTAAGAAGACTGTTGAAAATAGTAGGCAGTAGTTTAGAAAAAGTGAATTGTTCATTCATCTTCTCTAAAAGTATCCCTAAGTCTTTCCTGTCTCAGTAAAGTCTGAATTGCCCAAGATCCCTCACCTTCTGTGTCTGATCATCACCATGTCTTATCTGCTCTACACTCTAAAGTTCTCTCCAACCCACACAGTTTTCCCATCCCCAGTGTCACTATCCTAGTCCTGGATGCCACTTAACGTTTGTTCCTGTGTCTGTGATGCTCACCTCAAACCCATTCTCCAACACAGTGAGCGCACACTGACACTCTGTGTATCCACATTCAGCATGAGCAAGCCAAGACTCTGAGAGGTTAGGACTTGCTGAAGAATATTCTAGAAACCAAAAGGTGAGCTGGGTTGGAAACTGTGCTTGCAAAAACGCAGTCCTGTGCCTTTAGCGCCCTCCTCACTCCGAGTCTCAGCTCCACAGAGTGGCTACAAGGAGAAATATTGCTGGGATGGAACCAGCAGGAGCCTCTAAAAGATCCCAAATCCTCAAAGCACCCACCCTTTTCTCTCACTCCCACCAGATGTGACCAGCCTCAATCCCCTGCTCAGTCTTAAAACACCTGCTGGCCCTGCCGTTAACATCAACAAATAATGAGAAGCTGTACTAATAACAATTATCATAATAAATTGGCCTTTGATTACGTCTGTCACCTGAGAATTTCAAAGACTTTACAAACATCAATTAGTAATTACAGCTCCATGGATCGCTTACAGAGAGGAGGGATCATTAAGGTCAGATCAGAGCTGTGCAGGAAAGTATGAAGGACACCTCTGGCTTAGGCTGGTTCAGACCTGGGGGTTGCAGGCTCCTGGTGGAAAATCTAACCCCTCTCCACGAGGCCCCACGGAACCACACTCCTGACATCCCAATTAGGGGATAAATTGTGCAGCTAATCCATTACCTTGAGTTCCTGCTGCTAAGGGATGGGAGGCATGGAATGTAATACTGGAAAGCAGGTTATAGATTGCCCAGTTGGCTTCTTTGGGTAGAAAAAGAAACTGAAGTCCAGGTGGGGAATTGATTTGCCCAAGAACTATGGTTTCAGTCTGGTTGACCCACACCCCATCTCTGTTTTTTCACCCTGCAAAACCGTGCCTCCATTGGTTATGGTCTCAGGAACTCTGTGTATGCGGGTGATGATGATAATCCAATGATCTTTTATCAAGGGCTTCTTCTGAGTTTGTTGGTGGGGAGACAAGCAAATAAATAAGATATAGTCCCTGCCTTCAGGGAGCTCACAGTCCAGTGCAAAAGACAGTCACAAAAATCAGCGTGTTCAATAAACCGGATCAGGAAATACAGTGGCAGATGACCAGGCACAGGGCTGTAGGCTTGGAGGTGGAGAGGATGTCGGGTGCTCAGGAAAGCCTCATAAGGAGGGACATTTCATTGACTATTGGAATCTAAGTGGCTATTTCCCAGGCAGATTGTGGGGCCGAGGAGAGGGTTTGTCTTGCGAGGAGGCCTGTGGGCAGAAGCCGAAGGATCGAGGATGCCACCATATTTTTGGGGAGACTTAGTGAGGTTCTGGGACCAGGAAAGAAGGGCAGAGAGAAACAGACAGATCACAGGGCCTTGTGTGCCATGCTAAACAGCTTGGAATTCATTCTGATGGAAATGGGACAAATTAGAAAATTATGTTGACAAAAATCCCAATATCATGTGTTACAATAAAAATCATATACATAGACTTTTTGCATGTTTCAGGCATGCATGCACACAGAGTTTTGTTAACCATCGTGAGATATGCAGAAGGGATCACTCCCATCCTGCAAATGAGCCCATCATGACCCAGGAAGATTAAGGAATTTACCCAGGGGACTTGCCCTAATGTCACTCATCTCATTTATGGCATGTTTAGTAAATGTCAGGTACTGCAGCATCCATGACAGGAACGGGGCTGTCTCCTGCTTTCTCGGTCTTTACATTCTGGTGGGGAGTAGGGAAAGGGACAGGCAGCAATTCGACAATTTCATGTAGCCACATGTTGGGCACCAGAGAGTGGTGTGAGAGGACAAGAGGCCACCTGAGGGGTGTCTTTGAGGAGGTGACATGGAACAGAGCTGGAATGATGGGAAGGTAGAGGTCTCATGCCATTCCAGGCAGAGGGGACAGCAAAGAGAAAGGCCCTGAGAGTGACCAAAGTTCAGCTCATTTGGGGATCAAGGAGATCAATGTGCCTGGAGGAGAGTGTTAACAAAGAGCCAGAGGAGACAGCAGTGTTGCCTGTGCAGAACAAGGACCTTAATGTCATGTGCTGGCCGTGGTGGCCAAAGCCAGTAATCCCAGCGGTTCTGGAGGCTGAAACAGGAAGAATGCCCTGGAAAGCCTGGGGGAGTTTTAAACAGAGGAGGGGAGCCTGCCTCAGATAGTTAAAACAGCACTCTGCCTAGTGAGGAGGGGGAATTCCTTACAGGGTCCAGAAAGGCTGCAGGTGGAGCGGTCAAGGGGCTACCACCATCATCTTGGCCAGGGATGGGGTAACAGCAGAGACCAGGAGGACACAGAGTACCAGGGATGAGGAATAATGGATTGTCTTTGCTTTAAAAACATGGTATCACGGAACGTTTCAAACACATGCCAAAGTGAAGAAGATGATACCAGGATTTCAGAAATTCATCTCTCAGCCTCCACCATGGTCAGCCTTGGTCAATCACTGTTCCACCAAAGACGTTTAACTCCTCATTTCACAGAGCTTCAAAAAAGTCTCAAGAGTAGAGCCAGGAAATTCCTAAACCCTCTGCCTGTTTCCTTCGCTGATGATGGGTCGTATTCCTCCACCCTCTCTTCTCTCCCGCCTCCTCCCCGCAATCGATCTCTCACTGTTTTGCTTTGAAAGGGTTAAAGTACATTTCCAATGCCACCTCAATACAATTACCAAGAAATTGATGTGGACGTAGCCCTGTTAGCCTCAGTTTTGCTCACTGGGTCAGTTAGGAGCTTTATATTACATTTAAACAAATTCTGGTTTGGGATATCATGTCATGTCTAGTTGTCACCCACCTCCAAATTCCTTGAATCCCAGTCGTTCATTGACTTTCATGTCCTTGACTTTTGAAAATTCTTCTGTAGACTGTCTTTCAAATTGGATTTGTTTGAGGTGTCCTCATGATTGGATTTGGGTTATGCATTTTGTCAGGGGAGTCACAGAAATGACATCATGTTCTTTTCAGTTAGTTGTATCTGTGGCATCCATTTGCCCCTCCTTGCTGATGTTAATGTTGACCACTTGGAGTGATGCTCACTGAGGGGTTTTCCACTGTGTAACTGTTGTTGTATATATATATATATATATATATATATATATATATATATATTTTCGGTTGTTGTTTTGTTTTTTGTAACATGTAAGTATTTTGCACAGATATCTTTCTGGAGTATATAAACATCTTGGTCTTCCTTCGACTTCCTAGTTTTAGAAGTTATTGATGATTCTTACCTAAACAACTATAAAGATGTTCACCAAATGCCAAGTTTTAATCCCACCATTCCTTCTGCATGTTAGTCAACACCCATGGTGGGAGTAGTTCTCCCTTCTCTCCTATTTTCGATGGAATCATTTATTTATTCTAGTAAAGATTCACAGGCTCTTGTTTTATTCAGTAGGCTGTAACTCATGGCCATCATTCCTTATTCTTATGTTCAGATCGTCCCAGACTTAGCTAGTGAGAGCCCCTCCAAGATGATTCCTTTGTCCTTCTCATGTGTCTCCATCTGTTCTTGAAAACTTCCTCTTTGGGGCACAAGACCTGAGCTTTCTCTGTGCTAACACTGGTAGTTTTTAGTGGAGGAGGACACTCACAAACCCACATCTGGGAAATAGTAGGTATCATTGCTTCTAGGTTCTCACAATGGATAAACACGAGACATACACATATCTGTATCTTTTCATCTATCCATCTGTCAATCATCTACCATCAATTTCTATATTAAAAACCTGGAATTCACTATGTTACACCCAGTTCCAGCCCCCAAACACAGGGCTCTTTCTAGCCTTCACCACCCCACTCCATATTTGTAACTCCCTCCTCTGATAGTGAGAAGCTTGACTTTCATTATTCTCAATAATTTTAATTACTTGTTCAACTTAAAATGTCCACAAACTATGCTACTTTGTGGAACAAAATTCACTTATACTTACAATTCTGTCTGTAGTCTGAGTATGTACAAAATATTGTGTTCAAAAGTTATTTATTTCTGTTTTTATTTCCCTAGGGTTTAGTTATGTGTCTATTGGAAATAAATTTAGGTTTATTTGTTTCCCTTTGTTTTAAATTTTAGCTTATTTCCCCCCATCCTTACAGATGTTTTTTCAAACATGATAAATATTATAACAGGGTTCTAAAAGTCCAACTGTACCAAAAAGTTGATGTAGAAATATGCATACCAATTACTTTATCTCATTTCCACCAACCCCTGTGAGAAATCAATATCATTAATTTCTTATATTTTTTTGCAAATATTAGAAATTTAGTGTATATTTTATATCCTATTATACTTGAAAAGGTGACATATTATAGATAGCTAAGTATCATTTTGTATCAGTTTGTACAGGTCCTTCTTATTCTTTTATACAGCTGCATAGTGCTTCATTGTGTGGTTAAACATTAGTTTATTATAATCATTCTCATATATGGATGTATAAGTTTTAACATTTTTCACTTGCAAACATTGTTTCAATAAAGGAACTTGTTCAATTTCATGATTTCTATTGTTGAAGTTTTACCTGCAGGGTAAATTCCTAGAAGACAGGATTACTGAATCAAAAGGTAGATTAATACGTAAGTTTTGCTAGGTGCTTCTATATGTTCTTCCTTATGGTTGAACTGATTTGCATTTCCTTCAGCAATGTGTCAGCATTGCCTATGGCTTGTGTGGTCTAAGTTTAATTTTTGTCAAACTTATATGTAAGATAATTTACTTTTTCATATTATAAATTGACATCTCCAGTGTTTGAGACAGTTTTATGTAATTTTTGAATTGTCTATTTATGTCTTTTGCTCAATTTTCAGGGTTTTTAAAAAACGTTTTCCCCATCCATCTCCAAGAGTTATTTATGTATTAAGGATATCAACTCCTGATCTGTAATGCACGTTGAAAGTTTTCCCAGTTTGTTACATATCTCTTGACTGCTTCAAGAATTTTTGTCACATCAAATAAAATGTGGTTCAACACATCATTTGTTTTCTTTTATTGCATTCAAACATTGAGCCCTAGTCAGAGACTTTTTCTTACACTCCAGCTGTAAAGGAATCTGCCTATACTTGCTTATGAGTCTTGTTTGGTGTTTATTTTTATGTATGGTGTAAAGTAGGGGGATCTTTTTTCCCCAAATGTCTATCTAGTTGTCCTAGCAACATTTATTAAAAGGTCCATCTTTGCCCTAATCCTTTGAGATGGTACTTTTCTCATATTTTAGAAGTTCCTATGCCCATGAGTATTTTCCTGAGAATCTCTGTTCCTCTGGCCTCTCTGCCTCCTTAGGTTACAGTAAGCTATAGTTAGAGGCTTTCAGCTGTAATATCCACTGAAATATGCCTGGTTCTTTTTCAGTGATTTCCTAGTTCTTATGTGTTCATTTTTTTCCTTATAAATTTTAACATCCACTTGTCCAGCTCTACAAAAAAAATCACTTGATAATTCTACTTGGATTGAATTAAATTTATATGTTAATTAGGGCGAGCTGACATGTTTACAACGTTGAATTATCTCGCCCAAGAACATGAATGACTTTCTGTTTGTTCGAGTCTACTTTTGTGTCTTCCGGAGTGCTGTTAAATTTTCTTTTCAGTTTCTTGTCTGTTTTATTTTGTTGTTTCTTCGGTGCTAGTGATTGAATCCAGGGCCTGGTAAGTTCTAGGCAATTGTTCTACCACTGAGCTACAAACCCAGCCCTGTTTTCTTGATACTTATTTTCCATATTTCCATTAGACTTATTATTGAATAGTCTCTTTGTTGACATTGTAGTTTGGATTTTTGCTACTATTGTATCCCCGAACCAATGGCTGGCTATATATATGACCACTTTTGACTTTGCACAGAAGTTTTTGTGGATTTTGGTGTGTAGATTCTTATGTGTCTTCTACCCCTTGGTCATTGTTACTGGTAACATTAAAAAGTGTGTACCTTGTTAGGTTTAATGCTTCAGTGGTTGAATTCTTTTTTATAATTTTTTAAAAAATTTAATTAGTGATACATGATAGTAGAATGCACTTATGCACTTTGATATATCATACATAAATGGGGCATAATTTCTCATTTTCCTGATTATACATGTTGTAGAATCCCATTGATCATGCAGTCTGTAATAATGTCTGCTTCTTATTTGGTATCAGAATCACGACTGCTGATTTCTGATTCTTTCATTTGCCATTTACAGTTTCCCCCACTCCTTTATTTTTTATTATTATTTTTAAATATTTTCTAGCTGTCAATGGACCATTATTTTATTGATATGCGGTGCTGAGAATCAAACCCAGTGCCTCACACATGCTAGGCAAGCGCTCTACCACTGAGCCACACGCGCGGCCCCTCTCCTTTATTTCTATCCTTTTGAATAACATTGTTTTAAGTGTTTTGTTACATCAAATAAAATGTGTTTCAGTGCATCATTTTTTTATTGCATTCAAACATCGAGCCATAGTCAAAAGGCCTTTTCTTACACTCAGACGATAAAGGAATCCACTCATAGTTGCTTCTAAATCTTGTGTTGATTTTTAAAATACTTACATTTCTGTCACTGAGTTACATCCCCAGCCCCGTTAAATTTCCATGATACTCATTGTGTATATTCCCGTTAGGTTTATTACAGAAAATTTAATCTTTGTTGCCATTGTAAATGAGATTTTTGCTACCATTATATCTCGGTAAATGCAATCCTAGTAAAATTACTAATAGATTTTTTATAGAGTTGAGGATAGTTTATATGCAGAAGATAGTTGGATTTTGCTTTGTGAGCCAAATTGCGTCCTTTTCATTTTATTATGTGCATTAAACCCATTCACACTTGTTGATAGGACTGACACCGTCGCTCTCCACACCATCACGCGTCTCACATCGTAATCTACCACATTCATGTCGTAATGTGTGCGAGGGGGCTGTCTCTACTCTTTCATTTTAAAATTTAGTGTTTAGGAAGGTTCCTGCTTTGTTCCATTAGTTACCCTTGTTTTATGCGTTTGAATTTCTTTAATCCTCTATTTTCTCATTCATCGTTTTGCTATCTGGTTTTCCAGTTTCACCCATTAACTTTCACCTGTTGTCTTACAATGACAAATGACCTGGTTCTCCTCTCCTCTCTCTCTCTCTCTCTCTCTCTCTCTCTCTCTCTCTCACACACACACACACACACACACACACACACACACACACTTTTTAAAGATCACATCATTTCTCTACTGTCAGAAAATATAACATTATGCATTCTGTTTTCAGCCATGTCCCTACCTCATTTTGCTCCTAGATTAGCAATTACATATACTAAATGCTGGCCATCAATTCTTTCCTCATTTTACACCTCACTCCCATGTACTAGTCATGCACAGGAGTGGGGCTCCGTGGGATAGTCCAGCATACATGCACAGTGCACCCTGATCAGGTCAGGCCAGTCAGCTGTCCCCTCTCCTGACCACTTCTCTCTGTTTGGCGCCTTGGAGCTCCTTCTAGATCTTCATAGAACATGTAACGGGTTATTCTGAACTAGTCACCCTGAACTAGTCCCCAGTGGGGCAGTGGCACCTACTGCTTCTATACCCATCATTCAGCCTTCCCTCTTCCCTGCCCAGACACCCTTCCTGTCTCAAGTAATCACTAGTCTGTATTCAAACAGTCACATGGACTAGTATTTTAATTTCCCCATATGAAAAACAACATGCAGGAATTGTCTGTGTCTGGCTTATTTCACTTAACATAATCTCCTTCAGTTCCATTACTTTTCAGCATATGGCAGCATTCCATGCTTCTCCGTGGCCCCGCAATCCTCCATTGTGTATATATGCCACATTTTCTTTATCCACTCATTTATTGGTGGACACCTGGGATGAATCCGTAACTTGGCTCTTGTGACTAGTGCTACCATAAGCATGGTCATGCAGAAATTTCTCTGACATTCTGATTCCATTTCCTTTGGGATGTATTCCCCGAAGCTAGGTCTTATGGTAGAGCGAGCTTTAATTTTTTTGAGAACCTTCCATATTCTGCACAGTTGCTCTACTAAGTTACATTCCCACCAACAGAATTCCTTTTGCTCCACATCCTTACCAGGTTTTGTTGTCAGCATGGTTTTGGTTTTTATTGGTACACTACAGTTATACCTAGCAGTGGACTTCACTAGGCTATATTTGTGTATGTACATAACACAAATTGATGGACCTCGTTCCCCAGTACATTCCCTTTCTTTCCCCTCATCTGCTCACTCTATTCTACTTACCTGCCTTCTATTATTACTATTTTAATTGCTACATTGCATAAAGGCAGGATTCACTGGTATAATTGTACCTGGACACAGCATCGTTTGGTAGATTTCATACCCCAGTTCTTCCCCATGCGGCCCCCTTGTCCCCTGCAAGCCCCTTCCTTTATTTCCTTGGTCTTCCTTCTGTTTTCATGAGATCCTTCCCCCAACTTTTTTTTTTTAATAACTACAACTTCCTATTTGGGGTGAGTCAAATTTATATTTTTATTTAATTTTTTAATTTGTTCTAATTAGTTATACATGACAGTAGAATACATTTTGACACATCATACATAACTTCTCATTCTTCTGGTTGTACATGATGTAGAATCACACAGGTCATGTAGTCATTATCCAATGTACATTGGATAATAAAGTCTGATTCATTCTATTTTCCTTACTACCGTCATAGCTCCTCCCCTCCTTTCACTCCCCTCTGCCTAATTCAAAGTACTTCTATTCTTCTCTGTCCCCCATCCCCTTGTTGTTAATTAGCATCCACAAATCAGTGAGAGCATTTGGCTTTTGGTTTGGGGGGATTGACTTATTTCACTTAGCATGATATTCTCCAGCTCCATCCATTTACTGGCAAATATCATAATTTCACTCTTCTTTAAAGCTGAGTCATATTCCATTCTGTATATGTACCACATTTTCTTTATCCATTCATCTGCTGAAGGGCATCTAGGTTGGTTCAATAGTTTAGCTATTGTGGATTGAGCTGCTGTAAACATTGATGTGGCTGCATCACTGTAGTACGCTGATTTTTAAGTCCTCTGAGTATAAACTAAGGAGTGGGATAGCTGGGTCAAATGGTGGTTCATTCCAAGTTTTCTGAAGAAAATCTCCATAATGTTTCCCATAATGGTTGCACCAATTTGCAGTCCCATCAGCGATGTCTAAGTGTATCTTTTCCCCCACATCCTCACCAGCATTTATTGTTGTTTGTATTCTTGATAAATTACCATTATGACTAGAGTGAGCTAAAATCTTAGAGTGGTTTTGATTTGCATTTCTCTAATTGCTTGAGTTGTTGATCATTTTTTTCATATATTTGTTGATCAATGATATTTTTTCTTCTGTGAAGTATCTGTTCAGTTCCATTGCCCATTTATTGATTGGGTTATTTGTTTTTTGGTGTTGAGTTTTTTGAGTTCTTTATATATCCTGAAGTTTAATGCTCTATCTCAGATGCATGTGGTAAAGATTTTCTCCCATTCTGTAGGATCTCTGTTCATGTAACTGACTGTTTCCTTTGCTGAGAAGCTTTTTAGTTTGAATCTGTACCATTTTTTGATTCTTGATTTTACTTCTTGTGCTTTTGGGTCTTCTTAAGAAAGTCAATTCCTAAGCTGACATGGTGAATATTTGGGCCTATTTTTTCTTCTATTAGGCATAGAGTCTCTGTTCTAGTGCCTAAGTCTTTGATGCACTTTGAGTTGAGTTTTGTGCAGGGTGAGAGATAGAGGCTTAATTTTATTTTGCTATATAGGGATTTCCAGGTTTCCAGCACAATTTGTTGTAGAGGCTATCTTTTCTCCCTTGAATGTTTTTGGCACCTTTGCCTAGTATGATATAACTGTATTTATGTGGGTTTGTCTCTGTGTCTTCTATTCTGTACCATTGGTCAACCTGTCTGTTTTGGTGCCAATACCATGCCATTTTTGTTTCTATGGCTCTGTTGTATAGTTTAAGGTCTAGTATTGTGATATTTCCTATTTCACTTTTCTTGCTAAGAATTTCATTGGCTATTCTGGGTCTCTTATTTTTCCAAATAAATTTCATGATTGCTTTTTCCTATTTCTATAAGAATGGCTTTGGGATTTTAATAGAAATTACATTCAATCTATATATACTTTTGGTAGTAAGGCCATTTTGACAATATTAATTATGTCTATCCAAGAGCATGGGAGATCTTTCCGTCTTCTAAGGTCTTCAATTTCTTTAGTGTTCTATAGTTTTCATTGTAGAGGTCTTTAACATGTTTGTTAGATTGATTCCCAAGTATTTCATTTTTAAGGCTATTGTGAATGGGGTAGTTTTCCTAATTTCTCTTTCCATGGATTCATCACTGATGTATAGGAAGGTGTTTGATTTATGAGTGTTAGTTTTATATCCTGCTATTTTGCAGAGTTAATTTATTAGTTCTAAAAGTTTTCTGCTGAACATTTTTGGATTTTCTAAATACAGAATCATGTCATCAGAAAATAGTGATAGTCTGAGCTCTTCTTTTCCTGTTTGTATCCCTTTAATTTCTTTTGTCTGTCTAATTGATCTGGCTAGAGTTTCCAGGACTATGTTGAATAGAACTGTCTTGTTCCAGTTTTCAGAGGGAATGATTTCAAAATTTTTCTCGATTTAGAATGATGTTGGCCTTGGATTTAGCATAGAAAGTTTTTACAGTGTTGAGGTATGTTCCTACTAGCCCTAGTTTTTCTAGTGTTTTGAACATGAAGATGTGCTGTATTTTGTCAAATGCTTTTTCTGTAACTATTGAGATGAGATCATCCCCTTAAAAAAAATTCATTTGGGCTGGGGTTGTGCCTCAGAGGTAGAGTTCTCGCCTAGCATGCATGAGGCACTGGGTTCAGTCCTCAGCACAACATAAAATAAAATAAAGGCATTGTGTCCACCTATAAAAATTATTTTAAAAGTTCCTTTCTCTTTTTCATATATGAGAGAAAATATTCAACCCTTGATTTTGTGAGTTTGGCTTATTTCACTTAGTATGATGTTCCCCAGTTCCACCCATTTACCAGCAAATGACATAATTTCCTTCTTCTTTATGTCTGAGTAAATGCTATGAGCACCTGGGCTGTTTCTTTAATTTGGCTATTGTGGATTGTGCTGCTTTAAACATTGGTATGCATGCATCACTATAATGTGCTGATTTTAGTTCTTTTGGATATATACAAAGGAGCAGTATGCCTGGATTGTATGGTGGTTCCATTCTTAGACTTTTGAGTAATCTCCATACTGCTTTCTAAAGTGACTGTATTCATTTGGAGTCCCATCAACAATGTGCAAGCGTATCTTCCCCATCGTACACATCCTTGCAAGTCATTGTTATTTACATTCTTGATAACTGCCACCCTGACTGAAGTGATAGGGAATCTCAGCATAGTTTTGATTTGTATTTTCCTAATTGCTAAGGATATTGAGCATATTTTCATATATTTGTTGGCTATTTGTATTTCTTCTCTTGAGAAGTGTCCATTCGGGTCCTTCACCCATTTTTAAATTGGATTACTTGTGGTCTTACTGTTAAGTTTTTGAGATCCTTATATTTTCCAGATATCAATCCTTTGTTAGGTGAATATTTGGCAAATATTTCCTCTCATTATGTAGGTTGTCTGCTCATGCTGTTGAGTGTTTCTTACTTGTGCAGAAGTTTCTCAGTGTGATATGATACCAGTTTTCTATTCTTGCTTTTGCTTCTTGTGTTTTGGGACTCATATCCAAAATATCATTACCTACCTTGATTTGTTGAAGGGTTTTGTGTGTTTTCTTCTACTAGTTTCATAGTATCAGACCTTGATTTAGGTCTTTGACCCATGTTGAATTGATTTTCATACAGGATGAGAGGTAGGGATTGAGTTTCATTATTCTGCACATGTGTATACAGTTTTTCCAGTGCCATTTATTGAAGAGACTGTCCTTTTTACCATGTATGTTTTTGATGCCTTTATCAAGAATCAGTTGACTTGAGATGCGTAGGTTTAGCTGGGGTTTCTATTCTGTATTTTTGATCTATCTGTCCATTTTTTTTTTTTTTTTTTGCCATTACTGTGTCTCTGTAATGTCTTGAAATTAGCAATTGTGATATCCCCAGCTTTATTTCTTTCATTCAAGATTGCTTTCTCTATTTGGACTCTTTTGTCTTCCATATGAATTTTGGGATTTTCTTCTAGTTCTAGAAAGAACGCCATTGATATTTTGACAGGAATTGCACTGAATCTATAAATCTCTTTGGATAGCATGGACCTTTTAACAATATTCATTCTTCCAATCCACGAAGATGGGAGGTTTTACTACATTTTTGTGACATTTTTAATTTCTTTCATCAGTGTTTTGTGACTTTCATCGTAGAGGTCTTTCACTTCCTTGGGTAACTGTTTTCCTAGGTATTTTGTGGGGTTTTTGTATCTATTGCAAACGGAGTTGCTTTCATGATTTCTTTCTCAGAAAATTAATTATTACTGTATAAAACTGCTACTGGTATTTTTTGGTGTTGATTTTGTATCCTGCAGCTTTATTCTATTTGTTTATCAGTTCTAACAGTCCTTTGGTGGATTCTTGAGATTTTTCTCTATAAAGAATCGTATTATCTATACACATGGATAAATTGACTATCTCCTTTCCTATTTGTTAATGCTTTTTTCCAAAGCAGTATATTTTTTCTTTTTTTTCACATTTTTATTGGTGCATTTTAATTGCACCTAATTGTATGTTTTTTTTTAATTTCTTTATCTTGTATAATTTTTCTGGCTAAAATTTTCAGCCCAATATTGAATAACAGAGGTGAGAGCAGGCACCCTTGTCTTGTTATAGATCTTAGAGGAAACACTTTCAGCTTTTCCCTGCTCTGAATGATGTCAGCTGTTTGTCATACATGGCCTTTATTTTGTTGAGGTATGATCCTTCTATGCCTAATTTGTTCAGGGATTTTATTACAAAGGGATGTTGAATTTTATCAGATACCTTTTCTACATCTATTGAAATGGTCATATGATTTTATACACCATTTTGTTTTTGTGATGCATTATATTTATCGATGTGCATATGTTTGAATCATTATTGGATACCTGGGATAAGTTCACCTTGATCATGGTGAATTTTCTTTTTGATATGTTGTTGGATTCTATTTTCTTGTATTTTGAGAATTTTTGCATATATATTCATTAAGAATGTTCATCAATATTTTTCTTTTTTGTTGTTGTTGTGTCCTTGTATGGGAGATCAGCCAGATAAGAACTTAATAAAGAAACATTAGCATGAAGTTATAATATAGGTTGAATAGACCTAACAGAAGTGTATGATTATTTCGTCCAGCAGCTACAGAATATACATTTTTTTATCAGCATATGGAAAATTCCCTAGAATAGACTATCTATTAGGCCACAAAACAAGTCTTGACATTTTTAAAAAATTTTCAATCATATCCTGTATCATTTCTGACAGTGGAATAAAACTGGAAATAAATAACAAAAGAAACTTACAAATTTTACAAATACATGGAGAATGCACAACATACTTTTGAACAAATATAGATTTATTGAAAAAATCAAAAGGAAAATTTAAAAATTTCTCAAAACAAGTGAAACTGGGAACATAGCATACTCAAACTTCCGGGATATGGCAAGCCATTACTAAGAGGGGATTTTATAAGACTAAGCACCAACAGTAAAAAAAAAAAAAAAAAAAAACAAGAAAGATTTCTGATAAATAAACTGACAGTGCATCTCAAGGACCAATGAAAATAACACAAACCAAACCCAAGGTTAGTAGAAGGAAAGAAACTCCAAAGATCAAAGCAGAAATAAATGAAATAGACTTGAAAAAAAAAAGTACAGAAGTTCAATGAAACAAGTTGGTATTTTGAAAAAAAAAAAGGTTAAAAAAAGTCAATAAACTCTTAGCAACACTAAGCAAGAGGAAAGGAGAGAGAAGACCCAAATAAATAAAATAAATATGAAAAGGAGACATTAACACCCAAGCCATAGAAATACAAAGGATCATTAGGAACTATTATGAACAAGTCAACACTAACAAACTAGAAAACCTGGAAGAAACGAATACACTTCTGAACACTTATAACCTACCAAAATGGAACTCAAGGGTGGAAAGTGGAGGGACCTGAATTGCCAAACATAAGTAAAGAGATTGAATCAGTAACTTAAAAAGTATTTAAAAGTTTCCCAACAGGTCCAGGACTAGATGATTTCACTGATGAATTTTACCAGTTTTTAAAGATCTAACACCAATTCTTCTCAGACTATTCCAAAAGAATTGAAAGGTAGAGAGTCATTCCAAACTGGTTCTATAAGGTCAGAATGACACGACACCCATCCTTTTGTTGAAGTTCTCTAAGTCATATCTATTTTGGATGAAATTTATCTTTTATAAGTTCCTCAAAAAAAAATCACTCCTAAAGTTTTCCTCAAGAACAGAATTACTGAATTCATGCCTCATAACTACAGTTATTTCCTGTGTTTTTGAATGTTGGAGGCAATTTTTGTGTATCTTTGTTCTTTGAAAAATGCATAGCTATCTATGTTTCAAGTTTTCTTAGAACTTCTTGAACATGCTTCTTCATTGTTTGCTTTTGTATTGTGCTTGAGAAGTCTCAGGATAGTCTAATTCCCTTGTCTGTATGAATTATGTGACACTTTTGCTTAGAGGCCTTGGGGATTTTTAAAAATTTAATAGTTTTGCTAGGCTATGTCCTGGATTTGATCTTTTCCAGTCAATTTCCCTCAGGACTCTACATATTGGTTCAGTAAGTAGGCTCAGGGCTGTTACCTCCAATATTTTTTCTTGGATTATTGTTGTCGATCTCTACCTATACAATTGTCCTGCCTTCTCAATGATTTCAGTTATATATATGTTGTATCTTCTTTGTCTGACTTTTAAACCACTTTTCACTGGTCCCTGATATTTTTTTTTCTTTATCTTGTTTTCATTGGCTTGCTGTTTTTCTCTTTTTATTCAGTGCTCCCATTAAATTGTTCCTTTGTAATTTGGTCTTCATTTTGGATTGTAGTGTTTTTCTTTCATTTCTCTTCCAAAGTGAATCAACTCTTTATTTTTTCCTGATTTTTTTGAAAATACATTTCAGTTTTAAACTTGTACATTTCTAAATAAAATTCTTTCAAGATGGTGAATTCCACTTGAGTATTTGTGTTGCTTCTGTTTTCTTCCTTTTCATGATTATGTTCCTGGTGGGTGGGGAGGGGTCTCTTCTCACCATGTGTGATGCCTTGACTTTTATTTTTTTTTATACAATAGCTATATTAGGCTCCTCCCATGTTTTAATATTATAGATTTAAGTTAGTTACAAAATTCCCAGTTCAAAATCATTCTGTCTGTTCTGACGGGGTTATGAAGTGCAATGTATTTTAATAGGTGGCTTTTTTGTAGCAGGGTGGGGGTGGGTGTAAGTTCTGACTCCCTGTTGTTCTTTGTTCTCCTTTGGCATCCTAAAATCCACCCTGCCGCCGACATTACTCTTTTCCCCTTCAGCATCCAGTCTCCTGAAGTTACTTCTTCTTTTTGCCTTCTTTGTACCCAATAGCAATACCTATTGAAGTTTGATACCTTGGGTTAAGGTGCCTAGGAGTTCTTCTTTCCCTGGACTCCTCCCTTTGATGAACCAGGATTTACATTTTTCACACATTCACACGTGGTATAGATGTTGTCTTTCTGGAGCACATTCTAACTCAGTCATATGCCCTCTACTAGCTTCCCTTTTCTTTCTTCCAAATGGCATTTCCATATATGCTCTCCACAGAGGCTTATATTGAGAACTTTAAAGATATTTCTTTCATAATTAGCTCTTATATTTTTACCAACAAGGACTCTGAAGTTTTGAGATTTCTCTGTGTATGGTTTATGCTGAGGATGTAGATTTCATATTATTTGCCTTTTTATTTTTTTATTGCTTTCCTGTGCTGTTTTTGAAGAATATGTGGGAAGGTTTGATGTTAGACACTTCTCTTTTCCATCTTGAATTTCTGACTGTTCAGAGTCCTGTGTCAAGTCAAAACAGAATTTCTCTATAACACAAGTGGCTTAGCTTCTTTTCCAAAATAGAGTGTGCCTGCTTGCAGCCCTAGGAAGTAGGCAAATGGGAAAGGGGTGCTTTCCTACAGATAACCACAGAAAAGAAGTCCACTTGCTTAAAGGTTACTTTGTATTTTAGCCTGGCTTACCATCTGTATAATCTTGGAAAATGTCATTTAATTTTGTCCCATGAGAAATAAAAAGAATGAGCATGGTGATATTCACCTCACACCCTTGTTTATAAGTATGGGAAAACCTAAAATATGCAGGCCAGGTAATTTTTGAAACAGGACCCTCCTCTTTATTTTATCTCCTTGGTTCTTTTTCCCAGGGAATGGGACAAGATAAGTGAGTGGATCTCACCACAGAAACACTGTGGGGATCTTTGCAATGCAGAAAAGTCAAGGGCAGGCAGGCTGGAGGAATTGTAGGCAGAGACCCGAGTCGGAAGCCCAGACTGATGCATAGGCATGGGGCAAGGCAGCAAGTGGGAGAGCTCCGGGGTCAAACATCCCACAGGTAGTGAGAGGCTGGGGCACATCAGTGTGGTCACTCTCCTGTTCAAGCCTCCACCCTCCTTTGGCTAGACTACCCACCACCCTCTTCCTATCAGTTAGTTTCTTTTTCACTCTAAGTGTATTCTGTATACAAAAGCCTCTATGTCTTAAAAACAGAAATCTTAAATTTGTTTTCCTGCCTATTTAAATGACTCTTAAAATAGCCTCTCTTTCCTCTTAAAATATAGACCAAAATACTATAGTAGAAAAGACTCCACCAGGTTTGTATCTCTAGCTTCCTCTCACATCATGGCCCGAGTAATTCATTACAGTTATAGCCTTACCAGACTTCTTTATGTCTTCCACAAACCATGCATTTTCCTACTTCCAGGCCTTTGCACATATGTTTCTGAGTCTGGGACAAGCTTCCCTGACACTTCATATGTCTAACTCCTGCTTGTCTCCCAGGTGGCAGATTAAATGGTCTTCCTTAAAGCCCTGGACTGCCCCCTCCACACCATCTTCTCTATATGCACAGGGCACCCAGGTCTTCTCCATTTCTATTGCTTATTGCAACTTGTAATTAGATATTTATTTCATATTCCTCTAATGTTTGTCCTGCAAGGACAGGGACCATTCTATTTTGCTCATTCTTGTAACCCTAGTACTCAACACAATGCCCAGCACATAAAGATAGTTCAATAACTATCTTCAATGGCTGACTGGATTATAATGAAAAAGGATCAAGTAGGCTATTAGGGTTCTCAAGTCTTAGGAAAAGATTTAAGTCATGAGCAAAAAGTAACTGGGAAAACTCTAGAAGGACCCCAGAGTGAAGGCGAAATGCCATCATATTACCTGGGGAAGCTCAGTCTTAGAGAAGAAAAAGGCACAAATTGGGGTAACTGGGAAGAACTATTTGAAAACTATGGAATTGAGGGTAAATCCCTATCCTATGAAGTGAGGAATCTAATGGGAAAGTCAAATGAGAATCACAAGGTACCCAGGGCTTATTGATCAGGTCAGCAGTACAAATTAACCTAACTCCTTCTGGATGATACACAGCAGATATAGAAACCCTTGAAGCCTTAGACACTCCCATGTGAGCTCTTCATTTGAAGAGTCATCCTACAATTTTAGTATAATTGAAGGATGGATTTATGGATAAGTTAGTCTTGGGCCTATCCTAAAATGGAGGTAATCAGTTGGCCCAGGTATAAGGCATTCTTGAAAATAAAGTAGGTATAGCTTTTTTTTTTTTTTTTTTTTTTTTTTTTTGCAGGGATGGGGGCAAGGATTGAACCCCAGGGGCACTTAACCACGGAGCCCCATCCCTAGCCCTTTTTAGTTTTTATTAGTTGCTTAGACCTCATTAAATTGCTGAGGCTGGCTTTGAACTTACAATCCTCCTGCCTCTGAGTTGCTGGGATTACAGGCTTGCACCCCTGTGCCCAGCTAAGTAGATGTAGCTTTTTAAAACAACTCTATGCATGGGAAAATGTGTTATGGAGTGGTATCAAGAAAACAGAATCCTGAAAAAGAAACGTGCCAGTAGCTGGGACCAGATTCAACACTGAAGCACAACTTTACAATGCCCTGCCTCTCTACCCCTTACTCTGTCATTTGATTGATGAGGAACCTGATCCACAGAGGGGTATGGTGACTTGCTGAGTCCTGCACAGCACTGGCAGAGGCTTGAGTAGAAGCAGCAAGTCTCAACAGAAGCACAATAGTAATAGACACTCTGTTCTACCCCCAGTTGATGGATACCTGTGTGCAGATTTTCAACTCTGGAGCAAGAAGTGAAACAGGAGTGAGGTTGAAATGGGAAGGAAATGAAACTGGATTGCACTGTCCCAGCATGTATCATAGTCCTAGAAGTAGGCATAGTTCAAGTACAACAGAAAATACACCATTTTTCCCTGTTCCCGGAAGCCTTATATAATCAGAGCACAAAGAAAGGATTCATTTCCTGCTTGTTGATCTGATCGGGGACTTTGGACATATGCACGCTAGCCAGACCTCCTGTTGACAGAATTCAGAGTCCAGCGTATCTCCGACTTGCTTGCTGACAACTCAGTTACCCAGAAGGTCAAGAGAGTGACTCGGGGCTTTGTTATTCTGGGCCTGATTCTAACCAACAGAGACAGATTGCTTCTGGGATTCAAGTGGCCAGGAACACAGAAGAAAGTGGCCATGTCACTCTCATGTTCAGAGTCAGGAAGACTTCAGCCTAATCAGACCCGTGCTCTAGATTATAGAAGAACAGGCTCTGCACAGTGTGGAGTAGAAAGGGTGGTGTGAGTACTGTCTGTGCCCGAAACTCTGGAAGGCAGGATGATTCTAAGGAGCATTAGCAACTTCTCACAAACAATATGATGAGCAGGAGAGGAAGGAGGAGAGCCCGTTACAGGTATCCCAGGTTCCCTTCAGTGTGGCTACGTTTTAGAGAACATTCCCACAGGAGGGAGGTTAGTGTTCACTTCTGTGGGAGGAAATGACTAGAAGGGACCTGAAGGAGACTTTTGAGACATTGGTTGTGTTGGGTATTTTGACCAGGGTGCTGGTCATAGGGGTGGGTTTCCTTGGTGGGAAATTTGTCAATCTGTATTTAAGATTAGTATAATTGGCTTGTCTCTATATATATATATGTTATACTTCAAATTGACAGTGCAGCAATTATTAAGATTTAGTATAACTCCTTCAGAATTTCTTTTTTTAAGTGCTTAGATCTACATATTAGTTGTAATATAAAATAGTGCTTTGCTCTATTCATTTAGTATTTTCTATTAATATACCATTCCCCGTTATCACAGGGCACAGCCCAGCTTCATAATATTCCATTGTGCCAGGCACGTGGCACATGACTTTGATCCCAGATATTCAGGAGGCTGAGGCAAGGAGGATCACAAGTTCAAAACCAGCTTTGGCAACTTAGTGAGATCCTTTCTCAAAATTAAAAAAAAAAAAAAGAAATGTGAAAACGGGACTTGGGATATAGCTTAGTGGTAGAGCTCTCTTAGTTCAATCCTCAGTAACACTAATAAGTAATTTAAAACCATAATAATCCCTTGTATAGATAGACCAAAGTTTCCTTTATCATGCCCCTATGGTTAGACAAATACATTGCTCCTGGTTTTATAAGAACAGTAGAACCAACATTTTGGACTAGAAATCCTTTTCTACGTTCAAGGTTATTTGCTTGAGAATATGTTGGTGTAGAGAGATTAGATGGAATCTCTTTAAAGTTAAGGTACAATAATTGACTCTGTATTCAGGGGTGCAGAATTCATGCATATAGAGAGCTGACTTAAGAGGCCTGAGCATCTGTGGCTTTGGGTATCTAGGAGGTTCCTGGAACCCGTCCCTCTTAGATACCAAGGATGGCTATATTGACAAATTACTCCAGTGGTCTTGACCTCATCAAACATTTGCTCACCACTATATTCAACAATCCTGCACAGAACTGGCAAGTTTCCTAATATCAGATGCAAAACCTCCTTCTTTTCCACAGAGGTGAAATGGGAGAGCTTTCTGATCATCTCTAGTCTCTCCACATCTCTCTGCACCTCTGTGCAGTTTCTCAGAGATGGTCTCTGTGATGATGGTCCACTGTTTGAAGGCCTTCGGTTTTCTGGGGTTTATTTAGCCAAAGCTGAGAATTGAACAGCAATGGGAGTGAAGAACCTTGCTCTTTCTCCAGACATTAAAACAAAGTAACCCACTTGCTTACTTTGATCATCGTCTGCAAGTTTTAATCCATTTATGACTTAGGCTTTTTTGGATATCACACTGAGGAAGTTCCACTTTATTTTTCTATTTTCTTTCAGTCATTTTATTTCTATCTTCTGGGTATGTTCTTTTATTTTAAAAAAGCTTTTTCTTGAAGTAAAACAGGGTTGAAATTTAATATGAACATCTCATACTTCATATGTTTGAACCATAGTTTGTCATATTTTTTAAGATTTCTGATTTTTCTCTTTTATAAAATGAAACAATTACTTGTTTTAAAAGGGTCATTTTCATCATGATTAAAAGGAAGAAAAGAAACACTTGATCCAAAGAACAAGTCGTGCCAACCAACCTAGCCTTCTTTAAGAGTGTTCCTAAGCCGCTGGGTTAGGGAAATGCAAAAGACAGAGTACCTGCATCTGAAATGAATTTGACCCTCTTCTTAAGATATTATTGTGGAAAAATACAGGGCATAAGCAATTGAGCCACTGAGGAGATGTGATTGCATAAGCAATCAGATATTTGGTAACTAGTTTGTTCAAAGATTCTGAATGTCAACAGGGATGAAGGATTTCAGTATGTGCCACAGAGTTCTACCACTGGCATTTTTGAGGTTACTACTTACATTATTGATCTGGATAAAAATTAGAAAAACATTTCCCCAAATTTGTAGCGGGTAGAGAATATGATGATAGGCTATAGGAATCAGATCAATGAAGATGGAACTCATTGGTGGTAAATATGATTCTATACTTGGGTTAGGATGTTGTTGGCTATATTTCTAGAAGCCCAGTACAAGAAAGGGAAACCGTGATAGAGCAGGCAATCCTATGGTGACAAGACCACATATCGACTGATGCTCCCTGTTCTAGTCACTGCATGTTGAGAGGGACAAATACAAGATCTCTCAGCATAAGTAGATAGGATGGTTCAAAAGATGAAACTCTTATGAGGTTTGCTGAGAAGAACATTAAAGAACCTGAGAACCAGCTTTCAGTATCCAGACATGCTTCATGCATAAGGAAAGACTTTCTGTGCAGTCAGAGGAACTGGGATTGAGACCACTGGGAACAATTATGAGACACCATTTCTCACAGTCAGAAGTATAACTAGGTAGAATAGACTCTGATTTCCATGTTACCATTTCTTCCCTACTTCTGGGTGCATGGAAGATTCTATCTCCCCACCTCACTGAAATGCAGCACAGCCATGTGACTGGTTCTAACAAGTTAAGCTTGAGTAGAAATGAGAGTGTCACTTCTGTCCCAAAGCATTTGATTGTCAGAGCTTGACTCTTAGCGCTTTTTCCCCTGGGATCACAATGGAGGCACCAACCTTGGTTTCTGGGTGATTATAATGATTAGAGAATCCCCAACCCCAACCTTCAGACCCAAACACAGACATGCAGTTTGAGTAGAAAAGAAATCTTGCTGTTTCCAGCTGTTGAAGTCTGTGGGTTTTGTTACTGCAGCATAACATTTTCTAGCCTGATTAACACAAGTGCCTCCAAGACATAGCGGTTTCTTCTGAGTGGTGGGCAGAATAATAAGCACTGGATTATTGAGAAATTAATGATTTAAAGCCTTACCAAAAGTTATCGATTTGGATAATTTTTTTTTTTTGCATTTTTTGCTTTTATTTTCATTGTCACATTGCATTCATATAGCTGTTGGGGTTATAATTTAGTCAACTGGAACTTTCAACTGGCTCCTAAGCCTCTTAGGAAATGAATCCCAGTAAATTAAGTTGACTCTCTGCCTGAGCACACTTTTCTGTAACTCCATGGCACAACCAGTAACACCACAGATTTATGGATCCTGTCATTTGGGGAACAGCCAACAATAACTAGATAGTTCACCCCAAAGAGATTCTATAGCCACACAAACACTCAGGCAATGTTATCTATGACAGCTGTGAGGTCCACCAGAGAGCTCAGGGCCAAAGTGACTTTCTGGACATGAACTCTGTAGTTTTATTCTTACTTGTTTCATATAGATGGGGCTCTTTCAAAGTACCCCTTCAAATCCGTGCACTTAGATATACTGTTGCCTATAACAAGGTTTCCCAAGGAGTCCCTGGCTCCAGTTGCTAATTCATGCACTTAAACAAAGAACACCACACACCACAACATGCCCATTAAGTATAGTTAAAGATTTAAGGTTCTGGGAAGTATGTGAAATGTAGTTCTGTCTGGGGAAGCAAACAGCACAGCATATGTTCCAAGCCTGAAAAGAAATAAAAAGATGGAATTAAAAGGTGATCCCAATGAGAAAAATATATGGAAAGGACAAATTTTAAATTATAATTAAAAATACATATGCATGCATATGTATATGTACAAATAGATATGTATATTTTTCTTTATATAACAATCTTATATAACCAACAACCAATTAACTGGTGCCTCATTTTTGTTGTTCACAGGAGACCAAAATCAACTGTGTTCGTCTGGCTACAAAAGGTATGTTGATGTGTCCTTGTCTGTCTTTAGCAATGCAAGTGTCTCTCCCTCTAGCCACAAAGGGAAAGTTTAGGCAACATTGCCCCTCCCTAAAGAAAGGAAAGAAGAAAAGTTCTTTTCATTGGGTCATTGCACTAGACCATACATTCTAAGTATATTTTAGTAGAATTGTGCCTACAGCAAAAAACTCAAAACATATGTACTGAATAGATGGATGGATGGATGGATAGATGGATGGATGGATGGATAGATGGATGGATGGATGGATGGATCAACAGATGGACTGGTACATTATTCAGTGAAGTGATGAATATAAATCATCTCAGATATTCTTCTGCTCTACATCTTCATTGTATTTGGGTCTATGTTTATGTGGGTGTTTTACTTTAAGCTTGTCAATTAGCCCCATCTCTTGGGTTTTGTACTGTGTTCAATTGGTATATGGCTTTCAAATATGAGGTGATTAGTGTTGGTGCCTTTAATAATGAGAAAACAAACACTGCATTGTTATGTAGTTGGCATTTTCAACACTTATCCCCAAAAATGAAGACAGCATTGTTCAGGCTCATCACTTTTGTTTTCCTAATTATAATTGAATTGCCTGGCTCCTTCAATTGGTACATGTTTCTGTTTATTACTCTTTTTAAAAAACAAAATCAATGAATGGTTTGCTATCATTTAACCTATTACAAGGTTGAATGGTTAGAAATCAGGTTTATCTTTTTTCTATGGAATTGATATTTTTAACAGCAGCTCACCCCCATCACCCTACTCACATACCAGAATTGGATTCTGTTCCTTGCATTTACTCACAGCATACAGAGCTTCATAGATTGCTTCCAAGGATATAATAATTATAAATATAAATAGACATATAATCATAAAAGTAAAACAGTAGACAAGGGCAGTGACTCGCATGTCTGCGTCTGTGTATGTGAATGTGTATACATGTATGCCCACGTACAGAGGCAAACACGTGGGAGGCAGTGACAGACAGTGGAGAGGAAGAGAGAAAATACCACACAGCTCTTTGACACAGCATGCACCAAGACCCAACACACATGACTTATTTAACATTCAAGAAAGTCAACTCAATACGTAGGCACCCGAGGGAAGAGGCAGGAGGATGGGGAAGACGGAAATACTAAGGCTGACTATGCAAAGAAGTCATCCTGATTTTACATAAGTCATAGCGACGGGCATGGCCCTAACTTCTCTCTCTCTCTCAGAAACACAGTTATTAGACGGAAAGAGATAAAATACTCTTTGTGAGGCAAGGAGTGTTGATGACCTGCAGAAAAGGTGTCACAAATCACAGTCTTCAGCAGACTTTTCCTCTGAAGAAAACAGATAATGCAGAAGGAAGAACACCATCGATTGGGTAGCACCGGGGCTCTGGAGGCAGCTGGGAGTCTGCACCAGGCCCCCAAAAGTGAGGCCGGAAGGGCAGAAACATGATGATACCTGTCGCTCTCCAGTAGCTTTTGACCTGTAGACAAGGGCGGGGTTGCTGAGACTTCTCTGCTCTCCAGGGGATTCTTAGGATATCCTCTGTGACCTAGGCCTTCCTAAATGGTATCTTGCTGGGTCATGTTTTCTGACCCGAGAACTGGGAACACATGACCTGTCAAGCAATCCCCTACACATGAGAATCATGAGAGCATGTCTGAAATTATACTTCCATGCAAGTTTTAGAGCCACCGTCCTCAGAGGCATCGAGGCCCACCATGGTGGCATCTCCACAGTGACGCTGCTCGACTGTGGGGAGTTGCAGGGTCCTTTTAAGACCTAGAGCAGAAAATCCCTCTACCTCTCCTTAGCACAAGTTTCTCCTCTTGTTTGACCTCTAGGTCTCAGTCTTCCTTCAGTGGAACATGTGTCAGGCAACGTGTGAGTTTATAGAAGGACAAGGTATATAAGTGGGTGTGAGTGCCCAGCTGGTCAAACCCAGGCAGGGCGCTGAGGGGTCAGAGCACTGGGAACTCCAAGCACCCACATTTCTAGTTCAGGAAGAGTTAACACCTGTGCCCAAGGAAACGGGGGCTCCCGTAGCACTTGGGAATAGGCAGACAGCCAGATAATGCTGAGTGCCGATTTACCATTATTCAGGGAGTTGACCCTCTGAACACTGCATCAGATAAGAAGGATACTCAGGGAATGCAGAGATAAGACAAAGAGAAAGACACTTGTGTTTGGTCAGCGTCTATTCCATGCCAGTCGCTGTGCCTGGAGCAGCTAGGGTCGATTGAAGACATATGCCTTCCCCACAAGGAGTTTGAATGAAGAACTTAAGGCTAGGAATCAATATTTGACCCATCTCACCCCTTTCTGACTCTCTGGATTAAATTTCTTCTTGGAAGTCTTGTTGAAAGCAATATTCTTTTTAGCAGTGGAAATATGATACTGGAAGTCCTGCAGATTTTGGCCACATGTGAAGTCCCAGAGATGGGTCATCAGTCTCTTCTACCTCCCTGTCACCATGCTGCCTTTCTCATGGGTCTGCTGGCAGGCATCCAGCCCCTGGAGTGTGATCACATTCCAGTGCTCTGGTCATGAGGCAACTTGCTACTGTCCTATCTCTGACCATGGACAGTCCAGCCAGTATCTGTGACCAGTTTTGTGGATCTCATACAACCAGAGAGTTTCCACCTGGAACAGGCACAAGAACTTATTCAGGATCATTCCAACATGACCCCATCCCAGTGCCTCTGATATGAGATCCATGCCTGGCTCCAATATGTGGCTCTGACCCTTCCTTTTCTGTAATGTCACTGTCTCACCCACTCTCCATTTAGTGCTGTTCAGTTTGGATGGTTGCAAAGCAAGGACCTGTATTAGCTTCCTGTGGCTACTTTGATAAAACCTATAAACTGGATGACTTAAACAACAGAAATGTATTGTCTCACAGTTCCGGAGGTCAGAAGTCTGAAATCAAGGTGTCCAGAGGATTGGTTCCTTCTGAGGGCTGTGAGAAAGAATCTGTTCCCTTCATTTCTCTTAGCCACTGATGATTGGTGTTGATCCTTGGCATTCCTTGGTTTGTAGAAGTGTCCTCCAGTTCTCTGCCTTATCTTCACAAGGCATTCTGTCTATGTTCAGGTCTGTGTCCAAATTTACCCTCTTTATAGGGACACCGATCATCTTGGATTAGGGCTCTACCCCACTCCAGTATGGCTCCCTTTAGCTTGACTAATTACATCTGTAAAACCTATTACTAAATCATGTCATATTACAAAGTACCAGGAATTAGGACTTCAACATAAAAATTTAGGAATGTGGGGAGCAAGGGAGTTCAAAATTCAATGCATAACAGGACCTGTGCAGATAGGGGCAATGTCCCTATGGTTCCCAGTGAATCTTCATAGTGGGATTCCAATAAGGTGTTAAGGGTGTGCAAGGATCAGGAACCACAGCCACCAGAAGGGACTCCAGAGGTAGGCTGAGGCTCTGTTTGATTCTTGCTCTTAAAATAAGTTGCTGGAGGCTATCTTAGGCTGGGGAACTGCATGATCCATGGAAGCAGCCCTGTGCTGGGAGCAGACATGGTGGCCCAACACACTGGATGCTGGGTGTGTGGTAGCAGGACCATCCTTAGACCTCATGTAGTGGTGAGGTATTAGGTGCTGACACAGTCACAGTCCTGGGCAAGGGAAGGGCCAGGACCCTTGGGTAGGCACCAGCACTGCCTGATGAGAAGAACTCTGAGGAGGACAAATTAATCTCACCAATCACTAATTCCTCAATCAGATTTGCCAGAACAGGACATTTCTGGCACAAAGCTGACACTAAAAAAAAAAAAAAAAGCTGAACGAATAAACCCATTTGGAATCAGCATCTTTTTGCAGCTAGGCTGGGAGACACGAGGGGCTCACTCAATCTCCCTGAAACTTGGCCACAGCATATCTGCAGTGATCTTCATCTATCCGTTCACAGAACATTTTGAACATACCTTCTGTCATTGGTATGCTAAAAATCCACTCTCTGTAGAATAAGAATCATGATTTGTCCATCCTTGGGATGCAAATACCTGCACTATATCTATTTTCAAGTCACCAGTGATGGAACAACTGGCTTGCCAAAAACTCCCGAGTGTTTAAAACTCTAGCAAACTGATTGAGCTGGCATAAGCCAGTCTCAGTCTCGAAAGGCCTCTACCACCTACTTTGTTACAGGGATGGGATCAAATAGCATAGCATACATTAGAGTGTTTTGTCAACAGCAAAGTGTTTTGGGAAAAAAAAATGGTTGTCATTATTATTGATGACTGTTATTTCCTTCAGGTTGTAAACTCACCATTGAACATCTTTAAACTGGGCACCTTGACAGGAACTGGGTATTTGCTGGTGAACCAGTATATTGCCTGTCCTCAAGGAAGTCCCAGGCTAGTGTGGAAACAGATATGCAGTGGACACTGGAAACAAATGAAGGTGGAGTCATGATGGTGACTAGTGCCTCCAAAAGAAAGTGAAATGTTCCTCATGGGAACTGAGGTAGTCATGGTGCCAAAGTCCCAGGAAATAATAACAGCCCTGTGTTCCCAGGCCATTATCTGTGTCCCTGCTCCTCTGAGACTGGTGTAAGGCTTTGTACCTCCTTGGCCATCACTGCCCTTTCTCAACTAACATGGGAAACCACTTAGTTTCCAAAGTTGGGAAACCAACTGACTGAGGTTCTCACACTGAGAGGAACACAGCCCTGGCCCAAGGCTCACATAAAGAGATCAGTCCCTGTATTTATAGAGGATATATTGGGTGGATCTACATTCCCTTAGGAGGGAAGTATTTATTTATGGGGCCAGATCAGGACCTCACAGGGAGCATCCAGCTATGGCGCTATGGTGTGGTGGTTTGACATTTGCTGGTAGTAGGGTTAAATCTGGGATTAGGACGGGCTCAGATGAAAAGCCTTGCAGTCAGTGTTTCTCACCAATAAAGGACTTGTGGGTACTGATCCAAATTCATTTGCTTCTTGATGTTGTCCCTCAGCCAGGGGTTGGCTACTGTTAACTTTGCAGACTTAGAGGACTGAGATTGGGGGAACAAATCACAGTGGGGAGGTGGGATTTATCAATGAAGAGATAAATATGAGTAGGATTTGTCTTAAGGACAGGGTTCCTAGAAGCAGAGCCTGAGGCAAGGATTAAGGGGCTTATGATAAATGAAGGAAAGACTCTCAGAAGTCTGTGAGAGAAGGAAACAGAACAGGGAATGGGAGAGACTGAGCAAGAATCTGTCTCAGGTAAAGTCAAACAGAGGCTCGGTCTGCAGGAGAGAATTAATTCTTCCAAAGTTGTCCTGCCTTGAGGCCAGAAGACCAGGATCGGTACCTCTTTCCCAGGTGGACCAGTCTTTGACACTTCCCCCTCCTTTTCCCTTCCATCTACCCGAATCTCTTAGGTGGTTCTGGAGGAAGTGGAATCCTTGCGCCTGGGACAAATCTCAGGAGGAAGTCACATGTGTGAGTCCTTCTAGCACAAGGGTACACCGACCTGAGAAGAGAACCAGGTGTGGATCCAGCAGCCTCTGCTCTTCTACCACTGGGCTTTTAGTATATGCAGGATATACTACTACATCCTTGGGGTGAGAAGCAGCAAAATGCTAATAGAATTGCCTCAAATTGGAAAGCAAAAAAGGCACTTCAAAGCCCTTTGCTAGGCCTACTGTAGCCCTGGGAGTCGGCAGCCATGGAGTAAACAAGCATTGTCTTGGTTTAGAGACAAAGCTATTATTCGGACGTTGAAGGGAAGGCAGTGGAAAATCAAGGATCAGAAAAGATCGATTTAAAAGTTAGGTTTTGCTCCTGCAGTTAAAATAAGAACTGTGAGAAAGGTCCAGGGAGAGAGGGCATTTAGAGACAAGCATTGAACAGGGCTTGTCCTTCATTTGGAAGATGAGGGATGACCTCAGCCTAGGCAGCAAGTTGGAAATGTAAGGCAAATGTGCTCCAGAGAGATTCTTGAGAAAATGGGGCACGTGAAAACGTGGGGTGGGGTACTTAGAATTCAAAGGTGCTGAAACCCAAATAGGAGACAAAACAACCCTTCTCATGGGAGAAACATCATCTCATTTGGTGGAAGATATCCCAGGCTGCAGCCACTGATGGAGAGGACAAGAATCTCAGTTCATGCCCTTCTGACCCAAGTATCTCAATTCTTGCCTCAGAACAGGCCAAGGGGAAAATTGTTACTGACCTGGTTGCTCAATTCTGCAACCATACCAGTGAGTTCCTCTTGGAGAAACGGATGTCAAGTTCGATCCAAGATCCCTCACCCACTGATCCTTCTGTCCCCTGGCCCAAGCCTCACAGAAAGACCCTTCTGTTCACTTGCTACTTCTTTTTACCCATAAGCCCTGCCTCAACCAGTCTCTCCTGCATTACGTGGCCCCTTCTGGCACTCTGGGCTCATGAAGCTCTTATTCACTACACTGCAACACATCGGTTTTCTTTCAGTTCTTTAACTACTTTAAGTCGCTTCCGGCCTCAGGATGTTTGCTCATCCTGAAGTTCTCCAACCACCATCTGTGCCTGCTGAACAGATAAACATCTTTTAGGCAGCAGCTTGAGCCTCACTTCCTAAGAGAGACTTGCAATCTACTATCTATCCCCAACATTTTTCACTTCAAACCTGTGTCGTACTTTTCCTTCAAGCATTTTAGCTTGTCTGTATGTATTTGCTCGCCCATGTGTTTAATGTGCTTGGCTTTTAAGTGATGTTGGTGTAAGGACTGTGCCTATTTTGAACACTATTTCATTCCCAGATTTTATCATGCATTGAGGTTCAATAAATTAAAACACATTCAAAATTGTGTTGAATGAACAAATGGACAAATGGGTACATGGATGGATGGGCGGGTGGATGAATGGGTGGATGGATGGGTGGATGCTTTAAAGGATCAGTGGATAGATGAATGGATGATTATTTCAGTAGATCAATGGATCAATGGATAGATGGATGGAGGGAGGGCCGATAGGTCATTATTCTTCCATGGTCACATTTTTTTCAAATGCAAGATATATGTGAGGACAGGGTTCTTGGAAAATAGTAGTAAAATTGAAATAGAGGGCCAGCTGTCTTACAGATCCATTAACAAAGAGCCCAGCCAGTCTCTGCTTGTGTCCTTATTGGGAGAGGAATCTCACTCCTTCCTAAGAGAGTTCCTTCCACTTTTGGAAATTTTAGTTGAAAATAACCTTAATATTATGGGTCCAAATTGGCTCCTTATTAGTCCTGTTCATCAATCCTCAAGTCCACATAATCCTGCCTTTTCAACTTCCAGAAAATAAAAATAGTTTCCTCTGATCTGGTCCCTTCAACCCCACCCAATCTCAGATATGACCATCCAGGTATAGGCTTGCCTGCCTTCCATTTGTTGGATCTACTCTGGCCTCCAGCAGGCAGCAGTACTCCCATCTCTGGTGCCAGCCTTCATGGGAACACAGCTGGTTCTGCAGACTCCCGCTGGGTGCACAGGAGTGGCAGTTAGAAAAATCAGCTTTGATTTGATTTGCAAACTGAGCCGAGTCATGGAGACAAAATAAATCCGGAAACCCATAAAGCCATTTGCAGAGTTGCTTTGCAGAAGACAGGCACAGTTTTAATCTAGTAAACACTCTCTAACGATCCCATTAAAACAAGCCCCTTGGAGTAGGTGCTGAAAGCTGGACTCCAGAATAATGAGGCATGAGATTAGTGGCCAGCGTCACCAGGAGTTCTGTTCTGCATGGTGCTGGTGAGGGACTAATACCGTGGTCAACGGCGATAGGCAAGAGACGTGGGTGATGGTCTTTTGTAAACAGGCCTTTTTCTTATAAGGGCTAAGACTGGAGTGAAGCATTTCATCCAGCATTTTTCTCTCCTCTCTCCATAATGGGTCATCACTCCTGCAGGGACTGGTAGGGACAACAAATAGTCATTCTCCAGGGAAAGGCCCTCATTTTGCAGATGATAAGACTGGGGCCCAGAGAGAGCCATTTGTCCAGGGCTCCCTTATCCACAGAATGATGGGACACAGGCGGTATAAGAACCAAACTAGATGGCAGAGAAACCAAATTAGCTGACCCAGTCCTATATGGAATCTTCTGCCTGACACACAGCCTCCTTGAGGGTGGCGTGGGAAACATAGGAAGCCAGGGGCACCTGTGTTCAAAACCTTCCTGCAAAACTTGGTTATTGGACCTGAGACAAGTTGTTTTGACCACGCAAGTCACTTAACATAGGAGCCTACCGCACGATTTTAAACCCAGGGTCACTAATCTGGGTTCAAGAACATAACTGATTATACAATGAGCTTCCTTTTCTTCTTCTTGGCCTTCGGAAGCTCTGATAGAGATTCCAGACCTACCAAGCGTAGGTCCTGTTCCCCCAGTTCTCTGAAAGGCAAAGCCTGGACTCCAATCACCACTCATAAAATTCTACACATAGGCCATTTGACATGGACCCAGGCCAGATTCAAAGTGCAGGAACTGTTGGGGTGCAGGGATCATGCTGGCCTCAGCTTCCAGCACTGACCTTTGCATCTACAGATCATTGTGTTTAAGTGAGATCCTATACAGCCGTGATAGATATTTTTTGACCACGCATAGGATTCTGCTCATCCGTTGGCTAGCCTTTGACCATGACATTGTCCTTTCCTCTATACTTGTCTGGTAATTTCAGGACAGACCCGGGACCATGATATAACCAAATCTAGCTATGGCCGCTGGGTCACTTTGAGGATCACTTGTGAGAGAAATAACTGTAGTGAGGTAGTCTCATGGAAAACTCATGGCTGTTGTTCTTTTTAATTTCTGTCCGACTTTCAGAGGGGGAAACTCAAAGTACGTATTTGAAGGGTTGGAGCAGGGCACTGCTGTTCTTCTCTAGCCAAGTTCAATGAGTTGAATTTTCCAGTCTGAGGGTCGTGAGACTTGCAGGAGTATAACCAGGTCTCCTTGACTCTTGGAACTTTTGCTCTTATCCAGTGTCTTCTAGGTCTTAAAATGCCAATGGAATAACATGGCTTTTTCTAAAGGTCTTGTAAGAAGATGGAAGGAAAAGAAATATATCATAAAAACACACGCACAAAAAATAACTTAAAGATGACCTTTAAATATCCCAGTCCCTTCTTTAATAGTTTTCTTTACTACAACAGCTGACAGAGCTCTCTGGTTTTCTTCTGTCTTTCCCCTACCTCCCACCATAGAGATTGGCTCAAACTCCTGCCATGCACTCCCTCTCCACACCCCACTCAGGAAGACCAGCGCGAGTCCAGGAAAGCAAAAGCCAACACTGACTCTTATCCTTCCAGCAGGTACCTGGGGCATGCCTGTCCGTCCCTCTCAACTACAACTGCAGACTTGAGACACCTGAGTTGGCTTTAACTCAAAGATGTTGTTTCAAAGCAGATGAATCTTAAAAGGAGAAAAGGAGGCCACTTAAAGCCAGGAATGAGGGAAGAGGGAAATCTGAGTTAGATTGGATTAGAAATAAAGAAAATGTAAAACCCATTAATGGGTTCTCAATGTAGTGTTTCAAGGGGGGAAAGGAGGCTTGCAAAAATTAATCACCTATTCTGTGCCAGTCACAAGGGTGTGTTTGTTGACATGAGGTTACAATGAGAGGGCAGAAGGAAAGCCCACATATTGTACACTAAATAAATGGAGGTCTTCACTGTTATCCTTGATCAAGCCATGAAGCCATATATGCTCAGAAGGGGTAAACAAAAAGCTCAGGGTCTCTTAGAATTATAACTCAGATCCAATTCTATGGCACCATTTGAATCTTGTTAATATCATAGAGTGAGTGAGACTCCATGGACCACTGGCAGAGTCCCCTGTCTCCATTTGTCAGCCCCTTCCCACACCTCTTTTCCAGTAATAATTGATGATACAATTCTTATGGCATGATGGTCTTCAGCCTCCAGTTAGTGATGTCCAAGTTAAAAACTAGAATCTGGAGTCGAAGGTGAGATGCTCAAGGATCCCTCAGCTTTCTTTACTTGCACAACATATTGAAGCTAATAAGCCAAGAAATTAGTTTGCCTTCAAGGTTCTTTGCTCCAGGACCATCTGTACCCCAGCAGTATCTCTCTACATTCAACATACATTGCTCTAGAAGGGGAAAAAGTCAGAAGGGAAGTCGGGTGCTTCATATTCTGGACTCCTTCTTTATTGCATAGTCTCAGTGTTTTCATTCATGGCGGACACATAGACAGAATTACACTGGTCAGGACCTAGAAACAGCAAAGAGAGAAAAGTCATGAAATCCCTAGTTTAAAAAAGTCACATGGCAGGGAAACCAGGAGAAACCTGAGGAAGCATGAGACTTCCAACTCTTTTCTAGTTGGATTGGTCAGGATAGGATAGGCTTTGCTGAGATAACAAGTTGATGCTCAAATCTCAGTAGCTTAATACCACAAAGATTTATCTGTTGCTGTGCCATGTAGAATATATGTGGCCACCACAGGTGAAGAGAAACCCTGGAAGTGGTCACTTTGGTCTTCACCACACTTGGAAATGACTCACACCACTTCCATTAGAGTTGTCTTGATAAGAAGTGGTCACATGACACAGCTCAAATGAAAGATGCCTAGGTCTCTGCCATATGCTACTGGTAAACACCAGTGACACTGTAAACACCAGTCAATGCTAGTACAATATATATAATATCATTTTATATTTCTACTTGTGTTTGCGGAGACCCAGAACCCTCCTCTTCTTCTTCTCCACCCCCTTGTAAAATCTCTCCCATTCCAACTTTCCATCTGTCCATCTGTCCCCACCCCTGTTAGCTGACCATTAGTGCTAAGCAGAACTTGGGTTGTGGCCCTGGAGGTTACAATCTCCTCTGGGTTTTCCAACCAGGCTAAGATTTTAACTGTTTTCCATTTAATCCTTAAAATCACTTCATGAGATACCTATTATTACCCCCACCCTAGAGAAGCTCAAACTTACAAATGTAGATCATTTTCTAAGTGATATAGCTAATGAGTGAAAAATACTGAATCAGAGTTTCATATATTCAATTAGTTTTTAATAAGCATTTATTGAGTGCAACTTGATCTTGACATATGGTCCCTCATTCCTTAGAGATTAGGAACTTAATCTCTGGATTTGGACAGTCTTAGAGTCTAGGCAGGAAAAGGTGCTGAAGTGCACCATGTCTCAGTTTCACCATCTATAAACCAATGACAATAACACCATTTATTCTGCAGTGTTAACGCAAGAACTTAATGAGCTAATGCATGCAAAGTGCTTAGTGCAATGCCTGGCTTGTAATAAGCACTCAACAGGTAGCAGCCAGTGGGAGAGCCATCCAATATATATCAATCCAGTGTGATTAAGGCTATGATGAAGGTAAATTCAGGATGCTATTGAAGCATGGAGAAGGGACGTGTAAATCAACTTAGTGCATGCTTTCTCGAAGTGTGTGGATGCTAAGGCAAGCTTTGAAAGAATGAAAATCATCCATATTGGATAAGATTGAAGAATAAGAGAGAAAGGTCTTCCAAGCCTTTGATGTGACTATCTGGAGACAAGCAAGTATGGACCTGAACTGGAATGGGATGAGGCAAAGACAGGATGGCTAGTTTCCCAGGGTAACCAGAGAAGGCTTGGAGCAGTCAGAGGAACAGCTGTAGTGGCGTGAACTGCCAGGCCACCAGGGCAGCCCTGTAGTGCACATGAGAACCTTCTCCCAAGATGGTGGGAATCCTGGTGCTGCTTAAGCAGACTGGACATTTTTTTCAGAAAGGACACTTAAATTGCAGTTCAGAAAATGGGCTGAGGCAGAGACAAGGTTGCAGAAAGAGAGGACAGTAAGTCAAAATATTTGAGTCTCTTCTTCTCTCAAGCCTTTGATTTCTTTTTCTGACATGTGAGGCCAACAGTCCTTGTCTTGCCTGCCTCAAAAAATTGAGGACAGAAAAACATGAATAAAAATAGCCACTTAGAACAGGGGTTAGCAAGCCTTCTGTAAAAGACTGGATAGTAAATATTTTCAACTCTGCAGGCCTGATGGTCTTTGTCATACCTATCCACTTTGTCATGAAGGCACAAAAGCAATCAGAGATAATGCCTATGAGTACAGATGTGTTGCCATAAAACTTAGTTTATGGATACTGAAATTTGAATTTCACATAATTTTCATGTGTCACAAAGTATTACTCTTATTGTTTCCCCAAACATTGAAAAAATGTAAAACATGTTCTTAGCTCCTGTCCGCACAAGAAACAGAAGGGGATGGATGTGGCTCACAAGCCCTAGTGTAATGACCCCTGACATAGAAGGTGTTTGGAAAGGGCAAAGCTCCCCATAAATTTAAGGGAGGAACGTTATGACTACTGTTTACCAGTGGTAAAATTTTATAGTATCATAAAGGCTGTCGATCAAACTCACCATTTGTGTTAGTTTTGAAATGATATATTTCCACTCATCACTTGATCTAGGATGCCCCATCTCTCTCTGCACTTTGCATAAGTACCTTCTGCAGTTTTGTTGCAGGAAAGAACCTTCTAATTTCTGACCAAGTACAAGACACTTCCCACACTTCCGAATCACTTTCATTAGAGGCCAGGGGTAGGTTTAGAAGGGCAAGAACATCCAAACCAGGCAAACCAGGGTTTGATTACAGCCTTTGGCAGTTATTAGTTTTGTGACCTTGAATGTAAATTATCTGATTCACCATGTATTCATTCATTCATTCATTTATCCAACAAATATTCATGGAGTACCTACTACGTGCCAGGTATAATGCAAAACACAGTGGAGATTACAGAATTAAGGAGAAGGCACATACTTATGAAAGAGTGAGGTCACTGAAATGAGAAAGGAGCATTTGGGTGTTGTGGAAGATGGAGGGACATCTCTCCTAAATCTGTGAGACACTAAAAACTCCCTAGGAAGGAGTTACAAACCAACACCTGAAGGATGAGCCATGTCAGCCAGGTTGGAGAAGCAGGGGGGAGTGTTTTTCACGCAAACTGGCTGCCTAGGAATGGCCTACAGACAAGAAGGTAGGGACTGTTGATGGTGGCAAGTTGTTCATTTTGCTGGGGGCAGAGCAGAGAGTACCGGGAGATGAGACAGGAAGGCCAGGCAGGGATCTCATCTCTGAGGACCTGAGAGCTGGGTTCAGGGGTTTGAAGTTTACCCTGATGACAGTGGGGGCCCTGATGCCTTTCAACCAAGGGATGAAGAGGAGGTAGAAGGAGAACAAGACTGGAGGCCAGAAGACCAGATAAGAAGCTGGTGCAAGTGAACCACAATCCAAGCAAAACACAAGGGTGGCCTGGACCAAGTGGGAATGAAACTCAGGAGAAGGGGGCACCTTCGAGAGCCTTTCTGGAGTAGAGTTGATACCTGGTGATTGATCACAAGCAGGAGGTCAGAAGCAAGGAAAGGGAAGGGCGACGCCCAGGTCTGTGGACAAATTCTCTGTGGGTGGTGCACCATTGGTGAAGAAAGGGAGATGAGATTTGATGGGAAAACAGACATGTTTATTTATAACACTTATGACCTTTCTGGGCTGTCCTAACTCTCAGAAACATTGGGCATGAGACACCATGAAGGGCACCTGGCATGTCACAGGTGCTTGATAAATGGTGACCCTTTCGCTGGCTTCATTTTTTTAAAATCTACTTCGAGCCCTTGTTTGGTTAGATCATGATGTTCTTTTGCTGTGCAGGGTGAGCTCTTCAGAGCCACGGGTTTGCAGTTCTGTTCACCGTACCTCACGTGTTCATGTGTGTTTCTTTCTCTCCTTCTCTTCTGCATGCTGCCTGGGGATTGGCTTCCTTGTGGTCAGCACCAATGGGCAGCGCCCAGGTGACCCCGGGGACTCCACTCTGCCTCCTCACCACAGGTGATCACCAGAGGTGGGCGGGTGGGAGGGGAATTGGGAGTGGCCCAAATTCAGTGGGTCCTCCAGGCCAGGTGCACCAGAGAGGAACTGGCAGTCCCTTCATCCCACCCTCCCATCCACTCATCCAGCCACCCATTCATCAATCCAATCACACACCCATCCACCCACCCACCCACTCATGCATCCCTCTATCCATTCTACTAATGCTTAGTGAGCACCTACTATGTGCCAGGCATTGTTCAAGGTACTGAGGGGTATAGCAGTGAGCAAAGGAAGAGGTTTCAGTGCCTCTCTAGGAGGGGAAACAGACATTGGGCAAAAAAAAAACTCCACAAATAAATGTGCAACTGTGAGTAATACTATGGGGCAGAGTGCCCAGTGCTCAAGACCAACACACCTGGAGCTCAGGGAGGGCTTCCCAGGAGAAATGACATTGGGGCTGTGCTCTGCTGCTGTGAATGAGTTGACCTAACAAGTCCATGGTTAGGAAGTTAGTCTCAGATTACCACTGGTCCTGACGCTGGTCCTCCAATGTGATCAGCCCTATTGTGCCTACCTCTTAGGGGACACTGTGCATTGTAAACTCTACATGGATACAGTCTTCTGAAGTTGCATTCTAAGACAACACAAGATCATAAATGGCAAAGGAGCTGGAAGAGGAGCTCCCAGCCTAGGGTAGGGTATTTTTTCCAATGTAAATACCACCTATTTTCTTCATTTACTGAAATATATGCCTCTCACTCACATCCCGCATGGGTGAGGGAAAGGGTTCCCCCTTGGAGGGATGGGCTGGCTGTGAAATAAAAGCTATGAAAGTAGTACCACAAAATAGACACGAAAGACCAGAAATACATTTTATGGAGGGGGGGGCAGTGAAGGGATAAGATGATCAGGTGGCTAACAAAGAGGGGAACCCTTGCTTGGTTTCAGGGTGGGAGGAGTCTTGCCCAGGTACTTGCTTCTTCACAAAGAACAGGATAGGGGTGGGAGTCAGCAGGATATTTGGTTCTTAAGGGATCATGCCCATCTCCACTGCTATGTTAGAACTTGGCCAGTGAGCTAAGCCAGACATCACATGAACCAGACATTCCTCAAACCAGCAGGTTCCTACTGGGAGTTCCTGCCTAATGGCTTCAACGTCGCTTTAATTCACGCACTGTTCAGATGTCCACTGTTCACTGTTCCTGCACATGCCATCCTGAAAAGGATGCAGAACCCATCTATAGCATAGACCATGGCATCCGTGATGCTCCCTGCAATACCTTGGAGATGAATGACAATCTGCTGAGGTATCTCTTTAAGTGGAAGTTTTCTGGCATTCTTAAACCATTAACCGTGTTGCCTCTCTCCAAGTCCTTGCTCAGAGAATGGCCTCCTCTCTATTAACCTGACTGGTCAGTTTATCACAGTGGGAAAGAGGGTGCAGTGGGCTGTGAGAACATGAGTTGGGCCATCCAGTACCTTCACAGTTCACACCACCTTTCCCAAACCCAAACCCATCAGTTTGTGCATATCTTGGACTGGGTTCCCTGGATGTTGACCTGCACTGGGGATTCTTGTCAAGGTTATTCAAGGAGGAGTATTCTCAGAAGAAAGAAAGGACAGGAGATGAAACAGGGCGGGGGACAAAGCTAAGGGAGGATGTGAACCCCTGCATCAATCTGAGCCCACAGGGGTTTCTGAGGTGTGATTTGCTTTGCAGAGTTGGTCCCACTTTGAGGCACACGGGCGGCACCTATACCATGACACCAGTCAGCCATTGATGGCTGGTACCATGGAGGTGCATGACCTCCAGGAGACTTGGCTCCCCTCTCCGCCTGCAGGACTTCTCCAGGGCAGGAGGCTCCCACAGCAGCTGGAGAGTGAACACCCCAGGCAGTAAAGGCAGAGCCTCAAAAGCACCCACTGTGGTTCAGTGTCATCGATGCTGGGAACCACCATAGCTCAATGTGTCACTGCCAATGCCTTGGGAATTCATCTCAACCACTCCCTGGGTCTACAACCTTAAGCAAGTTACATGGCTTTATTTCTCCTGGAAAGCTAATTATCACACTTCAGAGAGCCACATTAAAGATGAAATTTGATAACCCTAGAGAGGGCCCTATGATAATAGCAGCACATATCAGGTCTTCAAATGGCCGTCCCCAGCCTCACCCTTCCCCCAAGGGAGGCAGGAACTGCAGATGATAGATAATGAGAGAGAAGTCTCTCTGTCACTGTGCCCACACCTAATTCAAGGAGGAACAAGGCTTCTCGGGAATGTGTGTCAGCAGCTCAGTATCTGCCGGGCCATTGTTCTCTGGGTTCTATTCAACCCGAGCAGCCTGATAATGTTTTCTTTAAACAGAGCCAATCCTATATCAGGCACATTTGTTCTTACCTCTTGCCTTCCCAGGCGTCTGAATGTTCCTCCTCTGACAGGTTTATTTCATTGCGTTCCATTTATTTCCACCTGTTTCTCAGCTTCGTTTGATGGGTGAGGTGCCTGCGAGTCTTTCTCTTTGAGCGGGCTGTCCCTAGCAGAGGGCGTTTTTGTTGATGTCCGTCCCCTGGTAGCAATAACGGCTGATGTAGATAATAACTGCCCAGGCCTGAGTGATGGGGATATTAGACTGTAAGCATGGGCAGCTCTTTGCCCAGCCATTGCCGCCTGGAATCCCGCACAGCCACAGCATGTCGCAGGGACCGGCTGGCTTTCGGTGGGTGAGTTGAAGCTGAGTTGGGCCTTTGGGTTGCGGCCTTCTGGTCTGGTGATTCTGGTTGTTTCTCTTCTCTAGTCAATAGTCTCTTCACCTGGAGAAGGAAGAATAGTAATAATGCCCACAGCCTAGTTAATCATGAGAACTAAGTGTGATTGCAGCTGTAGTCGTTAGTCTTGGTCAAACTAACTCCAGCTAGTTCTTCAGGTCACCCTAGTGGCCTTTCCTTCAAGGGATTCAGGCTTCAGAGCAAGGTTTCTCAGCCTCAGCCCCGTTGACATCTGGAGAATTCTTTACTGTGGCAGGCCTTCCTGTGCACTGTAGGATGTATAGCAGCATCTCTGGCCTCTACCCACTGGATGTCGAATACCATATCAACCCCAATCGTTACAACTGAATACATCCACTTTTATTCTCAACTGTCCCCTGGGGAGTAAAATCATTCCCTGTTGAAACCTATCAGAGTGGCTCTGTTCAGTAGAAATAGAAATTGCCCTGTGTATGCAACTTTTAATTCTCAAAGTCACATTTAAAAAGCAAAAAGAAAAAGGTAAAATTTGTTATTATTATTATTATTATTATACCAGGGATTGAACCCAGGGGCACTTAGCCACTGAGCCACATCCCCAGCCCATTTTATATTTTATTTTGAGAAAGGGTCTCACCAACTTGCTTTGGGCCTTGCTAAATTGCTGAGGCTGACTTTGAACTTGCGATCCTCCTGCCTCAGCCTCCCAAGCACTAGGATTACAGGTGTGCACCACTGTGCCCAACTGAAATTAATTTTAAGACCATAATTCATTGAACCTGATATATCCAGAATATTATCATGTTAATAAGTAACCAATGTGTAAAAGCTATCAATGAAATATATTTTACATTCCTTTTTGTGCTTTTTTGAAATCTTATCTGAATCTAAATTTAGAGTATGTCTCAAGTTAGATGCTGAGTTTTAATGGTTAAAATGAACTATGATCCTAAAAGAGAGAAAATGGTATGTGAGTAAATGAGTAAACATACTTTTCATTGCTTCAGTTTTTAAATTTATATTAATTGAAATAAGATTTAAAATCCAGCTCCAACCACTTGGTTTTGGATGTACAAACCTAGAGGTGGGATTTGTCTTCATTCTCTGGGTCCCTAGCTCAAGAGCAGAACAGCGTATGCACAGAACCACGGCGCTGCCGGTGTTCAGTGCCCTTTGTTCTATTTTGCTCCCCAGGAGACATTTTTCAGTGTCTGGAGATGGGTTTGGGGGTCACAAGTGGGTGTGGGGAAAGTAAGCGTCTATAGAATAGAGGTCAGGGATGCATCTGTCACAGAAATAAGGCACAAGCCCCTTCTAGGCAGAGATGGACATTTTTCTATGGTGGACTCACTTGTGGCCCAAGTGGACGAGTGACTAGTTAGTTGATATTTTGCCTGAGACGACGGACTTATCAGAGGCCTACCATTGCAGGAAGAATGCCTCTTCTCAGATCTCTCCTGTAGCTCAGTCAAGCCTCTATCTCTGGACACGATAGGAGACAGGCAGTGTCCAGTCTGAAGGCCAGAGTGGATGCACTCTGAGTCTTTTCCAGGGGTGCATCTGGACTCACTATCTTGTTCATGTCCAGGGCCCACAAGGCGGGCTTTGGGAGAAGCCATCACCTGGAGCCCACCTCTGTTCCTTAAAAGGGAGACTTTGAGCAAATCACTTGGCCTTTCTAAGTCTCAGCTTCCTCATCTACGACATACTAAAGATGAATCCTAGCTCAGCTCTGCCCCATCATAGCAACAGCAATGGAAGAATGAGGTGCCATCCTTGCGCAACTCTGGGTTTAAGAAGGTGCGAGGCCAGCTCCCCTTATTGTTCCTTTCTTCCCTGTGCTTCTCATGTCAAAATTCATAGTGTTATTTTTTTTTCTATCAATCATTTAAGTGGAGGTCTTGCTCAAGTGACAAGATTCAAGCCACAATATACTCCCTGAAAGTGTTTTGCAAATGCCCTAAAGATGACCTTCCCAATGTTGATAATCCTAGACCCGAGCCCATAGGAAAGGTCTGTGTGGGTTCAGAGAAGATGGAGAAACAGCACAGCAGCTTCCCCAGGTTCTCTCACTGGGCCCTGCAGGCTTGGACAGCCTGGGGCTGCCATGACCCTCCCAGGGAACTCATGCCTCTAGTGGGAGTTAATGGATGGTGGGAGATCAGGAGGGAGCTGGAGGGAGTAGAACCAGGGGAAGCTTGACCTGAGCACCCACCATGATGGGTCAATGCTTGTTGGGACCTGGGGAGCCCAGCTGTGGGGTAATCAGCCTGCCAGGCTGGCTGGAGAGAGGTGGCTGCTCTGGGGGACAATGGCATTAGGAAATCCAACAAGATAATGAAAAGGACAATACAGTGGCCACCATGTGTTCCAGGCTTCCTACATGCCCTGGAAGGAGTTGCATGGTCCCTTTAAGTCATTTAAGTTTACCTACAATTCTACCAAGTAGGCTGAAATTCTCATTTTACTGAGAGGAAACAGTCTCAGGCGTTTAAAAAGCTTATAACTTGGCAATAATGCAGTCAGAATTCAAGCCCAGGTCTCTTTATCCAGTTTGTAATCTTGTCTTCCTTGCCCTCTGCCCATAGTCAATATTAATAGGCACCTATGAATGAGCCTCACACTGGTAATGCTACAGTAGAAGGGCGTAGGGCTGCATCTCAGAGGCCATGTAATTTACTAGGTGTGGAGCCTTAAACTACCAAGTAGCCCCATTTCCTGAGGGGCTAAAGGGGAATACCAATAATGGCCAGTTGTTGAGAGGATAAGTGAGAGGGTATCCTCTGTTATCTTAGACATGTGCTGTCATTATTAAGACCTAAACTCATCTTACAAATGAGGAAGCTGAAGTCCAGGGAGGGGGCAGTCAGGCAAGCTGACCATTGGTGCGAGTCAGGCAGATGACTGGGACCAGATCATAAGAAGTACGAGGGATGGGGGATGATAGGAGAAGGCCAGTCAGGATCTCAGGCCAGGGGAAATGAAAGGGTCAGGAAATCAGGAATCAGGGCTCACTAGGGAGCTGGGATATAAGACCAGAGATGACACAACGGCAGAGAAAGCACAGCTTCCATGATAACCCAAGGCAACACTGAGCCAAGAGCATAACTGAGAGCTGAGGTGGCCTATGCTGTAGTCCCTGACCCTTTGACCTGGGCTTTCCACAGTGCCCAGCTGGAGGAAGGCTGGTCATGCTCAGGAGCAGGCTGGCCACTTCAGAGGACTGTCCTCTGCTTTCTTGTTGGTTTGTCACGTGGCTGCAGGGCTGACTCTACAGCGCAGGGAGGAGTGCACCAGAATACTGTCCTTGTCAAGAGTCTTACAACAGACGTCCAAAGCCTGACAGACACAAGGCTGCAGTACCTCATTCTGACTGCCATTTTCTGTTACTAATCAAACTACCAATGGGATCAATGGGCTTCATGCAGAGGAGGGTTGTCACAGCCCCTGGAGGGTGATCTCCTGCAGCAAGTGGATGTTTATGTTTTCTACAAAACAAGCATCTCATCAGGGAGCATCCACCACTGAGGCTCTCAAAGCACCTTTTTCTCTCCTGGGATATTCTCCTTCCACCAAGGAAAAATCAGCCTTCCTCCAAACTGCCTGCCATTAAATTCAGATTCAGAACCCAGCATCAGCTTTCCTTCTCTCTCCCCCCATTTCCAATATCAAATTGGCCATCACATTTGGCCCACCCTCAGATCCCTCTTGGATCTCTCCTTTCTTCTTCCTTGCCGCTACCACTTACATGTGAGACTCACAAGTTGTTGCTTGGATTAGTGTCATGGCTTCCTAACTGGTATCCCTGTTAGGAACATCACATTTCTCCCCTCCAGTGCGCACTCTCCAGAGGCCAGAGCGATCCAGGTCCAAGTGCTCCCAAAGCTCCCCTTGTGCTTTGGGATAATTGGCCTGCATCAACGGCCCTTCACACTCTCATTCTTGTCATTTCCCCATCTCTGCAACTTTGTTTCCTCCTTTGCATCCTGGGTCCCATTCATGCTGATCAGAGAAGCTTTACCTGACTTCTCACACCTATGCCTCCTGCTCTCTTTTCATGGTCTGCCCTACTCGCCCTCAGAGATCCCTGCAAAACCTTCCCTGACCACCCCTGCCCCCTGCTATCCAAGGCTGCAATCAGAGGAGATGGTCAACTTGTTGGTCAATCCATTACTCAGCCTCCAGCCCTGAGCGAGTGTGGCTCTTGAACTTGGCACATATTCACAGCAAAAGCATCTTGTCTTAGAGGTGTTTGGATATGACCAGCTCTTTCCCCGGGGCCCAGCACACACATGGGGCTCATTCACTGGACCTCATTCATAGACTGTCTGATAAATGGGCAGATGGTTAACACTGATGGAACAGATGTCAGGTATGGTATACACCCCTGCCTACCTCTGCCTTCCTCTGCCTCCCTCCTGGGATGGTTCATTGTACTGAACTTTTACCATCTTCTTAGGCTGATTCTAAGTCACCGAGCACAGTTTTTAATCCACTATTTAATCTCCGTATACATGCCCCACATGCCCGTGTCTTGGAGTCCAGTTCTCCAGAGCCCTTTAATAGGACTTCTCCCAATCCTGCTGCCACTGTTCCTGCTGAGCCCATACCTGACCTAGCTTTGCTCGGTGCTAGCACAGGAGAGCCTAGGCTTCAGGCAGGAGTCGTGGTGACAGACTAAGAGCATGCCCAGGTGACCAGTTCCAGCCACTGCAACGGCTCCAGGCTTCCTCTTCTAATTTCATCATCTCTCACTAACAGCAGAGCTGCTTTTCCACCCATCCTTTGGGGAGGGGGATAGATCAGCTTTTAGTACAAAACACAGTGAATCAATGTTCCGGCTTTCAAAAACCACGGGACAAAGGCTAGAAAAAAGGAAACATGTTCATGGTGGATTTGGCTGGAATCTCAACAATCGAATCCGTGCTCGCTGCTGGTTTCGTTCCCCTCGCTTGGGTTAGTTCTGCTAATCTGAATTCTGTGCTGCATGTTTCTTGGCTGCTCTCTCTGATCCTGCTCACACCTGCGCTAATCCTGCCTATAGATCCCTTGCTCCCTTCGGCACCCCCTCTCCTTTCCAGGCACTCTGCGGCTTGCTGCAGGCTGCACAACATGATTTGGCCTAAGCTGCCCCAGCTGCGCGGATCTTTGACTCTCCTCCCACTTCCTGCTTCTTTGAGTCTGATAAAACAGTCATCCCTCGAGGGATCAATTTGTCTGGAGTTGTTTAAAAGAATGAATTTTGTTTCTGAGTGAGTGCCTTCGGGAGCCTTGGCCCCAGATGCACCCCTGCCGTGCAGTTCAGACAGGAAGCCAGGACATATTGTCCTTCTAGAAAGTTCATTTCTGGTCAGTCCACCACCAGGCAGGAGTTTCATTCCTCTTCCTGCATGCTGTCTGCTGGGCCTTGACTCCCTGAGTGTTTGCATTTTACTTAGTGAAATGCATAGAGCTCCTTCCTGTTTGTAGCTGCTTGGATCATCAGGATTCAGCTTAATCTGGGGTTATGGGTTGAAATGTCTCCCTTATAAAGATAGGTTGAAGTTGTCATCTCCAGTACCCATGAGTGTGGCCTTATTAAGAAAAAAGGTCTTTGCAAATATAAAGTGACTTAGTGAAGACTAAGTCAGAAAGGTGGACCCCAATACAATATGACTGCTGTTCTAACAAGAAGAGGAAAACATCCTGAGAGAAAGAGACACATGGGGAGAATGCAACCTGTGACAACCGAGGCAGAGACTGGAGTGACACATCTGCAAGGCAAGGAATGCTGGGACTGCTCTACAGCCAGAAGCTAGGAAGAGGTGAGGAAGGTCTGTCTCTGACCGAGTCTCAGAGGGAGCATGACCCTGCCCGCATCTGGATTTAGGACTTCAGCCTCCAGAACTGTGGACATAAATTTCTGTTGTTTTAAGCCACCCAGGTTGTGTTGACTTATAGCCCCAGCCCTAGGGTGCTGATACACCTGGAAACATAATAAACCTGAGCACAGGAAAGTGACCAGCAATCAAGCCTCAAGTGCTGTGCCTCTATGGTGCACAGACCTCAAGACCACGGCCAAGCACCCACATCCAAGAGAATCTCTTGGTCCACCTCCTCTGTTTTCGTCATCTTTTGCACTGCTGTGACCAAAAGACTGACAAGAACAATTTTAGAAGAGGAACAGTTTATTTATTTTGCACTCACGGTTTCAGAGGTCTCAGTCCATAGATGGCTGACTTCATTGTTCTGGACCTCAGAGAAATAACATCATGGTGGAAGGATGTAGAGAAAGAAAGCAGCTCAGGGCATGGCCACCAGCAAGCAAAGAGAGTGCTCTGCTCACCAGAGACTGAATATATACCCCAGAGGCACACCCCCAGTGACCTACCTCATCTAGCCACCCTACCTGCCTGTGGTTACCATTCGGCTAATCCATTAAGTGGATTAATGCACTGATTAGGTTAATGCTCTCATAGTCTGGTCATTTCACCTCCAAACTTTCTTGTACTGTCTCTCACACATGAACTTTTGGGGGTACCTCATATCCAAACCATAACACCTTCTCTCTTGTGGGGGTCCCCTCATTTGCAATATTCTACATTTGGCCCAGGGTGGTCTCCAGTCTGTGGCTCTGACCCTTCCTTTTCTGGTTCAGTTCCCACCTTCTCTGTTTGAGCAGTCTCAACACCTGCTGCTGATCCTGTCTTGCCCTGGCCTTGACCTCAATGCCCAGGCTGTGGTCACCTGCTCTTTAAGTCCTGGAATTATATCACTAGCAGAACATCTCTGGCTGGCTTTTGTACTCTGACTTCCCCTGGGTCCCTGTTGCTCCAGGCCTGCTCTGAACTCCACAGGAAGAATTATAATCAGTTCAGCGTGACCACGTGTTCTCTCATTCCATACTGGCGGCCTGAGAAAGTCTAAAGGGACTATCACTTTGCTGCAGGGCATCCTAAAGAGTGTGTGTTCTCTCTTTGCATCTGCTCTTCAGACTAAATCCTTCATCCCCAGCGCGACCGTGGGTGCTCCTGTCTGCAACAGCTGAGCAGCTTGCAGCCCCCCAGGGACCAGGTTCAACGCACACATTTCTGCCAACGGGAGTGAGCACTGTTGGCACTGAGCTGACTCAGCTCTTCATCCTCATCCACAGGCAGGCCTTGGCCAGATCATGAGGGAGACAGGGCGGGCAGGGGAGAGTCCTCTGAGTGATATGAGGGATGCCCTGATGTGTCCCACACCACTGAACCCATGTGGAAGTCAAATTTGTAGTCTAGTTTTGCCTAAACAGAGTGGAGAATGCCCTTTTCTGAACACACCTCTGCATTAGCATGCATTACACGGATCTTTGATTTTCTGTTGGCACACTTCCCTGAGAAGCGAGTTCCACAACTGTAGAATTATCTCTACCACCCATGCCCAGCACCTAGCTGTGCCCACTATCACCCTTATAACCTAAGCATCCTTCAGACTAGGCAATGCAAAGGTAATTGATACCTCCTATGCAGAGGTCACTTGGCTTGTCCAGTTCAATGGTCATGGACTACATTTTGTTTCTGGTCAAAGTCCAAACACAACTCTAGGCATAGTTTGACTCCCCCATCGTGGAGGCAGATGGACTGACTGGCCATTCCTACACCCAAGCCACCGACTACAGATCCCTGCTTTAGATATGACCCTTACCTCACCACATCCTGGTTATTAACCTTGACTCTGACCTGACACCTACCCCAGTCCACAAAGTGCACTCTAGTCTTCATTTCTTAGACAACCTTATACCCAACTCTAGCTTCGCCTAAGGTCTTATTCTAGTCACAGCCTGAATCGTCTCTCTACCCCTGGGTTCTGACAATACTACAGGGTAGATCTCTCCGAGCCCAAGAGAGTGGTAGAGATCACCAGGGGGTATAAAGGGAATCCTGGCCCAAGGGATATATCAATAATGACTGTGGCTGACATCATTTGGGCATGACTGCTTTTAATGAGACTGGGGTGCAAAATTTGAATGAACAAGTAAAGTATTTTAGAAGAAAGGCATTTTCTTGCATTCATAAGAGATTCTCCATATGGGTCTCATAGAATCATCTTGTAGGGCCACTCAATACCAAATTGGAGTTTGACCTACACAGAGCATTCATTGTGAAAAACAAGTCGGAAACACAGATTCGGGAGATGCTTGGGACAAAGCAGAATCAGCACTGGAGGAACGATTTATTTGAGTGGCCAAAGTGCTTTCAAACAATCAATCAAAGCGTTTCCCATCTCACAGGGTGCTAACCTCCATTTAAGGCTGAAAACGAGGGCACCTTCTGTCAGCAATATTTAGCAGATTTAGTTGTATATGCTGTGATGAAATCAATTCTAACCTCTTAGGACCGGCTGGCTGGGTAACACAGGAAATGTGGGATTTTAGAAATGTGTATCTTCTTTATACTCCATTCAGTTCTTATTAAATGGTTTTTCACAGCAAACGTAGAGCTATCTTTGAAAAACCTGTATCTCAGTAGTGTTTTCCAGCTACTTGACATTGACTTCGAGTTAAATCTTAGCTAAAAGCAATTACTGTCATATGATGAATGGAGGCAATTTATTTATTACTTGAGAAACATCCTCCATGATGTCACTTAAAATAATGATGGAATAATCCTTCTTAAGTCCTCTATTATCAAACAGATGCAGTCGGAGAGGCACCATTCTGCGGTGTGGGGGAGGTAGTCGGCAATTTTTTAAAAATTAGACACAAAAGCATAAGTATTAGACATCAAGCAGAAAACAGTCAACTAAACTTGAGCAAAACTTGTCGCTCTGTGGAATTATGAGAGATGCTTTGGTTGCTAAAGATCAAGAAAGGTGTTATAGAGAAAGCCCAGAGATTAATCATGAAACTAAAGTCCATGTTCGAAGGGCATGAAGATGGCGGTTGATATACAAGAAAAGTGAAAAGAATGAAGGAACTTAAGTTAAAAAGGTCAAGCCTGAATATCATTTGAGCAAAGCCTGTATAATTTGGTCCATATAACAAGATTCACATGACATGTTCATCGATCCCTTAGATATTAGAATCTGATATGTTTAGAGGAGGGCACCAGGAGAGATAATCTTCAAGAAAAGTCAGGTTTAAAGCAGGACTGCCTGATAACAGCAGGTGGCAGACCCAGCAGGGAAGGATACACATGCAAAGATGGTTTTAGCTGGCGGCTGGAGATAAGATTCTGGATCTCCTTATTGCTAGTCTGCTTCTTTTTTCCAAATATTTGAGGAAAGACAACCAGATTTGGGGGCTGAGCAATCTCTCCCCTGTTAATTAGAGAGTATTACAATAGTTTAAATAAATGTTGTGCCAGACTGACAGCAATTTGCTGCTCTTGCTTATTCTCTTGGAGCCCAAGAAGAAAGAAAGGAGTGATAATCAGAGCCTCCTTTGAGAGGCTATCTGAGAGCCTCTGAAATGGGTGTAATGATATAACCTGCTCCTTAGGGTTGGGCTGAGGACTAAAAGAGATTTTAAAGGGTCAAAGGCAGCCTGGATTGTAATTAAAGCCCTAACTGTGTGCACTTTATCCTTAATTGTATTAATGTTTCACATGTGATTAGCTATACTGACCCTTCTGTTACCATCTTATGGCGGGGGGGAAGCCAGTTAGAATTTCTCTGTTGTGGCCTTGACTTTGCTAAAATCAAGATACAGTGCTGGACATTCTCCTCAATTTACAAATCCAGTCACCTCTCAAAATGGCCAAGAGTAAGCCTAGCATTGCTTGTTCAGAGGAAGCCTGTTCTGGCCCTGGGGCCCACCTGGTCTCAAATCTGTCCTTCACTGTTGCCTTGTTCCACTGGGACACTCAGGTGAACCTTGCATGCTGGATTTCCTTGACCCCTGTGCCAACCAGCTTCTGGGTTTGCTCAATGCAAACTAGAGCTGGTACAGCAAGGAGCAGGGGCTGTATTCTCCCTCTTGGTCTCAGCCCCTTCTTTGATGGCAACCAGATATACCCCATGCCTCCAATGCCCCCACATGTCTGTTGAAGTTCTACTTTCTACCAAGGGGCCTGACCCCAGCAACTCTTTTTGTTTCTCCAGTCTGGGCTGGATAGTGGCTTCCTGATATTGCTACTCTCCATGTGCCTTATCATCAACTTCTGACCCCTATGTGCCAATTCTTGAGCAAAGTTTCTTCAGTTTAAATGCTTGGAGTACTACTTTCTCTTTCCCCAGTTGGCTATTAATTGATGTGGAATCTGTGCTGATTTCTAGGAATTATTCCTTTCTTTCTTCCTTTTTTTAAGTTGTAAAGAAGAAAAATCCTATTTAATAACTTTACGTATATGTATATTTTTTCCCTGTATCAACATCACACTTACTAGTGTAAAATATCTGGAATACACATTTTTTTTTTCATTAAGAAAAAGTCAGCAACAGCATTTGTTTCTCCCCAGGCTTCTCGCTCCCCTCCTGTTCACTACAATTTCAATCCTCAAAGACTGCCAAAGTAGTTCATGATCACAATTACAAATACTTTCAATGCTTTGGGATGCAATTTGTAAAGTCTAGAGGCTTGAATTTAATGAAGTATCCAGATGCTCTCCTATCAACTTCTTTCCTTTCTTGGACTTCAGTTCCATCTTAAGAATAGCCCATCACCCTGAAGAATTCTTTTCCAGCCAAATCAAGCAGGTAGAGTGCATACCTGACTTCAGCAAAGCCAGAAAGTTGCCCAGCTTCTTCATTTTCCCCTGTTGTCTCCTCTTGGCAAAACTCCATAATCAGAGATGTTTGTGATGCTTAAAACCTTTGCTAGCATACAGGTAGGAGCACAGATTCAGGGTTTCAAAGGTTTTCTCTACTGAGTGCCAGATGCATGCAAAGCCCAAGTAAAGACAGAGAAACTTTTCAACAAAAGGAGTCATTAAGGAGACGGGGTAAACTGCCAACACAGTGAGATTTGCCTCTGATAAGCCACATTGAGGATAATATGCCCTTGGACAGCTGAGAGGCCACTGTGTTTTCAAGAGTGCTGCTTTTAGGAATGGCATCCCCAAGAGCCAGCTTCCTTTCTTTACCGTCAGCAATGATCACCAGCATGGGTTATGCATCCACTGGGATTTACTTGGGTTTTATCAATTGCAATTAGATGTTCTTTATCTGTGACTTCTATTTTTGCTCTATATCTTTACAAGGAAAATTCTCTGAAGTAAAGCTATGAAATTGGGCCTGTCGCCAGTGAGAGTACTTTGAGAATGAATCATTAATCCCTTGTTGCCAAATTATGTTATTGCTGCCATTAAGTCATCCAGATGTAAGCCTGATACGGGCCTTGCCTATATGAGCAGAGTTAAGTGCTTTGCTCTGGGGCTTTGCCTGCCTTTATTCTAAAGTCTAGGATGCACTCAGGCAGCAGGTTGCAAGGAGGCATCACGGCAGCCTCTGCAACCACGGTTTACAGACACGCTTAGCCCAGTTCCAAGGGCACGTCCCCATTATGCCACAAGTGCCAAGAGTTCCTTTAAGTTTATCAAGCACTTTCGCCTCCATTAGTTCATTCGATTCTTAGAAAATCCCTGTGAATTTGGCATTTCTGCCCTATTTTACAAATGATATTTATTGATGCACATCAAGATAGATTTGGTCAAGATCACACAATCAGCCACCAATGGCACCCAGATGTATACTCCTGTTTCTGATTTGAAACTCATTGATTTTGACCCGTGTCACAAAATCATAGCATTTGAACATCAGAAGAGGCTTGAGACGTCATGTAGTCCCTTCTCCTTGGAAGGTGGCACATTAAATCCCCAGATATCCTCATGGTTGGTGACATATCCCCTACTTAGTGAGTAATCTGGAAGGGGCAGGGCATTGGGGAGGATAGACCATATGAGAGTCCCATGACTCTAAAGATGACAAGGAGGATTCTTCTCACCAAGAGTGTGGGCATCGTGGGCATCGCTGACATCAAGGGATGCAAGTTGAGATGGGACGATGACATCAACTGGCAGAGAAGAAAGGTCTGCACCTCATGAATGTGAAATATTAAGGGGTTAGTTAAGCATCCAGGAAGGCAAGGAAATAATAACATACAGAGACAGAGAAGCAGGTAAAAAGGAGAGTTGGCCTCAGGACAGGACTTGGGAACCATGTTCCCTGCTATCTCTGCATTGTGGTGTTGCATTGAATGACTCTGGGCTTCAGCCTTAGCCAAAAGCTCTTTCTCATTAAAACTTTTCCTTGTGTTGGTCCCTTAATCTACTCCGGTCACTTCTACCCATTGATATTTGCTCTGATCTTTCAAGTTAAAAAGACCAAATCTACCTAATTTTTTCAAAATGGTCCTTTAGCTGCTTGAAGGAAAGAATCGGGTGTCATCTGAATCTCCCTTCTCTATGCTGACAATCCTGATTTCTGACAAATGTACCTTTGAAGTCAGTGATCTTTGAACTTTAACGTGCACTTGAACCATGCAGAGACCTTGTTAAAATACGGCTGCTGACTCAGTAGGCCTGAGGTGGAACCCAAGATTCTGTATTTTTAATAAGGTCCTGGGTAACACTGATATTCTGGTCACTGAACCACTTTCTGAGGGGCAAGTCTCTTTGCTCTGGAGATCTACCTTAAGGGCTCGAGTCCACAACTCAACAGGATTCACAGGAGTGGTCTTTGAGTCCTAGAGCCATTTCCCCTATAATTATATAGACGCTTGTTGGGTCTCAGGGATCCCTAGGGAAAATCAACGCCTCTCAGTGACGGGTTTCTAGTTCTACCTCTTTGAAAATTCTCCCTTGGATTTTTGGGCCCCAGCCAGCCAGCCTTGTATGAGGATTGTTGGGTGGGGGACAAACCATGGCACTTTGGCCCATGTCTGGAGCTAAGATTAAGGGAGATAATCAGCCTCCAAGGAATCAAGAGCCATGCCTTGGGCTCTTGGTTTCCATATGTAAGAGTAGACATCACAGTGAAAGTGACTGGGCTGGAGCGAGGAAGAGAGAGGATTCCAAGCCACTATAGCTTTGGGGGGAAAGAGGAGAGGGCAGGAGGCAGCTGCTGCGGCTTTGAGCAGACAGCTCAGCCTTTTGGAGTGCTCAGAGCTCAGAGGGCACAGCCGGCTGGGGCATCAGTTCAGTCCTGGAGCCTCATGTTAGAGACAAAAGTGCAAGTTGTGCTCACATGATCGTTTTGATGATCTCGTCACACAAGGGACCCGCGTCGAGCCACAAGGCTTCTCTATTGGGATAAATGATCACCTGGTGCTTAGTTGCCAATTCTGACTGACTTGGATTTTTCTAGGGTTGGGTCTCATGGGGCCCAGAGACCAAGAAGAGCCATCAAAAATCCATCCCCTTTCTCCAAGTTCTCACATTCCCAGTCCCTGCTTTACAGATAGAAGTCACCAGAGTCAGAGACAGATTCTTCCAGGGGACTGGGGCTGATGCTAAGCCAGACTTTCATGAAAAGGGTAACTTAGGACAAAAGTGATCCAGACCCCATCTCAGGGATAGGCGTCTACCTCTTTGAAAATTCTCCCTTGGATGTTTGGGCCCCAGCCAGCCAGCCTGCTACGAGGACTCAGTAATGGCAGACCCTCACCTTGCCAGGAAGCACCATCATTAGCCACACCTGGGGTGCTTCTCTGCAACTCCCATCACAGGTCTCAGTCTGTGCAACTGTGCACTCAGGATATGAGCCCTGTGGACACACCTCCTGACTCTGCGGTGGGAGCTGGACTATCCAACTTCTGTCTCTTCTTCTTTTCTTCCACTCAAGTATAGGAGCCACACATGACTGCGTCTGGCCTTTAGTCCTAGAGTCATTTCCTCTATATCTATAGCACCTTTGAACTCTGTTGCCTTCCTGTATGAACAGAGGCACAAATCCCCAGAGATGAGAGAAAATTCCCTTAAAAGAGTGCTTAAGTGAAAGTTGGATTTTCCACATCCCAGGGCATGATCACATCCCCATATCTGAAGACTGGTTAGACCAGTCAACCATGGCCCCTCCTAATAATCTCACTGTTGGTGTCTGTGCATTCAGCTCTAATGCCTGTTAAACCACTGGGCTAAACCACTGGGCTCTGGCTTTTCAGATGGCCTCCCTAAGTCCCCTGGATACCTCTCTGTGACTCTCAAATATGGTCCATTCTTGGTTTCATGGTCACAGCTGAAGGTGATTCTGTTTAGGAACATTTTAGAATTGTGGGGCCGGGGGCAGAAAAGAACAATCTAATACTTGTCAATATATTCTTCACCTTTCTTTGGCATAGAACTTGATTCTACCCTGGAAATAGCATTAGACACAGTTGATCATTCCCTCCTTCTTGAAACACTGTTCTTTTAGCTTTAGGATGCTACACTCTCCCAGGTTTTCTTCCTACCTATCTGCACACTCCCTATGTTTCCTGTGCACCTTTAACTTCCTCTAACACTTCCACTCAACAAATACCACAGACCCTCGTGTCTCTATTTGGAGTCTGTTTCTCTTTTCACTCTTTAGCCTCTCCCTGGATGACTTCATCCACTCCCAGGCTTTGAATACCATCTATGTACATGACTCACACATTTTTTTACATCAGACCTCTTTTCCGAACTCTAGTCCTGCATTTTTAGCTATCTAAGTTTTTGAAGTATCTCTCAAGCTCAAACTGCCTTAAACACATACACAGTTTTCCTCTAAAGCTATTATTTTACCATTGTTTCTAGAATCCATAAATAACACTATCCTCTACGCTGTCACGCAAACTAAAGATTCGTGGTCTCCTTGACAATTCTTTCTCTTTTATTTCCCTTACCTTATTCATCAACAGATTTTATCTATATCTATTCCAGGGAGTTATGTCTTTTATTTTATCTGTGTATCTCCACTTCCATCACGTGAGTCAAGCAACTTTTGTCTCCCACCTGGATGCCTGCAGTGGTCTCAAAACTCATCTCTCCAATCCCCTTTGGTTCCACATTGAATCTGGAATGATTATTGGAAATACAAATCTGACCATATCATTGCTCCGTGAATAACATTAAAATGGCTTTCTATGTTTCTTGGGCTATAGAACAAAAACTTTCATGTGGCCTGTAATGTTCCCTGTGCACTGGTTCCTGCTGCCCTCTGCAGCTTTTCTCTGAGCCTGTTCTCCTTGCTTTCTCACTCTTATTATACTATATCTTTTGAACGCACCAGGCTCCTTGCCCCACCACACAGACTTCTCTTGAATTCTTTGCTTAGTTACAACCTTGGAGCTCACCCTGGTGGACACTTTCACCCAGAAGTGACTCATTTCTCTTCCATGCACTTTCCAAGTACCTTGTACGTCTCTGTTCAAATCCGAAATAGACTTCAAAGTTTGCTATCACTAATTTTTAGCTTATTAGTTGTATCCCACTAGCCCCAATCACCACTAATTGTAGACCCTTTGAGGACAGGTGCTATGCCTGTTTTGCTCCCCAAATGCCAGGCATACAGTGGGTGCTTGTAATTATTTACTGAAGGAACGAAGCATGAATCTCATTAGACCCAAGCTGACAGTAGTGCTCATAGAGTAAGAACATCCTCTACAGGGGCTCTTTGCCTTTATACACGCAGTCTCTAGAATAGGACAATAGTAGGCACTAAGTAAAGTATGTCAATGAATAACTTCTCCAGAGCCAACATTTGCTCTCAATCCAAATAAAATGATTCTGTCAATATTGAGGGAATTGTGATCTGAGGTGCTCTACTTCCTTTGAGCTTGGTACATGATGGACTAACCATATCTTGGAAGTCATGCTTCCAATCTGGGAAATGGAGGCTACCAAGGAGCCACTCAGAATAAGCCCTTTCTCTGGAATGTGAGGCTGGAGCTGCTAAGAAGGTAGTTGACCAATTCCTGAGAAAGTCTCTACACTGTAGATGGTCAAACCCTTCTCAGAAGGCCCTGGAATTTGATGAGTTTTAGCTAGTAAAAAGGATGAGTAAATTCTCATCCAATAGTGCTTCAGGGGAAGACCCTCTGACCTTACAGACCACATAGTTAGGCATATAGCACATGGGTGCTCTGTAGCAAAATAATGCCTGATTTAATTAATAAACAAGTAAATAAGTCTGATCCACACACCTTTATACCACTCCATAATCATCCACTAAACAATTCTGAGGGAGGCCTGTCCTAGAGCCTGGCATTAGGTGAACATGACACAGTCTCTAGCCTTGAACTCTTAACCGTATCCACTAGGGACACTTGGTTAGTAAACTGAACTTCTCCAAGTTACAGCAATGTGAGGAAAGTGCTGTGAGAGAGAAAACACTCTACACTCTGAAGCAAAAAGAAAGGTGCATCAGTATGCTGGAGGGCTGTTCTGAAACATAAGTAAGTTTGGGAAGCCAGAACCAAAGCTTATGAGAATTAGCATCCCTAAACTCAAGACTCAGCCGAGTTCTGTGAATACATGACGGAAAAAAGGAGAAAATTCAATTTGATTCCTTAAGAACAAATGTGTGTGGGCAGAAACATCATCCCTTTAGCTAAACACCGAACAAGCACTAACATTTAGGGAGCCCCTATTATGAGTTAGGCTCTCTGCTAACATGGGAAAACAAAGATAAATGAGGCATAATCTTGCCTCTGAGGAGCTTGCAGACTGGTGGAGGAGACAGATGTGGAAACAAATAACTAATAATATCACTACATTGTGGTAAGAGATATTGTGAGGTATGTGCGAAATGTTATAAAGTGTTATCAGAATTTAGAGGAGAGAGAAACTCTCCCAGGGGTACAAACAACCGGAGAAGTGATATGATACTGGTTGATGAAGCATAAGCTGGTACGGATGTGGCAGAATAGTAGGGATGGTTTAGGAAAAGGATACTTTGGACTGTGAGCTGCTGCACACAAACATGGCACCCATGGGAACCTAAGACAGTAAGAAGACATTGACTTAGGGTGCTGGTAACCCCTGGACCTCTCTCCAGAATGTCTGAAACAGGAAACTACCTTTAATCCCTAGTAACTAGCATGCATAGGCTGGGCTTTGGCATTCTTTGGTTACTAACTTTTCTATGTCATAAGCAAAATGGTTGTTGTAGGAAGAAGGAGACTGAGGAACTTGGGAACTTCAATGTTGAGTTCAAGGTTTCTGACCATTGAGGCCTAAACCCGGAGCCCTAAACTTATAGAATCCTGGCCCTACCTTCATCAATCATGTGACTTCTAGCAAGATAAAATCACTATCTGCCATTTAGAATGTTTGTGGGATTGACCAAGCTAGATCTGTAAATTGCCAAACATAGGATTAAGTGGCTGGTTCCCCACCTTCCTCTATCAGGGTTGAGTCCAAGGTTGTTCCCCAATAGAGCATAGCATTAGCTTAAATGCCAAAACTTGAAGTGAATCCAACGCACTTCCCTTTAATACACTAAATTTTTACCCTACCATTTGTTTCACATAGGGAACAAAGCAAAAACTCTTTCTATCTTTAAAATTCCAGTGGTTTTAATTGTGTTACCTTAATATACAGCTACTATTTTCACCATTTATCTAAAAGAATAAAGCAGAGTTAGGAATAATTCTGCAAACCCAAGAACCAAATGGTGGTTCCAAAGTTGGATCCCAGTTACAAAACAGTACAAGGAACAAAGTACTTCTTGATGTCACCAGAGGAAAAGGATGGCTCTGACACAGCAGTTATGGAATCTTGGGAAACTCAATTTCTCGACATGTCAGTTTCTTCATCTTCAAAAAGGTCTAATGGGACAAGGTGTACAAAGCTCTTAGCACATGCCTGGCACCTAGTTAGCTCTCTGTAAATGGAAACACCTGTTATGATGACTATTGTCTGAACACGTATGTGAGCCTTTTCAACACCTTCCTCCTTCCCTTTTCCCCTCCAAGGTGCCTCCACCCAGAATTCTAACACCGTGGAGCCAGAGAAGCAGGTGGACAACACGGTGAAGATGGCGGGCGTGATTGCTGGCCTCCTCATGTTCATCATTATTCTGCTGGGCGTGATGCTCACCATCAAAAGGAGGTGAGTCTCTGACTCTGCTCTGAAGACTCTGCTGACCCTAGGTGACCCCACTGCCATGACTGCCCTGCATGGCCAGGTCATTGTTCTGTTGGTCCCCGTCCAGCAGCGATCTGATGACTGTTGAGGTCCTGCAATACTTGAGCCAGCTGTGGCTCCTTGTGTTGTTATTGGGAGAGTGTGTTCTGCCTGCTTGACAAGTGGCCCAGAGAAGGCCAATTTCTCATAGAACCAGTAATTCCCATGGGTAGACCACATTGTCATGCCTCTGGACTCTGTATCATGAAATGAGTCTTCTTAGAGTTAACTGTTCTGTTGTGATTGCTCATGTTCTAAGATAGCTGGGGAGGTCCACAAAGATAGATGATCCTACAAGTACAATTACAGGAAAGTAAGGCTTTACCTTTCATACCATCATAACATCGGATCCAGTAGCTGAATCCCAGGCTGCCCTCAAACTTCTGTGAGAGTCCCAGAGACTCTCCTACTCCAGGCTTCTTCTGACTGCATATCTCACAAAACCTTCCCAGCTGGTTGTTGCTGCTTGGTACCTCTCAGCAGGATGCCTCTCTGGGCCCATCAGGCCAACTAGCACAGTTTTCCCATACTCTGTGTGTGATTCTCCAAATTGCATTGCTGATGAAAAGCAAGAGTGCAGATGTGTGCCTTATTCCCAAGACCCCAGCATCTTCTGTTTAAGAGAGATTCATAAGGCTTGAAGATGACACTAGAGAATTACAGAGAGGGGAAGGAAATACAAAGGATGAATATCAGCTAGCAGTGTCCTGAGGGTTATGGGTTATTCCTCCTGATCACATCTCCTTAGCTGCTGCCTGTCACCACATGGCCATGCCTGCTTACCATCTCCATGTCTTCCCAATTTCATCTTCTGAGCATCAATCTTAGTTACCCTCAGTCTGCCAGAGCCAACAAAACATTTATCTACATTATAACATCTACTGTGCCAACATGCCCTGCCCCCGGGAAATACAGCCATTTGACATTATTGACCAAACTAACAACTGAGCCTAAAGCTCTTGGTTTGGTTACAGAGAGTTCTGGATGACCCTAAGAACAAGGGCCAGGAACTCATCTCCATGTATAGGAGGGAAGATGCTTGAGAAACTTGTTCCCCTCCAGAACAAAAGAAAGGAATGTCCCAAAGACTAATTCCAGCTTCTATTTTAGGAACCACATGAATATGAATGCAGAGTTGTTTTGTTGTTGTTGTTGTTGTTGTTTTCCAATAAAGTGATATTCCCATCCCCAGCTGTCAGTGATTCAAAAATACTGGTTTGGCGCCATGCTGTCAACCATGTAGGCACCAGAACATCCCTCTGTCCCTCACTCTCTGTCCTGCTTAGAATCAGCCAGTCCCTCCTCTGACAGGATAGCTCAGGGCAGGGACCTCATCCTTTCTTACACCTTTTATCTAATACCATCATTTCCCCTTGAGCTCCCAGCAAGATGGCTGAAGAGTTAAGGTTCTCATCCAGCCACAGATGTCCCCAGTTGGTGAGGGGTTGGGGGGACACTGGGGACAAGGAGCCCTCAAGGGGCTAAAGACAGCACTGCATTGCCATTAGCTCATCATGGTAAAGCACCACCATATTGTCCATCTCAGGGACGAGTCTGCTGTGTTACATGAGGTAGAAGATGAGCTTCGATCTCTATGTGGGCAGTAAGCACATTGCACATAAGAGATCCTTGCCATGTTTCTTAGCAACACCGACATATTAGAGGCAGAGGGAGTTTGGGATTGTCTACCTGGAAATAGTGACCAATTTAATGGAAGTGAATATCTCCTTGACAGACCCAGAGTTTCCTCGTTCTTTGCCACTGATTTGTAAGTCAGATATGCTCTTCCAATTTTGCTCTTTCTAAAGCCTGGCTTAACCCACGTCACCGTCGTCTGTGAGCTTGTGAAGAAATTTCACTTCCTTCTCAACAGCTATTTCTGAAATGTGTGACTTTCTGGGAGGGAGGGGGTGCTCTCTGTTTCCACGGTGGGAGCAAGTTTGAAGTGAGTCTTTTGTGTAGTTTTAACCTCTTCTGAATATCTTCATCATGTCTCACTTCTATAAAACCCTCTTCCTCAAACTCAACCAAGGCTGTCACATGATCACCATGTCTTCCCAGGAAGCAAAACTCAAGACATCATGGCAGTGTGGGGGGGGGGTGGAAATGGTCAGTGTTTGGATATACTGTATCTTTTCTGAGAAAATGAAACATTTTTGACCAGGTTGATAGGACAATTTTCCAATGGATTTAGGGAGGAGGAAGACAGGAGAGAATGGAGAAGAAGGGAGAAATTACACATAGGTCTGTACTCTTTCCACTTCACCTACAGCATCCTCCTCTGTCCAAAGATGCCTCAAAGGACAGACAAGGGCATGGTGGGCTCCTTTGCTTCTGTGCACGTCTTCCAACTCCAATCCTATATATAAACACAGGGACACGTCAGGCAGTTCAATCTGCTACTAACTCACTGCTGGTTATACCGCTGTCCACAGCTAGAAGGAAGAGATATTAAAGGAAAAGAAATCTCCAAATAATAGACAAATCCCCAGGGCTCAGGATCCCCACGTCAGCATCTCTTCAGAGTCCCATTATCACCTACAGTTCCTGGATCCCGGGGTTCTCAGAGGTAGCACACCTGCTGTGTTCCCTCCACTGGTTTGAGCCTGTTGGGGTCCTCTCCCTGTCCTCCATGGGCACGCACACAGCCACTCTGGTTTTTTCTCTTCCTGATAGATTCAACTGACTCAAAGTCTCCCTAAAGCTATAGCCTCAGAGTTTTCGAGGAAACGTAGATATCCCAGTGGCTTCATGTCAAGGGCTCGCCGTTGTTGGTATTAGGACTCTCTTCCCTTCTCCAGAGTCTTTCTTTTCCTCTTAGGGGTTTCCTTTGTGACAGAGAACCAGAGAACAGAGAAGGACTTAAGGTTCAAAGGGCTGAGGGAAGGGCTTAATGAAAGAAATTAAAACTAATTTATATGTAGAGATTGGAAAAAAGAGAGAGGCAGGAAGAGATGGAGGGGAAGACCGCCAAAGCCGGAGGAGGGTTTGTTTGTGCTTGCATTTGTTTGTAATAAGGGAGAGGGTCTCCAAAGACTAAAGGCCTAATGGGATATGAGGTGCTGGTGGGCCACTTAAATGAGACTCCCCAATAGTTTACAAAGGGTGCAAGTTAAAGTTCAGATTTTATTTATTTATTTTTCTTTATTTTGGTATGACCCTTGACTGTTTGGACTGGGCTTCTTTGACTGTGGGACCATACATAATCAGGACCACATGGAGATATACGGGATTATATGAGCATTTTAAGACAGGTACCAGGAGCCTGTCTCTGATAGAGCTAATGGACAGTGTGGTTTTACCCATGTCACAGCAATACGGTTCCCCTATTCTCCTGGATCTGTTGATCACATGTAGACCTTGGAGTGCTCTAGTATGGGTGCCAACATACAGTAACAATTACCTCCTTTTCACGTGTACCATTTTGAATCCTGACATAAAGAGAGCCCCATGGCTGGCTTAGTCCTGTAGTCCTGAGTGTCCTTCACTCCTCAACTTCCCACCTTACATAGTTGACAGCCTCCCCTACAGAAATCAGCAGCCAAGGAGTTAATACATAGGGACTTGGGGTGTCTTTAATGAAAATTAAGGTGGGATTCTCTGAATCTTTGTGCCTTAACCAATTTTATCTCAATGGTTAAAGGTATCTACTGGCCACTTACACATAAAAATTCTACACTTTAATGTTTGTGGGATGTGAAATTATATGCATATCTCCCCAAGTTTCAATTTTATGCCCTGGCCATACTCTCTAGAGTTCCATGGTTCCCCCAAAGCTTGAGGCCATGTAAATTTGGAAAAGGAGACACTGGAGCCAGGGTTAGCAGGATTCTTGCAAATCTGCACAAGGACTTCTCAGAATCCTATGGTCACCTCTCCATCCCTTCATACTTTGAGAACGAGGCAAGTTTTAGGGAGATATTTTAAAGTTAGTTCTGAGCATGGCTCTAGCTACTCTCTCTCTTCTCCTCCTCTGCTTAGCTCTGCCTGGTCCAGACTGAATTTTCTGCCAACCATGCTTTGCCTGTCCACATAGTAAGTTTTCCAAAGGTATATCTGGAGTGTCTTGGGTTTGAAATATGAGAATCAACTCTGAGATATGCATGCATCTCTGAGTAAACCCATTGATTCTCTGTGATTTCTATCTGCCCTCCAGTAACTCCCTTTGTAACTGGACTAGGAATCCAAAAAAATGTGTCCAGTTTCTGCAGTACTATTGATTTGCTGTTTGCCATGGAAATGACACTTAACAAATCCCATTCTTTGCTATGTGAGATGCCGCCAACCTTATAGGGCTGTTTTAGAGATCAGATGGGCTAATGATTGGCCTGAATGAAAATGTACAATGTCAACAGGAGCCCTCTCTCACACATGACCATAACTGTACCAGAGCAGGTCTAAACCCATCACTAATATGCTAACATCAGTGTTTCAATTAATGTTCACACATTGAGCTAATTTCTCTATTTACATGGCGGCCATATTTTTATTATAATCCTCCTAATAATCATAGTTGGCTATGTTGGTACTTCTGTGTTGTTTTTTTTTTTAATTTTGGAGAAAATTTCAAAGGGGTTACATGAGCTGGTCAAGGTCTTGGGCAGAGTTGAGATGCAAACCCAGGCTCTGTTACTCCAGATCCCATGCTGATAGCTTCTATGCTATCAGTCCAAGGAGACTAGTAGGAAGTAAGAGACCTGGAGACACAGGTGGCTCGAATTCAAGCACTACTTTTCCTCTCTAGTCCTTTTTTTTCCTGCCTTCACACTACTCTCTGGGCATGTGTTTCCCTGAATGAAATGTCCTGACATTTTTCTTCCCCTGCAAACTTTCTATTACCCTCTAACCTTCTATCCCAAGGTTTTCCAAGTAGGACTCCCAAGTATTACCTCCTCACCAAGGTCTTCCTATGAACTTCCCTGCAGGAAAGATCCATGATGCTCCAACTCAACACAGCCACCACACTGGATGCACAAGTCTTCTCTTGTGTCTTTATCACAACATCTGGTGGTTGTCATTTTGTAAGCTTAAAGATGGAAATTGCCCAGGAGGGTAGGGTCTGCTGCTTCAGTCCTCTCTCACTAAATTCCCATTCCTCTGTGTCATCTGCCTTGAAAATCCCCCAAGTGTTTCATAAGTCAAAATCATTGCCTACTTCTCAACCTGTTCCCAAGCTTACATTCCCCAGCTCATCAACAGGCATTCCCTTCCATCCTATTCAGCACCCAGGATCCTTCTAAGCCTGCGTCTTTGTAGTTTCTTGGTCATAGCTCCTCCTCTCCCTCTCTCTCCACACTGCCTCTTCCCTGGAGTGGGACCTCTGTTTCTCTATTGCAGGCTCCACCCAATCCTCTTTCCACATTATAGCCAGAGTAATGTGCCAAAAAACGAAACTCACACTCCCAAACCTGTTGTCTAAAATCCTCCAATGGCTTCTCTTCCACAACAACAAGGTTCACTGGGTGGAAGTGAGGGAAGAAGCATATGTTCATGTCATCTGGGAAACTTTGTTGAGCTATGCCGTCCTGCTCACAGTGCTTCTGGCAGGTCTCCTAATATTACCCCTCCTCCTATAGTTTTATTTATGAACTTCCCTCCTTATTAATGTTTGCATTCCTCAGCTCCATGTGACCAGATACTACCTGTGTTGAGGGACCCATTCTAAAGCCACTTTCTCTAGTGAACGCTTTCTGACCTATAACCTAGCTGCAGCCTCTTCACCATCTGGAGCCCCTCTGTGAGGAGCCCGTATGTTCTGCCTTCCATTTGTCATTAGTAGTCACATCTCGTCTCCTCCACTGGGCCATCCACTGTCTGTTCTAATTCATCCTTATCTCAAATGCGCCTTGCAGATACTAGGAATTTCCTACAAAGATTTTGAATGGAACACCCCAGTGGAATTAAAACAGATGGAGCCCAGGGTTGACACTCTGTCTCTTATACGAGAGAGTTTCACTCAGAGTACAGACCCGAATATCAACATTCGGTGTCAATGATGTACAGAAACCTGTGATAGGAGAGTGGTAAGGCTGGAGGTCAGTATGTAAAAGTGATGGCATGGCCTGGCCCTTCAGGGAACATATTGTCTACTCAGGGAATAAAACAAAAACTTAGAGAGAATCAGAAAAACTAACCATTGGGTGAGCAAGAAGGGATAGTGCACATTATTGAATTAGAGTATGCTACAGATCGGACAACTAGGACACAAAGGGTTTAAGGAAATTACCTGAAAGCACATGGCCAATAAGTGGTAGAAGTGGGTCTCAGCTTGGGCAATTTGGGGAAGGAGTCTATATTCTTAACCACCTAAGATGGATGGAACATGAAACAGGATCCACTGAGAGGCTAAATTGTGGGGCATGATTTTGAATGGCTCATTGAAGTGGGAAAATAGCCCAAATGAAATGTATCATCTTTCCCCACCTATTCTATCTCAGTCCTTAATATACACCCTGTTTGCCCCCATGTGGGCAGCTGCTAAAGCTAGAAATCTTGAAGTCCCCCTGAACAAATCACACTTAATCACCTGTTGACTCTGTATCATAATCACCCTTCACATTCACCTCTTCTTTTCTACTCCCATGATCATTGCGAACATCTCTTGTCTTGGCCTTTGCTATAACTTCTAGGGCCGCACTACTAGTGGGTGTCTCTCTCTCCTCTGACTTTCTCTTCACACTCTTGCCAGATTCATTCTTCTAGAACAAGTATTTGATTACTTGGCTTCTTGAATTTTTCCTGTGATCTGTAGAACTGAGACCAAACTCCTTAAGCTTTTGGGGGAACTAGCCTTTCCAACATCTTGGCATTCCTTCCTTGCTAGCCCACCCCCACCCTGTCCACAAAACAGTTCTGTCTGCCTAAGAATACCCTTCCCCTCCCCCATGTGGTTTCCTTTTTTCTTTCTTATATAAGTATCACAAATTCTGGCCCACCTTGCCTGCATTTCCTCCCCACACCTCCTTCAGGTATGGTCTCTGTGTCTCCACATCATTTGTCACCACTGAAGTCAGTATGTCATAGCAGTGATTAACACAGGCTCCTAAGTAAGATTTTCCTGGATTCTGACACCTGCCATGGCACTTTCCAACCGTGCCAGTTTGGACAAGTTATTTAACCTTGCTCTCCTTGTCTGTTAAAGAGGGACAATAAATTTCATAGGGTTACTGTGGAGATTAAATAAAATAGTCCACCTCATTTAGTTAGAACAGTACCTGGAATATAAGCGATAGCCTACTATTTAAGTAATAGTCATTATTATCATCAGTTTCATGATTTTCTTTCTCCTAGATAAGTGGGCTAAGATCAGGATCTCATTTGTCTATCTCTAGCACATGGGGGAGACAGGCATTTAGGAGGTTTTTGCTGAATTAATTGATGGAAAGACGGATGCATGGATGGTAGATGGATTGTTGGATGGATGGGCAGGTAAAATAATGTATGGACAGATGACTGAGTGGACTTCTATAATGGATGAATAGGTGAATAGAAGGAAGGAGAGATGAATGGATAGATGGATGGATGGATGGGCTTATGAAATGGATGGATGAATGGACTTACAAATAGATGGATGGGTAGATGGTCAGATGTGTTGTTAAATAGACAACACAGTCCTGTGAAAATGGTATGGAACACAGGTAAACTGTGCCTAAAGGCAATCTTGTCAGCCAGCCAAAAAGAAGAAGAGTCTGCAATATATGATTTATTAAGTTTAGGGTTATTGTTTCATTTTTATTTTTTCCTAAGCACAGCTGTCCTCCTGCTCGGGATTTTTAGTTTCAGGCAATCTGTTACTTGCAATATCACTGTATCCCTGTAAATTTAGACCTTCAGTAAGTCTTCTTCAAGGCTTAGAGAAAACATACATGTAAACTGTGTTTTGGTCACAGAGTGAAGGCCTATGATGCTTGCCCTGGGAGGATGGGAAGGTTAATTGGGAAAAGAGATTCAATTAATAAAAGTTTGTCTGTTACCATCATCCTAGGAGTTTCTTTGAAGCCAGGGAAAATACTGGCTTTGGGTGACACCCAGGATCACTCAGAAAAGCTACTTGGAAAAGGTGGTTGTGGTTTGAAGGTGGAGGTGGCCCAGGCACTGGTGAATGTTAGAGGTGGAGAGCAGAAAACCCAGAGGGCCAGAGTTCAGAGTGCCGCCTGCGTGCCTTTAGGAGTGGGGCTTGGGCAGTGAGAAAATCCACCTGGGGATGGAAGCTTTGCTGCTGGTCCAAAGATCCATAAAACCTTTGACCTAGTGAGGCCTCTTAGAGCCTCAGATTCCTCAACTAAAGGCGAGAATAACATCCGCTCTGCAGGGTTGTGGGGAGAGTTAAGAGATAAGGTCTGTGCCTCTCCATGCCGACATCGCTGTTGCTCCTGTTCCCCTGCTTTCTGGAAAGGAGCACAGTGGGTTACAGGGTGGGCGTCAGAGCCAGGATGCTGTCAATGGCAGTCATTGGCTGTGGCCCTTCAGCCAGCGACTTCACCTTCTTGCCTCAATTTCCTCATCTGTAAAGTGGAAATGATGAGACACCTATCCATTAGAGCAGCTGTAAAGAACACGTGAGTTGGTGTGTGATGACAGCCGAGAACAATGCCTGGCAAGTAGGAAGTGCAGCCTAAGTATTTGTTCTTGCTGTATTCATATTTTTATTTCTACTAAAGAGGCGAACCCTTTGTCCTGGTGACCAGAGTAAATGCAGCAAATCCTACATCTGAGGATCAGGTGGGAACATAAACTGCCTTTAATCCATCTTTACTATTTTCCACGTGTAGGGTGATATAACCTGATATTAATTCAAATTAATGTATTTTACATGAAACACTATATGTTATATATCATATCTAATTTGAATATAATTACCTAATGTTGATGGCCCCAATAACTATTGGTTAACTATAGTCCCCACGCTTGAGATGGAGAAACTGAGACTCTGCTATTTAGTGACTTGCTCAAGTCACTAAATGTGGCTTGTAAATGATGGTGCTGAGACGCTGAGGCATCTCATATTTCAACTGCTCAACATTTTTGAGCTGTCAGACATCTCTGCCAGCTACTTGGTGCATGGGTTAGGAAAGAGAAGTGTAAAAAGAGGAATGAACTTGCCCAAGAAGGCACACTAAGCAAGAGAAACAAATGGGATTAGAATACTGGCCTCTTGGTGCTCAGCCCAATATATGGAATATGGAAAACACATATTGTCTGTTTTCTGTTGCTGTCACAAAATGCTAGAGACTGGATAATTTATATAGAACAGAAACTTGCTTCTTAGAGTTCTGGAAGCTGGGAAGTCCAAGAGCATAGGACCATCCTCTGCTTGGCATCTGGGGAGAGCCTTCTTGCTGCATCATAACATGGTGGAAGGCATCACATGGTGAAGCAGAGCAAGCATGGGTCAGCTCATGTCTCTCTTCCTCTTCCTATACAGCCACCAGTCTCATCCCAGGGCCCAGCCCTTATCGGATCCTAGTTGCCTCCCCAAAGCCCTACTTCCAAAAGTCATAAACAATGAATTTGGGGATTAAGTTTCACCATCAGTTTCAGGGGGAACATTCAAACCATGCCAAGAGATATTTGTAAATCTTCATCAAATGGATCCTGAGCTTTCCATTCTTGGGGAATCACATTTCTAGGCACTGGACCAGGCTGTGATGAAGCAAAGGAACGATCTCCTTAGTACCCAGCTGCATGGCTGGTGAAGGGGGTTGATGACTTGCCAGGAGTTATTCCATTTCCATTCTTTACAGTTCTGAGTTTTTCACTCTCTCATCATCCAGGACCACTGTTTATTTGGTCCAGGATATTGAATAGTTTTGTGGGGTTGCCAGATCTTGCTTAGCTGTGCCTCGTATCCCCCAGTTTATCCTCCTAAGGAGGCATATGCTTCTGTCTTTTTATCTCTCAGAGTCACTTTAATTCTGGGGCTATGGGGCTTGGGTCGGGCTTTGTTGATGGATGAGAGAAAGCTAGAGATAGTCCTGCCTTAAGGGCTTTGGTCACTTATTACTTGAAATGGTAATTTGGGGGCCTCTGAATATGTGTTCCTACCCCTGATTATGAAGACAGTGTCTTCTGATGACAAGTACCTGGGATAATGGTTGAAATTAATTGAACCATTCAAGAGAAAAGGAAACTATTCCTGCTTGCTCAGATGGATATTTTGGAACCTGAATTTTCTAGCAATTTTTCCTCAATCCTCAAATGTATCACTTATGGTCAGTGTATCAAAATCTGATGTGAAATAAAAACATTCCTATTTATTTTCTTACAACATCAGGCAAATTACAACCAAGGGAATATCATGGACTTCTTTGAGGTCTGTGATTGCTCAGAAGCCAAGAGCTAGTGAGGGACATTAGAAAGAAATTGAAGGCAGTGAGTTTTCGAGCTTTATGTGCAATCTTAGATGAAACTCCAATTTATAAAATAGATAAAAATGGAGATGCTCTAGCTTTTGTGGATGGCAACAGCACCACCTTCTCCATGTCCTCCTCCTCCCTTACAATGAACCTGCTCTGCAGAACCCCTGGGATCCTGGGAACACCCTTTGAAAACTACGAATCTAGTTCAACACACCTAAACAATAGATGAGAACACAAAGGCACAGAGGTTATTCAAATCAAGGTCTGTTAGACTGAAAATTGGAACTCCTTCTTCTTAGCACAGGGCTTGTTCATGATTAGGTTGAATTTTGATGGCCCTCAATTTAATGACTTGAAAAGTGGCACTTATTTATCATTCATGAGTCTTTACCTAGGGAGGGCTTAAAGGGAATGACCTTTGTTTCATTCCACAATGTCAAGGTTCTCAAATAGGCAACTTGATCAGCTGGGGATGGAATGGCTAGAGGCTGGCTGGATGTTACTTTCTCTTTATGTCATCTCAGGGCCTCTCCATGTGATCTCTCCAGCATGGCAGCCCCGGGGAAGTTGAACTTCTTACATGGAGAGTCGAGGTGCCAAAAGAATTTCAAAGACTTGGACACAACTAAAAGGCTTCTTTTATACCTTTTTGAGAAAGTCCCAGAACATATAGAACATAATTCCTACCTGATATCATTGGTCACACAAGGCCAAACCCTGTTTCTGTGTGGGAGGTGTCTGTACTGGAAAGTGGGGGTCATGGGGAGCCATATTGGATGCTGGCTATAGGATTTCCTTGCTTTTGGAATGACCTTCCTAAATAGATTCTCATGTCCTTTCATCTGAAATAAAGAAAACCCAAAGAGTGATTGTGGTGTGGCTTGGATCATAGGAACACTGTCATGCGGAAGAATGGTAGACTAGTCTCAAGATGCCACCGAAAGCTGATTCAAGACCAAAAAATAATCCATTATTGCAAGGAAGCTAGTTTTAGTTGGCCATAAGAAAGAGCTGTCAAACAGCAAAAATAGCCAACGTGAAACTCGGCTTTCTCTGCATGAGGTAGTGAGTTTTCCTCTCTTAGGAGATGCCTCTCTCATTTCTTCTGCCATTGAAAGTATCTGATTCTTAGCAAAGATGATGGGTAGAGAAACCTGCATCTCCTTGAGCTTAGGGATGCTGAAATAAAAATGTGCATTTCTAAGAACCAAGATTTCATATAAATCTAATTCTTCTTTGTTTGTCTTTTCTTTTTCCCCCTTTTTGGACATTTCCTTCATCTGACTGCCCATCAATATATAGAAGAAATGCTTATTCCTACTCCTATTACTTGTAAGTATCGAGCCGGTGTTAACTTTGCATCATGCCCTGTAAGGGAACCTGTAGCATGCATTTCCCGCACCAACCAATTGTCTGTTGGTTTCTCATACCCACTTCTGTCTAAGTCAAGTGTAGCCCTGGGGTTTTCTGTTTTATGTAGATGTTTTCCATTTGAAAATGCACTGTCATTGTTCAAGTCTGTTACGTTTCTACCATCTTAATTTCCCTGCCTATTTCTGGAGTCGAGAGGGGCTGTTTCTCCTTTCTGAGTGCAAATTTCTAGTTAGGAGTCCCTGAATTCCAGGAAGAAAGAAATCCAATCCTTCTGCAGGACTTGCACGTGTAAGACAGAATCACAGAACTCTGAGTGTATTTGTGTCTACTTGGGGGATTGGGGAGCCCCGGGGACTCTAACAGTTAGAAAGGAGGCAATTGACTATTTCCACTATTTCAAGAAGACTGCAGGGAACCATGACTTTATCTAGACCCAACCTCACAGGTGACAGAAGTATGCAAGGTCTTTGCTTTGGGCTGGAATTACCTGTTTGGCATTTAGCATTGGTTATGTCACATTATCATTGCCTTTTTTTCTTTTTGTGGACTTACAGATGGCTGCTGACCTATCAGTTTTTTTTTCACTTACTTTGTAAAGGTGTTTTTTTAAGTGGTTATTTTTATTAACAAAGCACATATCTCCAAAACATGAGGATAAAGAAGAAAAACTATACAATAGATCCTTGATGATAAAAAGTTTTAAAAAAAAACCTACTGAAGTCATCCCACATTCTAATATTCATTTTCCATTTGGGGAAATTGAGATTCAGAGAGAGGTGTGTGCTGTCATCCCACATCCATCTAGAGAAGAGTGGGATTAAAACTCAGAAAACCTGGCTCCTGGAAAAGTGTACTGCCCACCACTCCCTCAACCCTGGCACACCCAGCCTTGTGAAAGAGTCAGTGATCATCTATTGAAACCCTAAAGATGAAGATGGAGCCAGAAAAATGGTGGCCCATCCACCCTGGGAAGTTAGAGCCAAGCGATAAGCAGAAAAATTCATGGTACCACCACCCTCATGTTTTATAGGCAAAAAAATGAATCCTCACCATTAATACTGGAAGAACTGTAGGATTTCTTTCATCTGTTTATTCATTCATTCAGTAAACATTCACTGAATATATACATTATGCTCCAGACAGTGTAGATGGAGAAATGACTTTGATTCTCACTCTTCTGGTGATCAAACCTACCTGCAGATTAGCATGAAAATCAAATAATTGAAATGTTAGCTGAGAAACATGTACACGTAATGTGTTAAAGAGCACTGAGTTTGAGTAACTAGCTTTTCAATGATGCAGGGGACAGTCATCCCTGTTCTTACAGAAGAATTTACCTAACACTAGAGAAAGAAAGATTCTGATTGGTGGGAACAGCATATGCAAAGGCACAGAGGTATGAAAAAGAATATGGTTCATTTCTTGCTGTGATGGAAAGAGAACGACCTTTAGGACTCCTGAAGTTGTGTATTCAAGTCCTGTCAATGTCACTTGCTCAGTGGTTATATAGCCTTGAACAAGTTTTCTAAATGCTTCAAGTCTCATTTCCCTTGAGTGTAAAATTAGGGGAACAGTGCCTAACTCATAAAGTTGCTTTGGAAAGGGAATGAGATGAATTTAGAAAGTGCCTAGCCCAAAGCTGATGCTTTATGAAATGTTGGTTTTCTTTCTTTGACCTTTCAGAAACCATAAGGGGTGGTGTCAGTAATGGTGGCCCGGGAACCCCTCTGGTCTTCCAGGGGCTCATATGGAGTCAGTGTTCCACTGTAGATGTGGGCATGTAGTGACCCATCGCAGCTTCTGTGAATCTCCCTTCCTCCATCTGTAGCAGTGTGCACAGCGCTGTGCTGTCTTTGGAGGCCCACTGTGTGCTCTGCACTGTGCTGGGCACAGTGGTGGAATTGAAGATGGGCCATGTGGAAGCATAGGAGACAGGGATGCAAACGCGCGTAGTTCAGGTGCATTGATAAACAAAGGCCTTTTAGTTGGTGCAAACATGGGATTCTACATCACAGGCCCTGGAATGGGACCCTGGAAAGCAGAGCATGTGGACAGGATACAGGGTTTCTATAACAATATTCATAGTTCTGTATTCACCAGCCCCAAAGCACTCTGAGTGACATGCCTTGGATGTCACCATTAAGCAATTCTCTGCAAAATTCTGCCTTCCATAGAGAGATGTTATATGGTTAGATTTTCTTTTGCATTCCATTCCCTATCCCCAACCTCCAGAAAACACTTGCCAAAGAAGATGAACCACCTAAGCATTAAAGGGACTGAACAGATAAGGCATATTTAATCATCTGGACAGGAGGGAAGAAGGGGCGATTACCAGCACACACCAAATATTCTGTGCACACATCAGCTCACTGAGTCCTCATAATAGCCCAGGCCGATAGCTCCCATTATCCTTATTTAATGAGATGTAAATTGTTCAGAGAAGATAAGTCATTCTCCTAAAGCCACTCAGCAATGAATGCAAGGGGAGGCGGGCAGTGTATTCTCTTGGAAACAGAGACTTCTGGGAGAAGAAATGATTTGAAGCAAAGAGAATAAATATAATTGTCGGTATGTTGGGCTGAGGATGCTGGTGGAATTCCTGAGCAAAATTGTTCCACGGAACTTAGGAATGCAGAGGTAGAGTTTGGGCAGGAGGTGGATGTTTGGAACCTTCCTCTGAGAGAGAACAGTTGAGAGTATAGGGTTGATGGAATCAGGACTAAAGAGAGATTAAAGGGCAGAGAGGACGAGGGCTGAGCGCCAGAAACTGACTGTGATAAAAAATTCCAAAGGGGAGAGGAGCTGGCTAAGCAGAAAGATGATAAGAGGAAAACCATAGGAACCCAAAAGAGAAAGGCCCTGCTGAGAAGGAAGGGTCAGTTGACCCTTACAGATGCTCCAGGAGATGGAGGCTGAGAGCCGGACACAGCCCAGACACTCTGTAGGTGAAGTCATTTCTGCAGCTTCTGGGGTGAGGGTGGGGGAAGAAGCCAGCCTTCCTGGGAGTGCTGAGAAGGTCACTTTTTAAAAAACTATTGGGCTATAAAACAGAGGAGAAAGATGAGATGAGGTTGGCTACCTGAAAGATCAGGAAGTGATGGACCCAGTTATAGAAAGCGTGGAAGAGCCTGTGGGGAAAGAAGAGGCTGGAGATGATGGACAGGGGGAGAAGGTAGGAAGGAGGGTCTGGGGGCATCCTAGGAGGGGAGGAAAGATGGGTTTACTGAGAACATAGGATTGAGAGGAGGCATGGAAATGGAGAGAAAGGAACAGAAAAGAAGTGATAACGTGTTTTAGTTAGCTTTTTGGGTAGTGTGATCAAAAGACCTGACAAGAATAATTAGAAGAGGAAAACTTTATCTGGGGGCTCACAGTTTCAGAGGTCTCAGTCCCTGGACAGCTGGGTTCATTCCTAAGGGCTTGAAGTGAGGCACAACAACATGGCGGAAGAGTATGGCACCTGGGGACATGGCACCAGGAAGCAGGGAAAGAGCTCTCCTCATCTTGACAAATATAAACCCCAAAGGCACTCCCCAGAATGATCCACCTCCTCCAGCCACACCCTACCTGTCTAGAGTCACAGCTCAGTTAATCCCTATCAGGGGATTATTGCACTGATTAGGTTAAGATTCTCATAACCTGATCATTTCACCTCTAAACATTTTTGCATTGACTCACATGTGAGCTTTTGGAAGACACTTCACATCTAAACCATAACATGGCCTCCAGGATCACTAGATTTCAATGAGATCCAAATCTAGGGATCATGAGGTGCTGGTATAGACTCTTGAGGGGAGCCTAAAACCCTTGTTACTCAGCATGTAGTCCAGAGACCAGCAGCAATGTTGTCAATGCAGCATTTAAGACCTCAGCTCAGCTCTCTTGAATTAAAACCTGCAAAATGACAAGATCCCCAAGTGAGTCCTTTTCACATTAAAGTTTGAGTAGCACTGACTTAACCAGAGTTCAAGTTTGAGAAGTACTGACTTAACAACAGAAAACGACAGCGGAACCCCATGGTTCCTCTATAGCACGGAAAAATAGTTCCTTCCTCAAAGGGGTTGGGGACTACCTGGTCCCTCCCAAACCCTAAAATCTTCCATGAAAGAGGAAGTTTCCATCATTGTTTGGCTGACCAATCTCTTCAGAGAACTCAGAGTTTATACATGCAACAACTATTCACAGAGTGCCCGCCATGCGCCTGGTACTGTTCAAGGTTCTAGGGATTTAGGAGTCAGCACAAATTAAAACCTCCTCCCACACAGAGCTTTGTAGTGTGAGTCATAGAAAATAAACAACATATATAATAAAAATGAATAGCGAGTGACGTATTGGAAGCACTAAGAAGAAAAAATAAATAAACCCAGGAGAGAAGATGCAATAAGTGGAGAGGGGGAATGGAGGAATTTTTATTTCCCTAAAATAAAAAGGCCACCAAGTACTGAAATGATCCATACACAAGACCAGGAGTCCCAAACATTTTCTGTAAGAAGCCAGACAGTAAAATTTTTTTGGCATTGCATCTACTCAGCTTTCATTTTGTCTCATGAAAGCAATCATAGAAAATAGGTCCATGAATGAGTGTGGTAATGTTCCAATAAAACCTACTTAACATAACAACAGTAGAAAGACAGTGGGCCAGATTGGGCTTGTAGGTCGTGGTTTGCCCATCCTTGTCCTAGACTTTTGAGTAGGGAGAAGTTGAGATCCAAGCCTCTCCCTGCTTTTCTGAGCTTCTACTGTGTGCTGCCTCCTGCGCTTGGTGTCACAGACACAAAGGGGGATGAGGTCAACCCTGTACCAATTCACAAAGGGGCAGAAGCTGAAAGGAATTACTGTCGATCATGTAACTACATGTCACATTCATCTGATGCTTATAATAAGTCCTGCAAGATATGTGTCATTGTGTTGATTTTATATACAGATTAAGACTATAGTTTGAATATATATCTATACATCCAGGAAGCAGTAGGGCCAGAGTTGGGACCCAGGACAACATGACCCTCAATCCCTCCCTAAACTTCTCACCAATCCTTCTTCTTCAGAGGATGGAGGGACTCCTGCCTGGACCACGTGCTTGGAGATTCCTTGGCCAGGTTGCAAGAGTGCCAATATCTAAATGCCACTCTGTCTGCCTTTAGAGCCTTATTTCCCTTGGTAGGGACAAGAAGTGGCACCTATTCTGGGATGGCAAGGAGACCTTGGGTGCAATTCTGCATACTGAGAACTGTCCAGGTCTCCCAGATATTACTGTGCACAGGGAACATGCTAAGGGAAGTTGGAGCTGATAGTCCTGGGGGTGCTGCATCAGAGGTAACCAAAGAGCTGGAGTAAGCTTTGGCCAAAAAGAATGCAAATTACCAGGATATCATTGTTCCAGTAAAAGCAGACCTGTGCATGCAAAGCTCTGGGAACCCCGGCACATAGGAGAGTTCAGGAAAGGAGTCTTCCCCATCCCTCTGGTCTATACACACAGAAGGGGAAATATCATGGGTTTTGATGTCAGGCCTAGACCAAAATTCTAGGTTTGCCTCTCCTGTCAGATTATTTTCACCTTGAACCATCATGGAACTACTTTGAGACCCAGTTTCTTCTTCTGCAAAATGGTGATAACAACAGTGACTTCCCAGCTCTTTAGCAAGGGATAACAGGAGAGTGTGTGTGTAAGGTGGCGGGCACACAGTAGGTATCTTATAAATAGAAGTCTTTGTTCCTCACATTCGGAATAGACAGAATTGCTTCTGCAGGGTTCCTTTTTGCCTTTCTATAGTAAAGCAGCTCCCAACAACTTCTTTTGTTCAGTGTTTGCCTTTTAAAAGGATGTTAAGAGTCAGCGTGTGTCCACAGGTTAATTTGCCTTTGAGGTGTGCGATGGGCACAGTAATTGTATTGAACAAAGACATGTTCGTGTAGGAGTTCTTTAAAAAGCACTAACAGTTTACCAGTTGTTCCAGTCCAGAGAGAGAGAGAGAGCACATCACTGCTTCACTAAGCCTTGGACAAATGCCTTGTTCCAGTGTCCCAGAGGTAGGAGACTGTCACATGTTCCAGTCTTTGCAGACACTACTTACTGCATGGTCCTCCTGGAATTTTCCCATATGGCTCTTCTTTTCCCCTACTTTAGCAAACTCAAATCCTGCATCTTTCTTCAAGGCTCAGAACAAAAGCTACCTCCTACCAGAAGCCTCCACTGATGCTCAGCACCTGTGCATGGCCCATTTCTCTGACCTCTCACAGCAGTTATTTGTATTGTAGGCAGGAGAAGATGTGTCTTAAGGTTGTTCCTGAGTCATGAGGGTGCTTCCTAACACACACAGGACTTAGGAAATGTATGGGAATTATATATGAAACAAATAAAGGATCAAAATATAACCAGGAGACCGCAGCCAAAGTCCACAGGGAGATGCTCTTCTTTGAAAAGGGAAAAAAATGCTATAAATTTTTTACATAGTTCTAGACCCTATACCTTTCTTACTTCTGTACCATTAGGGCAAATTCTGCTCCTGATTTTGCACCTGAGTGACCTGAACAAGATATGTCACTTTTTTTCTGAATCTCAGCTTTCCAGCATGTAAAATGAAGATTTAAAAAATATATACATACAGAATTCTTGCAAAGATTCCACGGACATAATATTTATAAAATACCCAGCACATAGTAGGGCCTCAAGCAATGTAAGAGACTGCCTCCTGTCCCCAAATGCATCTACCTTTTCATATCATCAGCTGTTACAAAGCAGATTTCATTGCCTCAGTATATTTAAAGAGGCATTTAAAAATAATTATATCAAGAGACACTCAAAATCATTTTCAGTCATTCATCAAAATCTTTGAATAAAAATGAAGAAAAAATAAGGAGAGAAGAAAACTATTTAACGAGGATACATATCAATTACCAAGTGCCAATAGCAGATGCAGCATCTGCAGGTGAACATCTAAGGCAGGATTATGTGTTCAGGACAGAGAGTTCTCTGTCGCTGTGGCTGTTCAGTCTAAGGAAGGACTTGGGTGAGAACCTAATTCCCAAGCTCCAATTACCCAGGCTCAGTCCCTTTGAAAGTGAGGCCTGAGAATCTGCATTTTAATAAATAGATTATTATTTTGCTAGAAAATCACAATCTTTTTATTTAAAAGGAGCATTATCTCTTACCATAATGGCCTTCTCAAATTTGTATAGATGGTATCCATAGCCCTGGGGTTGACACCTTACTGTATTCATCTTTCACTCATTCACCCTTTGATTCATTCATTCACGAAACTTCTCAGATGATGCTATACCACCTTTTGAATATTTGCATGTCTATCTTTTTGTAGATAGGAACTATGTATTGCTCATCTTTCATTCCCATTGACTAGCTCAGTACCTAGAACAAATCTGGCATCTTGAGACTGTGTTGATTGGATGACCTATATATGGTGGGTGAATGTGGTTGACATCCTGACAATTTTGTTTTATCTCTTATTGATTTATATTATTCCATTCTTTAGAAGTTAGTTAATATCCATTTTTCATTTATTTTGGTGTATGGTGATGGCGGGTTTTTAGATCACCTGTTTCGTAGTTTTATACTGGTTTCAGGTTTAGAAACACTGAATTTGTACTTGCACGTCACATTTTATAAATGCATACAATTAATGAGCACTATCACCATGAGATAGATAGAAATGCACTGGGCTAGATCATGCATAGATAGATTTGGAAAGCGATGGTGACTGAGTGAATGCTTTAGAGTTTACTCTATTGGATTAAAGTCTAAACACATCAGTCATGAATACCAAACAGAGCAGATCTATAAGTCAGAGGCTCTGTCACCTTAATCAGGGAAAATACAAATGAGCGTTTCTGCTCCAAAGGTGGAAAAAGATTGTTGTAAGTTTATGCCTAATTTAAGTTTTAATACCTATCCGGTGTTAAAGATGCCTTGCGGCTTAGAAAGGTCTGTCTGTGCTTCTAAAGGTTGCACCTCTGCAAATGTACTCGAATTTTATGAAGAAGTGAAAGTGGGGGGGATTCTCTGCTGACAGACAGGAGTGACTGACTGAAATGTGGTCAGCGGGAAAATGCCCGGGGAGGACACTGATGTGCCACTCAGATCCCCTCCAGGAGGTAAGGGCTTCCTCCTAGCACTGCTGCTGGAAGACAGCTCTGGACCAGTGGCCCCCTCGGGACTTGCTCTTTGAAGTGGCCTCATCTAAGTTCATCTAATAGCAGATCAAATAGGATGTCAAAGTCACCCCAACTCTAAGGCATGCCGTGGGGTTGGCTTAAGCCATCACTGCCACCACATCCCTATTCGGATTCTCCCATTCCCTTTCCCTCCCTTGCCTTTCCTTGCCTCGCTTTCCTTCTGAGGGCGAAGCATCTCTGATACACACCCTGCATGTCACTGTCTCTCTCTGAGTCTGATTTTCAGGCTTTTCTGCATTTTGGCCCCTGGAGACAAGTTGGGTTGAATTTCTGTGTCTCCCCGCCCAGAGCATGCTCTCTGTTGCCTGTGGACCCTTGGCATGTCCACCAGTTGGAGTCATCACCTTATGCCTGATGATTAGTTAAACTAACTAGTCCTGCCTGGGGCAGGGATTTATTCACAGGTGTTTACTGCTCACCTGTGCTGGTGCTAGGCATGAGGTCCGTGGGGATGTTCCTACATACCTCTCCCCTGGCAGAGTTCAAGGTGCAACCCTGAGAAAACCCATAGTAATACCTTTTGCTGAAACAGCCACAGGAAAGGGCCAGGGTCAGAAGTGCTAAGCCACAGTGCTTCTTATCAATGTGTCTCTGGGGACAAAAGTCTGAAAGCCCCACTTTCAGCATGCAACCCCAAAGTGGGGATGATTCTTGCATCGAAGGTCTATAGCAAAGACAGGATTCTGAGCTGTGCAAACTAGAAATGCCTAAGTATTTCAGCACTGTGCTGTTAATGGAAGGAAGTGCTTTAGTTAAGCCCTGCAATGTTGATGAGGACAATAACAATTACATCTTGTTTGTGTGTAGTGCTTTCTCTCTTCCACAGTGCTTCAGTACCTAGTTGTCTGGTAAGGCTTGGGCATAGTCAGCAAGGTCTTATTAGGTAGATGATAATGTGGGGAGAAAAGAGCCCTGGGCACACTGACTCAATGTTCTGGAGCGTGCCTGGACTCCACCTCAACCTCAATTTCTCATCTGTAAAATGGGAGTGAGAAGGCTGAAGTGCTAGAGCACCGTTGGTGTTCACGTGGAATTCTATTCATTCATGAGCATTCACTGAGTAATTCCTTTGTGCTAAGCACTGAGCCAGGTGTTGAGTATTTAATAAGAAATATTCTTGTTTCAAGGAACTCACAACTTAAGAGAGATTTGGACATGTCAACAAATGGTTATGAAATCATGTTATAAATGCATGAAAACAAAGAGGAGGAGTCCCTGGATCTGCTTTGAGAACAGAGCCTGTGGGCTAAAGGTCCCAGTAAATTTTCTGGTATAAAGTAGAGGCACTTCTTAAAGAAATAATACGTTCACTTACTTTTCTCCTTGACCACACTACCTTCAAACACATTCACATACACACTTTTATTTTTTATAACTAGTTTGGTGGCATGTGACGGAAACAAATTTGAAAAGAAAAGAAGAAGAGGAAAGGAATGGAGTAGGGAGGAAAAGAAAAAGGGAGGAAGAAAATTTGAATCCTACGTTCACTACTTAACAGCTGTGAATCCCAAACATCTTTGTGTTTCAGTTTTCTCATCTATAAAATGGAAAAGATCATACCTAACTCATTGGACTATCTTTAAAAATTAAAGAATACAGTATATGTAGGGGAGATGATATTCATGAAATAGTAGAACTCTGTGGGCAGTAGTAGCAGGGATTGGGTGTGTCAGAGAGAGGGGACAGCAAGTGAAACTACCAGAAATGAGGTGAAAGGAAGAATCAAAGAGAATAAAACAGGTCATTTGAGACGGCTGTTCTTCAACTTTACAAATCCCCCCTACACACCTGAATTGAATAGGGTACCTGTCCTCCCGGCACCCATCCCTGCTGGTATCAACAAGAGAGATCAGAGTTGACGGGTGATTCTGGACAGAACCACAAGGGTAGACGACATCATTTTTATGCAAGAAGACTTCATAGATCAGTGGGCAGAAATAGGGCTGAGGTTGACAGTTAGAAGGTGGCCTTAGCTATCTCCAACTATAAGTGCTGGGGACAAGTTTGTTCCTTGTGATGTAGCCGCCAACACCTTCCTTTCAAAAGGTGAAGTTCTCAGAATGCAGTGGTGTAGGGTTCTCATTCAGTTCTGAATTGGGCCATTGGAAGTGCTGCCTCCTTCCTGGGGACAGAGCTTGGATGAGTTGGTGTTTGTTGAGGGAGGAGAGTCAGGGGGCGAGGGAATGCAACTCACAGCCTGTGAAGAAGGCTAGAGAGCTGATGGAGTTGGGCAGACAGTGCCTAGACATTGTGAAGTTCCCCAAGGTCTCCTTAAGGACAGCATGGCTGAGAACCACCTGTCTGGAAGCTCTTGGGAATCCAGGGTCATAAAATAAGGGCATTTGGAGGAGCAGCATGAAGGCTTGGTCCAGACGTTTAACCCAGACGTTGGTTGAGAATCGGGTCCCAGCAGCTTCTCAGATAGGACTTTGGTCATGATGATGAAACCCAATTTTAGAAGGCAAAGTCCACAGAATATAAGATGCTCTTAGACAGCGTCATGTCCCTTTCTAGATATTCAGGCCGTCTATTCTCATGCTGTTCATAACCATGTTGAGGTCATTTAATGAATGGCAAAAATGCCCCCAGGTACATATTTAAATAGTATGCAATTTTTTGCAGCAGCAGTCATTCCTCATAGTGGTCTTGGTGCCTCTATAAGGAGAAAAAGCCCCTCAGCCATGATTAATCTCCTGGGAAAGTTTTGTTCAGAAGCATCTCTTCATCCCCGAAACCTCAAAGAGCCCCATACTCGTACTGATAAAGTCTCCTTTTTAAAGGAAAATAAAAATTTAAAAAAAAAAACTTGACTGAGCTGATTTTCAGAGCAATTTTTCATCTCAATGGCTTTGAACTCCTGTGCAGAACATTCCAAGAGGGTGGAATTGGTGGGTGTATTACCACCACCTGTGTTTTTAAAGTGAAAGGATGGAAAGCTTAGTGCTGTCAAAACCCCATTTTTTTTATTTTTACAAAGAGTGAAAATATGGTTTTACTAAGAGTATAAACCAAATTGAGCCTCAAGACTAAAGAAGGTTTGCTTTATTTTGGAAAGCACCTTAGCAGTAGTGCACTTTTTAAAAGTGGAGAAAAGCTGAAAGAGTCTTTATACTGTATTTTATTCTTCCTTCCCATGCCATTTATCATTTGGGCATCTACCGGATGAGGAAAGAACTTTTGGTGAAAAATCTAACCTCAAATCTGTTTGGTAAAGGATTTCATACTATTCTTTTTTCTTATCTTTACTTTCTACTGAAAAACTGCCAGGAAAAGTAGGGACTAAGGCTTTTTTTTTTTTTCCCCAGGAGATCCATGGCTGATTCAGGGTGTATGCATAGAATCTGTTAGCATGCAGTTGTGTTCCATCCATCTGGGCAAGGGGAAATGTGCTTAATAAATTAATATTCTGCAGTCTCATCTCCCATTTCTTAAAGGGATTAAGCAGCAGTGTTGCCATAGCTCAGAATGGTGAGGAAAAACAATACCCAGTACCTGGATACAATATTGTTAAACAAAGAACATGGACCAGATTTGAGTTCAAATCCTGGACTGTGCCACTTTTTAACATAACTTCTCTGAGCCTCTCCTTATTTATAGATTGGGCATAGTGACAACAAGGTTTCTGCAGGGACTGATGAGGACCACATAAGGTAACGCACACACAGTAACTGGTTCTTCTCCTTTAAGATATTTTTTTTTGAATTTTTATAATTAAGTAAATATATTTTAACTGATATGCAAAAGCATAAAAATTGTGCATATTAATGGGGTACAATGCATTGTGTCAATAGACACGTACATGGTGCGACATTTAAGTCTACTGATGACTGGATAAAGAAATGTGGTACATATGCAGCACCTGGTTCTCTTGTCTGGTGCAGAGTAGGTATGAAAGACATTGTATGTATTAGTGTATTTTTATTTTATATTATTATGTCTACTTGCATTTTGTATTCTTCATAGAGTACTTTCACATAGGTATCTCATGAAATCTTTGAGTTAATGCAATGAGAATATATGATTTTAAATTTAAGGGGGAAAAAGGCTCACCAATTGTCCCTCGCACAGGCTATATGAAAAAATAAGCCCATGAAACAAGAGGTTCCAATTACCAGTGCTGAGTCCTTTTCAGTAATTAGGAGATGGGTGTGGCAAGGTTCTGAAAGAAGCTACTTAGCTCTACATGGTAGCAAAACTGATGAGACCCGTAGCCTCTGCCAGACAGAGAGGCATTCTATAGGTCTGAGCCGGGTGGAACAGACAATGAATAGGGTCCAAAGTTGGCCCTGACCTGAAAGTTTATAACCACTGCTCCAAATTACAACAGCAAAAGCAACAGGAGAACAAGTCCACATACCACACACTCCATTGCTTCAAATACACTCAAGTGTAGAAAGGGAACAAAATTATTCACCTTTGTACAATTGGTACAAAATTTATAATCTGCAGTGGAGAAATAAGAAGATTAAAGAGAGGCTAAGGTTGAAACTGCTTTTGTGGTTGTTTTTCAAATAGGCCTGTGAATCCAGGCTGGGGATGTGGCTCAAGCTATAGCGCGCTTGCCTGGCATGCACAGGGCGCTGGGTTGATCCTCAGCACCTCATAAAAATAAAATAAAGATGTTGTGTCCACCAAAAAAAATAAAATAAAAAATAAAAAAAAATAGGCCTGTGAATCCCACTTTTAAGTTTATTGAATAAACTTTTGTCTCCTAGCACATTTGTGTTTATAATGACTTGTATAAAGGGTTGTTCCCAGATAGACTTTTTATTCAAATCAGCTATACCAGACTACAGAGAAATACTCTTTTTAAAAGTAGCTGGGTAGGCCGGGCTAGATGGCACAGGCCTTTAATCTCAGGGACTCAGGAAGCTGAGGCAGGAGGAGTGCGAGTTCAAAGCCAGTTTCGGCAACTTAGCAAGGCCCTGAGCAACTTAGTGAGACCCTGTCTCTAAATAAAATACCAAAAGGGCTGGGGATGTGGCTCAGTGGTTAAGCACCCCTGGGTTCAATCCCTGGTACCAAAAACAGCAGCAACAAGAAACCAGTAGCTGAATAAGGAAGATATTTAACTTGATAAATTAAGTTGAGGACAGTTGAGGTTTGGGAGCTTCCCTTACCCCTCTTTAGAATAAATGCACAATGTCTTTTCAGCTTGATGCAAGAAATCCTGCTGGGCTTTGATTGCTGTTGCATTGTGTCTGTAGATCTGTCTGGTAAGAACTGACCACTTAGCAATGTTCCCACTTATCCTGGGAACATGGTGTGTCTCTTCGTTCCTGTGGATCTCCCTTGATTTTTTTTTTTTTTTAACCTTTCTCTTAGTTTTCGGTGTGTATATTCTTTGCATGTTTGGGTGGACTTCTATCTGAATGTTTCTTTTCTTCTGTGTCATTTTATAAATAAAAGAGAAGGAAAGAAAAGCAGGGCTGTCATAACTTACCTCTGTGGAAAGGGCTGTTGCATGAAAGATAGGTTAGGTGAGCCAGGCCAACTGCTTAGCAAAGGGTCCAGGGTGAGGTTCCATCTATCTTGTCCTTTCAAACTCCGTGTTGGTCCATTCATTGAGTGGAGTTAAAAGGTCTTAGATCCATGTGGTGGTTAAATCATCAAGCCCTCAGCAGACCTGGCTTTGGATCTTGACCCTGCCACATACTAGCTGTGTGTTCTTGGGCTTGTCTCTCACTCTCTCTGATCTTCATTTTCCTACACTACAAAGTGGAGATGATACAAAGTTGTAACTTGGCCAGAAACCCCTAGCAAGTGCTCAATAGACATTAGTTATTTTTGTTGCCAGGAGGAAGATGCTAGGGAAGCCTAAAGAACTTTCTGACCATGCTGATCTAAGGCTAGAACATGCTGGCTATAAGGAGGCAAGCCTCCCATCCCAGGAAGATAAACCACCCCAGCCAGGATGGCACAGGAGAAATCAGGTATCCCCAAGAGTGACTCCTGTGTTGAGGTACTATAATCCACCCTCTGTGGCATTAGAAGCAGGACCAGTTCCTAGGATTGCTCAGTTTCCTATGTTATTGGACCCCCAGACACAAAGATCTTGAAGCAGTAGATTGAAATAGTATTTCTGTAAAGACAAATGCAGAGCAGACTTATCTTTCCATCAGCTTCAGTTTATGATTGCCCATTAAATTCAATTGCTTTCTTTGGAGGCTGGTGTTGGGACCCGTCATCTCTAACCCAGTGCCATCCATTCTAGCTTTCCCCAGGAGTGCAGACAGACCAGCCGCCTTCCTAGTGTACACTAATTAATTTATCTCATGCTTGTGATTTTACGGCGCTTAAGTGCTGGAGCATTTCTGTTTATTCTTCTCCCTGCAAAGCACCTCACAACGCAACAAGACCATGAATCTCCATTGCCAACGCCGTCTGTCTTGGGCTGGAGAACAGCCCGCCGGCTGCCTGATGTCTTGCTGGCACTGCCTCTTACAGCCAAAGTAACACATCCATTAATTTATCCTTAATGACATTTTGACATTCCAATCAGTTCATCAGATGTTCCTTTTGCAAGACTTCTCCCGCACGGCCGGGCCAGGGTGCCAGGCCACTCTTGATACATAATGCATGAGGCCGGTGCGCTGCTCAGTACCTTTGACAGACACACAGGTCTACTACTCTAAGACTGGATTTTGCTAATAGCTCTGGCTCCCCCAGCAATCCACACTGATGCCTTCAGAGCTGTTTTCTTCTGCACTTCCAGCTTATTGTGCTTAGAGGAAGATGGTCAATGCCACACACATAGCAGTACTATTTGGAGGAAGCAAGGTGTATCAATCCCTTGCCACACGCAAAGGGCTCAGAGAAGCTTGAGTTCCAATAATCCAAATGGACCTGTGACAAACTTTAAAGTTCATCTTTTTCTCTGCTACTACTTAGAAATAAGATTCACGAAGACATTCTGATAACTATAATGGATATCAAAGAAGAAAGGAAAATGGTGCTTAATCTCCTCAATCGAACATATCAGCCATCCACACATAGATGCTCTGCCTCCTAGTTGTAATCACAATGTAGACACAATTTTATTTTCCAGCTTTTTTAACATAATGTAATCCAGATCACATTTTTTTCCATGTTGTAATATAGTTTTCATTTTTAATGGCTCTCCATCATTTTAATAGCTGCATAATATTCCATCCAGGGGATGCACTATAATTTACTGAGCTGGCTCCCTATTGTTAGACATTTACGAGGCTGTAACTGATCGTTTGCTATTAAAGAGAAGCACCAGAGGAGGGTGAGGGAGAAAGTGGGCTCTGTAGACTGAAGAACAGGGCTCAAATCCCACCTGTTCCCTTTACCTGTTTTATGAGTTTAGGGTTAAGGCCCCTGGGCTTCAGATTTTTTTTTTTTATCTATATAAAAAGAAAGAAAGAATCACCACCTTGTGGTGGTATGATTAAGACTGGAGCTGGTTTCAAGGTACTAACCACATGAAAGTGTCTATGAAATGTTAAACTATGACATTTGTATGTATATACTAGTGGTAGGATGCCACTCCTGGGAGTGGTGGGAACACCTTGCACCTGGTGGATAGAAGTCAAGAATGCTACGAAAAATTCTGCAGTGCACAGGTCAGCTCCCAACCTACATATAACAAAGAATTATCTTGTGCACAATATCAAGTGCCTAAGTTGAGACTCTTGTGTATCTGATGCATTTCCAGCCTTTCCTGCATGACATATGTATATTGCTTTATCATTTACTTAGGATAAAGTCCCAGGAAAATAGGATCCTGGATTAAATGGCACCTATGGTGCTAAGAAACTTTAGGAAGAGTGGATTGGATTAGGATGGAAGGAAGGTTTCAGGTGAAGAAAAAAACAGCACAGAGGGATGTGTTCCTTTCTGGTGCCAGGGCTGAGGCTCCACAGACCTGCATTCTTAAAGTAGAGTGTCCGGCATCAACTAAGAAGGTGGATATACACATGTCCTAGTCTTATCCTAGCTTTCCTCAATGGGAAATGGTGGTTGGAGCCCAGTGATCCCAGTTTCAACAACCCCTCTAGGTGATTCTGATGCATGCTCAACTTGGTCAGTCATGGCTACACACCCTCTGCAGAAGAAAGTGATCGTGTAGAACAGCAAGGAGGATCTGTTCAAGTGCTTTGTGCAGAAGGAGATGTAAAGGGTTGAATCAAAGCCACGGGGAAGCTCAAATATGGGGCAGAGGAACAATAAAGGAATTAAAGTGTCACTCACTTGCTCATTCATTCAATACACATGTTTAAAGCTCTTACAGTATTGTGCCCAGTGCTTAACTAGGTCGTAGAGTAAACAAGAATATGAACTAATATGTATTAGGTCCATCTCCATAGAGGGAACTGCACTCCTGGGTTGGGCTGCCTGCAGAGAGTTCCTGGTGTAGAATTGGCCAGTCAAGGACTGGCAATCTTCTGGCTGGGTGTGTTTCAGGGGTGTCCAGCTAGGGTGGGAGGATGACTTGGAAGACCCCAGAGACCTTTCCAGCCCCAATAATCCAAGATTCCATACCTTGACCTGAAATCAAGTGTCCAAGCATCACTAGGAGGAAAACATCTGCTCAGCTGTCTGGTTTAGCTCATGATCATAAGCTCAAGTGTGGATGGAGCAAGGGGGCTGGGGGCACAGGGAGAAAAATCACTTACTTTGGTTCCCTGAGTGTTCCTGTCGGAAAGCAGGTCAAACCCAAAACTCAAGTCAAAATTAAGGCAAGGAAAAGCGATGCAGACTGCTGTGGTGAGGAAGACAGAACTACATGTGTCGAGCAGCTTTGTATGTCAAAGACCATGCTGGGGAATCATCACTTATTATTTCCAATCATCACAGTAAATCTCTGGACTGGGCTGTGTCAAGTTCCATTCTCTCAATGACGAGACTGAATCCTGCAACCTCAGAGATGGAGACTTGATCATGAACACAGAGCTCGTGAGATCCAAATCAGTCCAGGGCCAGAATCAGTGGTATTTCCAGAGGACTAAGAGCAGAGAGGCTGTCTGTCTTAGCCCAGGGTTCAGAGCTCGGTGGCCTTGAGATGCTCAGGGCAGCTCCCTCTTTCTGAACCACAGATTCTGGGCCCTTCCCACTAGGCTCTGCTTCCGGGCCCCAGGAGCAGCGTGGCCATGTGACCTGTGGGAGAAGAGCCTCTGTCTGTCATAGCCCTCTGCTATGCTGAATCCCCTGCCAGCTCCAGAGCCTGTCCAGTAGCATCTACTAGGCCCTTAAGGGAAAGAGCATGCTATGTAGGAGAATACATCCAGGCAAGAAGGAGAGAGGCAGAGACAGAGAGGCAGAGGCACAGGTATGGGCAGAGTGATGGAGGTGATTGGTGGTGACAAAGGTCCTCTGGCCCTTCATTCAGTTGTGATAAGATTTGCTGCAGCTGTTTCTATAACTTTGCCATTATGGGGGGTGCACAGAGAAGCCCCAAGCTAGAGGTCTAGGGGTACAGAGGTAGAAGGAAAAGGACCCACAGCTCTGTCCCAGAATGGGTACCCAACAGAAGCAGTGAGCAGACAGGATACTTTGTGGTCATAAACGTGAGCTCCCTGCAATTGTGTGTGTGTGTGTGTGTGTGTGTGTGTGTGTGTGCGCGCGCGCTTGCCTGGGAGAGGGGAGGGAGTCAGCTGAGAAAACTTTGGAACACTATTGGATGTATTGTGGATGTTTGGCTGAGTGTGACATGACAAGGAATCTTACAGAACATTCAGAAGCTTGACTGCCTGGGTTTGAACCCCAGCTCTGCTTCTGGGAGCCTCGGTGACTTTCTGTGAGTCACTTTCACTCTCTCTGCCTCATTCCATCATCTGTGAAATGGTGACAGCACTGCTGTGACCTCATGGAGTTATTAGAATTAAAGCACTGCCTACATTGTGTTTGTAAAAGCTTTAAATCGTGCCTGACATGGGGGAAGTGCTCTGTAAATGTTTATTAAATAAATGAAATAATTATGATGTATTGACATGGCTCTAGTTTCCTCAGGCTGCTATATAACAAAGTACCACAAACTGGGTGGCTTAAAACAACTGAAGTGCATTTTCTCCCTGGAGACCAGAAGTCCCAAGTCAAGGCTGGGGTGGGAGAGTCCTGCTCCCTCTGACACTCAGGGTAGAATCTGCTACCCCATCCTAGCCTCTAAGGTGGCTGTCAATCTTGGTGTTCCTTGGCTTGCAGCTGTATATCTCATATCTCTGCCATTATTGTCACATGGTCTTCTCTATCCAAACTTCTCTTCAGACCCTAATAAGCTCCTCTTAACTTGGCTACGTCTGCACAGGCGCTATTTCCAAATAAGTTTACCCTCACATGTACCAGGGATTAGAACTTTGACTTATCTTTTGCAGGAAGGTAGTGGGGAGGGACAGAGTTCAACCTACAGGAGTCATTTAAAAAGCATCCGTTCTTGCTGTGGTCCATGATGCTAATTTGGTGAGATAGTTGGAGCTCTGAGCCTGGCACCCATGCGACCTTCTGGTGTTATATTTTCATTAATGAAGCCTGATTAAGATTCTTCACTCATTCAGACCAGCTGAAGAGTGAGTCCATCCCAAATTTGGGATGCATTAGAAAATTGCCCGCAAAGCCTATCGATCACCTGGAGTTTCTGATTCCGTGGACCAAGGATGGATGGGGCCCATGAAATTGCAATTGCGTTGCTAATATGTTCCTAAGTAAAGATGGTGTTGTTGGTCCAGGGCCTACACTTGGAGAACCACTGTTCTATGTCAATGGTGCTCAGGCTTGTGACTGATTATAATCACCTGGGGAACTTCTAAAAGCCAGGCCACACCCCAGACCAATTAAATTAATTAGAATCTCATCAGTCATTTGTGACCTGCACACTTGACTTGTACAGCCAAGGTCGAGAGGCATGTCTACAAAAGATTGTTTGGGAGAAAAGTCCTGCAGGTCATCCACCTTAAAGGATTCATGTTAAATAATGAGGTCATATAAATTAAAGTGGCAATGTCTGAGATTGAAAAGACCGTCATATCAGATGTGCATGCCTTGGGCAAAGTATTTTGCTAGCAAGATACCTTTGAATCCTTGCAGCCACCTCAAGGGAAGTTCTGCCATCACCTGTGTCCCACAGTTAGGAGGAAACTGACATGGAGAGGGACGAGTAACTTGCAGGAGCTCCCACAACCAGTCTATACGGAGCCAGGGTTAGTGCCAGGCTTTCTGGCACCCAAACCCATGTGTCAACTGCTGTACCACCCAGCCTCCTCTAAGGAAAGTGGTGTGTGTTCCTTTAGGCCCTGCACAGGTCCATATTCTCATTCAAGCATTGACCCTGACCTGACATAGCCCCGCAACCTCTGCTTCAATTACAGTGATTCTGAGTTCGTGGGGTTGGGGTTAATGAGGTTTTACTGTGTTTATAAGAGACTACATTCATGTGTACCATGGACTGATTGTGCACTTCTAGTGCTGGAACAGCTGTTCTGAGAAGCAGGACACAAAGCAGAGCATGGTCCTGGGGCTCCCCCCACCCCCCCGTACTGTGTGCCTTGGTAAGTGCTTCCTTGTCCAGGCCTCAGTTTCTTCTTCTGTAAGGTGAAGGGATGGCGCAGTTCCTTTCCCGTTGTGATGTGTAACTGCAGCTAGAATCCACTCATGTCGGCACAGATCATCCTGGCTACGGAGCACACAGGCCTCCTGCTGAAAGGGGAGGAGCCACAGTTGTATGTTTGCTTTGTCCGCCTCCTCTGGGATGAGATGCCTCCCTGGCTCCAGGTTCAAGTCTTCCCCGTTTCCCAAGAAAGTCTGTCTGGAGATGCCAGTGGAGGATGAGACAGAGGAAGGGCCAGGAGGGAGGAGACTGCCTGATCCATGTCTCCCCAGGAAAGTGGGCATGGCTGTTCTCTTCTAGGGAGAAACCTTGGGCAGAACCCCAGGACTCCCTCCAACCTGCTGGGTCCTCTCGTTCCTGGCCCAGAACAGGTTTGAGGGATTTTCAGAATCTGGATGCTGGAATCCCCCTCTACCTCTTTTCCAAATAGTTCTCTGTTCTCTACTTGAATTCCTCCAAAGACAAGGGGCCCAATACTTCCAAAAGGCTGAACAGGGCAGGACTCACGCCTGGCTTCTCCCATGAGGGTCTCCTTCTGACGTCCACTGGGGCACAGTAGGTATCCATTTACTATCTGTCCAACAAATGAATCAGCAAGAAGAAGGAAAAATACGAACTTTTTGGAAGAGATGAAGACAGGGAAGAGAAAGGGGAATTTCAATTGGGCCTTAAAAGGTGAAGAGAAAATTACAAAAGAAAAAAAAAAAATTTTTAAAGTTGGGAAGGGCTATTCGAATGTTAGGCACTTTCAAAATGATCCAAGGTAGTTGAATATCGCTAGAAATTCCTACCTGTGTCAAGCCAACCTGGTCCTAATTCTGCCCCCTGGGGCCACACAGCCAGATGTGGGATGAGAACTTCCCCCAGTATTACCTCCGTGAGAAATACCCTTCAACGTTTCAGACGCCTCCTCTTACAGTGTGATTTCAGGACACTTCTCAGCCCTTCATTCCTCTCCCCTAAGCCATTCCACCTGCCTGATCCCCTGTGAAAAGCGATGCTCAGAATAAATCACAGGACTCAGGGTCCACCGGGGCACACCCTCTGCCTCCTGCCCCTTGCTCAGCTAACAAGCAGAGGTCAAAGAAGCCCCAGAGCAATCCATGAAAGGGGAGAATGCCAAGAGCTGCCGCCACGTCCCATCGTCCCCACCTGTCAGGAGCAGTAAACTTTGGATTGCTATGTCTTAAAACATCCTTCGGCTCTGGAAATGTTCCTGCAGAGGAATAAATAGGCTTGTGCATGTTCGCTTTTTACCAGCTTTTGGTACCCCCTACTGGTGAAATGGTGTGACCCACAGAATCTCAGAGCAGCTAGAGAACAAATTCCAAGTTCAGAAGGTGATAATAAGTGCTTGAGTCTCGAAGGTCCTGAGGAGTCCATCCGATCATCCCATGAGTTGTGTGATCACTTTATGAGGATTTTTTTTCAGCATTTTATACCTATGGATATTCTGTAGGCCGGGGAGGAGGTGGAAATTCTGACATCGGTGAACATTCCATTAATTCTGCAAACATTCCCAGAAGAAAATGCTAAGTTATTAACCAAAAGTATTCCTAGGTAACAATATCCCAGGGTACAAACTGATTTTTATGTAGTTTTTTTTTCCCCTTTTCTTTCCTTGCACGTATCTGCTTTTTAAGTGGTTATAATTTGTGTCCAGAGCAGTATGGCAATCCTCTGCACTTCAAATCATAGGCTTTTAAATATAAATCTGTGCAACAAATCTATTGAACACTGGCTATATGCCAGACACCTAGCAAGAAACTGGAGTAGGTGCAAAGAGTCAAAAGCCCTTCTCCCAAGTGGTCCTGGCCCAAGTGGGTGAAAGAGTGGGAATTACTGTAACTTGAATAGAGTGCTCAGCTGACACGCACCTAAGACTCCCTGATGTCCTGTCAGGTCCCAATTATGTCTGAGCTCTCTCAGAGCATCAGATATTTCTTCCTGGCCTTCTCCATTATCTGTCCAATGCCTGTTGTTGCTGTTAGTCTCTGGGTTCCGTGAGGGTCAAGGTCAAGAATATATGATCTTTTTAATGTCTAACAGAGACTGATACACATACATGCTCAATAAATATTTGCTCAATGGATGAGTCAGCCAAGAGCAGGAAATTACAATTCTATTAGAGAGGAGCAGGGCAAAGCCCAAAAGAGATCTGACATTTGAATAACACTGAGACTTGGAGGATGAGGAAGAGTTGGTCCCTAGAAAAGAAGGGGATTCAGGAAGGAATAATTGTACTGAGTATTGGGTGTGTGCCGGGGGGGGGGGGTAGTTGATGTGTCCTAAAAGGAGGTATGTGTGGAACAGAAGCCTAAGTTGAAGTCTACAATGTAGTTTTAGGGTCTTGTATACCCTATTCACAGGTTTGGGTTTTCTTCTCTCTTTGAAGGGAAAAAAAAGAGAAGTAGGATAAATTAAACTCTTTTTGGTACTGGGAATGAATATCAATTTTCCTGTGTTACTGACAGCATTTTTTTTTTTTGAATTGGTTTTATTTTTTTTTTTCCTTTAATTTTTATTGTTGGTTGTTCAAAACATTACATAGTTCTTGACATATCATATTTCACACTTTGATTCAAGTGGGTTATGAACTCCCATTTTTACCTCGTATACAGATTGCAGCATCACATCAGTTACACATTCACTGTTTTACATATTGCTATACTAGTGTCTGATGTATTCTGCTGCCTTTCCTATCCTCTACTATCCCCCCTCCCCTCCCCTCCCATCTTCTCTCTCTACCCCATCTACTGTAATTCATTTCTCCCCCTTGTTTTTTTCCCTTTCCCCTCACTTCCTCTTGTATGTAATTTTGAATAACCATGAGGGTCTCCTTCCATTTCCATGCAATTTCCCTTCTCTTTCCTTTTCCCTCCCACCTCTCACCCCTGTTTAATGTTAATCTTCTTCTCATGCTCTTCCTCCCAACTCTGTTCTTAGTTACTCTCCTTATATCAAAGAAAACATTTGGCATTTGCTTTTTAGGGATTGGCTAGCTTCACTTAGCATAATCTGCTCTAATACCATCCATTTCCCTGCAAATTCTATGATTTTGTCATTTTTTAATGCAGAGTAATACTCCATTGTGTATAAATGCCACATTTTTTTTTATCCATTCGTCTATCTGACAGCATGTTTAATGTTTAAATTTTGGATTCCGAAGGAATAGATAGTGCCTCACGCTAGATTTCCTTGCCTTCTTTATGAACTTCGTTTCCACCTTGTAGTTGTGTTCACCTCCTGCCAAAGCCCCTGGGCAGCATTCTCCTCACCTCGATCATGCAGGAGTGGTCAGCTGCGGAATGCACAGGAAGGACACTGCTGTGGTTGGGCCTAAAGGTCCACGAGTTAAAGGCTTGGATTCAAGGGCAGTGGTATTGGGAGGTGCTGTGGGTCTTGAAGAGTGGGACCCGGCGAGAGATCCTTAGGTGGTTGGAGGTGTGCCTTTAATGGGCTTTGGGCATCTTGGCGCATCCAGTTGTTCTCTTTGTTTCCTGGCTCGTGAGTTGAGCAGTGTGCTCCACCACCCGCATCCCCTGACGAACCTCTCCTGCTCAAGGTTCAAAGCAATGGGGCCACTGAAAGAGCCTTCAGAACCATGAGCCGAAATAAACCTTTCCTCTTTGTAACTTAATCATCTGAGGTATTTCATTGTAGTAATGCAAATCTGACTAATGTACATGTCATGTCTGAAGTTTTACAACTCAGCTTTCTGACTTTTAAATATCTACATGTTTCGGAGAGGCTCTGATTTTTATTTTTTTCAATATAGGTATGCTAGCTACCCAAACATTTCTATAAAATGCCATTTTTCATAGAATCTGTGAGACCTTTTTGTTATTATTATTCCTTTGGAAACCAGTGATTTGTGCCCAACACAATCCTCTCCATATTATTTTACCATGAATAGAATGAGATTGGTTAGGAGCTCTGCCCCAGAGGAAATACCAAGCCTCTGATACATACTCATTTATAGTTTTAAAGTTAATTCTCTTATCGGATTTTCTTTTTTATTTCCTGCTGGGGGAATGTGAGCAGAGCTCAGATAGAGGCAAAGGATATGCTGTATATCTTTTCAAATTTATGATTAAGAAGGTCACATATACATTTTTAAACACACTCCTTTTTGATAATAAATGAAGAATAAAATTTTGAAATGTCATCAGGAGCAGAATTACTCACTTTTCTTTCCTTGGCGCGCGCCCTGCCTGTTGATTGTCTGCCGGTGGTGAGAAGGGGCCCTCCCATGCAGTGATTCACTGGTTGTTTTTCTGTCTGCCGAATAGCTGCATGGGAAGAACAGGGTGCCTGTGGCTAAAGCATTGCAACCAAAAAAAAAAAAAAAAAAAAATGTGTTTCTACTCTTGAGTGCCCTTCTTTCCCCAGGCCAATTTTGAAAAACTAAATAAATGAAGAATTCCATGGTAGGCTGCATTTGTCTTGAAATTATGGCCAAAATGGGGGAAGGAAAAGCTTTTCTCTTCTTGGTCTGAATTCTCAGGATTCACTCTCTACCTTTCTCTGCTCTGCTTTCTGCTTCCAGAGCACATTCTGCAGGGACTCCCTCCAAGGGGTGCTTTACCATCTCTGCCTTATAATTGGGCTCAGCTAGTGATAACTGCTGTGTGGGATCAGAGGGAGAGGGTTGGGTGCAGTCAGGACACCTTGGCCTCTGGTTCCTTCCTAGAGGTCACCTAGCACTGGCAGGACCCCTCAAAAGACAGCCAAGGCTCTTGTCCAGGTGTCTCCCCTTTATAATTCTCTTCTTGTGCTTCCTCTACTTGTTCTTCTGATCCACAGGTGACAAACAGCTCTCCTGTGTGTTTTGTGTGTGTGTGTGTGTGTGTGTGTAAATCTTTTTATATTGGGGTGCCCTGCATTCTTTCCACTTTTGCCAGTCACCCTTTTTATAAATAGATGCTTCTCAAATCATCCCTATGTGTGTGTGTGTGTGTGTGTGTGTGTGTGTGCCATCTGTCATTCTCTGCTGTCTACACTTAGATCAGGGACCCAGGTTTTAAGGAGTTTACTACCAAACTGGAGTTGATATAGTATGAGCTCTAAAAATACTTTTGCATCTAGGTTTATCCTTTCTTTGAATACCACCTCCCATTGGGAGATCATTACCTCTTGAAATGCCCTATTTTTATGAGCAGATGGATTCAACTTGGGAAATTATTCCCTGTTTTGCACCGAGTCTGACCTCTTTGGACACCTATTCTTTCTGCGTGGATATAGGAATAACCACAATTGAATTTGATGCCAGGTCCTGTGAAAAATAGGCCTGGAAAAATTAATCCTCAAGATATTTAATGTTTAACCTAGAGCTTTTCATGTGATTAGAATAGAATGACAACATTGAGATGCATATGTGTTGGGAAAACCCAGAGAGACCATGTTGACTTTTTAGAAATATTTGAATAGCTGTTATATGCAAGAAGCATTAGTCATATTTTTAGATTTCTAATGAAATATCTAATACCTATCAGTTAAAATTTAGGGGAGGTAGATTTCTAATCCATAAAAGAAGAACTCCTTAACCTTTCAGTTCCCTGGTGAGGAATCAAAGTCTCCATCCTTTGATATAATTCAGGGGGAGATGGTATTCCACGGTGGGGCTGTTGGAAAGGGAATCCAGACACTGAAAGGCAACTCAGATCTTCATAAGAACAGCAGTTTCCAGGCATGAAATTCTCCCCATGTGCCAGGCACCGTGCTCTGTGTGTTTTACGAACCATCTCACTTATTACAATGCTGTAAAGTTAGTTTGCCACAGTGTACAGAGGAAGGGTTCAGGTTTTAAAGAGATGAATGAGCTTGCCCTGGGTCATGCAGCTGGCAGGCAGCAGAGGTAGGATACAAACCAACATCTGCCGGATGTCAAAGTCAAGAGTTTTGCCCTCCGGTGGTTGGTGTTAGAATCACCTGGGAACTCGGTGGCCATACAGAGGTCCAGGCTCTATCCTACATTCATGAGCCTGAGCCTCTGTGTACTTTTTCTCAGGTGACTCAAATTTTTACCGAAGTTTGAAAACTATTGACCTACACTATTATTATTATAAATGCCCTTCTGGTTCTGAGGGTCTGTTCCTCCAGGCATAGCTATGCATCAAATTCAGCTTTTCCTTTTCTCCCTTTGAGCTATGAGACTAACCTCAACCCTGACCACCCCCAACCACCATTCCCTTCTTCAACCTACCATTAGTGGGTGGGCTGTTCATGAGCTCAGTCTCTGAAAAAGGCCCAACTCTAGGCATGAGAACAGAAAGACCAGCCTGGCCTCTTCCTCCTCTAAAGAAGAGCAGAGGTGGCATCGTACAAGTCTCACTGACTTTGTGCGCATGGTTTGGATAAGGCGGCATGCATTCACGCTTCTATTGCATGGAATCTACTAGTTATTATGGAGGACTTAGCTCTATTCCACCTTGACAGTGGAGGGCCTGGCTTAGCTTGATTTCTGGAAAATAAGCCAAGCGTGAGAGTAGAGGAAGGCAGGCAGGGAAGGAGGGTAATGTATCTTTCCAATGCTTTATTTCAACTGGCACCATCTGACTGTGATTTTTTCCCTTGCACATGTCCCAAAGGAAGCTGGCCAAGAAGCAGAAGGAGACACAGAGTGGAGCCCAGAGGGAGATGGGGCCTGTGGCCTCTGCTGACAAACCCATCACCAAGCTCAGCGCCAGTCGCAATGACGAAGGCTTCTCCTCCAGTTCTCAGGACGTTAACGGATTCAGTAAGTTGAGTCCACTAAGGGGAAGGTGATATCTAGGTCCGGCATGACCCTGGTACTTCTGCTGTGGACCCCTCACAGTGCTCAGGTATTGTGAGACCCTGAGTCAGGATGTTTCCCTGGAATGATCCAGGAGGAAGGTTCTCCCCTGCAGAGCCCTGGGGCAGCCCCTTCAAAGGAGAAATGGAGTATTTAAGAATATACCCCAAAGTAGAAAGAAATGGGACCAAGTCATCCTAACTGCTAGTGGGCCTAAATAGAGATAGGTTAAAAATGATAATAGTAAAAAAGGAGGAGAAGGAGGAGGAGGAAAAGGAGGAGGAGGAAGAGGAAGAGGGGTCCTTAAAGAGAAAAATATGCCACCATGAACTGAATTTTAAAATTTTCAAACTGTTTCACACATATCGTGTAAGGTAAGTGAGTCATGAACTATTACTGTCCTGGTTCTGGATGCTCAGGAAATGGAGGCTCAGAAACCATCTCTCCAAAGTCCCTTGGCTGATATCAAATCCAGACTGGAAGACAGACCTCTCAAGCCATGGCCACTTCTAAGCCTTAGCCAACAGACATGTGACGTCTTGTCAAGATTGAGTCCTCATGCAAAGCTAACAAAGGACCCCAAGCTAATCTAGGTGGTTAAGACTTCATGGTCAACCCTATCCAAAGGAGAGCTCCAGGACTCTTATCCTATCAGGCTGGTGTGGTGATCAGACGGTGGCATTCGCTCTTTTCTTCCAACCATGCTGTAAGCTTGTTCTTTCCTAGATCTAGTACGCTAGATTCCCCAACCTCTGCTCCAAATTGGGGAATGCAGGAAATCTAAAAGGATATTTATCAGGGACAGAATTCCTCCATATATTATATAAATTGCAGATGGAAGAAATCCCAACTTGCAAAAATCACCTTAGGTATGGTCCATTTGGGATGATGTGGATCTAGGAGAAATGGAAGGAAGAAAGAAAACAAATATTTATCTGCCACCTTCTGCACTTGCAGCCACTCTCTCTCATTTCATTCTCACCACAGTCTTGTAAGATACATGTTATTATTGTACCCGTTTTATAGGTAAGGTATCTAAAGCCAAATGTGTTTGGTTCAACTGCCCACAGCCACTCAGCTTGTCCTGGATGGACCCAGGTCTGACCCATGATTCCTAAGCTCAAGGGCAGCACAGAATCCACCTGGGGAGATTTCCAAAATACAGGTACATGGTCTCCACCCTCATCCACTGGATCAAAATCTCCTTGGGAATGCGAGGGCAGGGACTGAAGGCTATGGCTTTTGTAAAGCCCTTCAAATGGTTCGTTTTTCAGCATTTGCACTTTTGTTCTCTTTTTCTCTCTCTCTCCAATTATCTGAACAATTTAGAAATTCACTTCAGACATAACACTTCACCTGTAGAGAGCTCAACAAGTTTCCTAAGAACTGGGACACTCTTCAACACAACCACCATAACAGTATCTTAACCAACAAGGGAAACCTGATTCAATGATCTCCAATGTACCTATCCAGAGTCAAATTCTCTCAATGTCCCCAAATGTTCTTTATTGTTGTTCATTGTAATTCAGGCTCCAATCCAAGGTGCTCACACTGTGTTTGGTTTTCTTGTCTCTTTATCTCCTTTGCCTATAGAATAGACTTCCAAACTTTTTTTTTTTTTCTCCAGGACACTGATATATTTTTTTTTTCAAAGCCTGGGGGCAGTTTTCTCATAAAATGGTCTCCAATCCAGATTTGTCTGATTTTTCCATCATGGTAACATTCAGGTTAAACATTTGGGTAAAAATACTACAAATGCGATGCTGTGTACTTCCCTTTGGATCACCAATAGACACGCGATATCACTTTGCCCATTATTGACGATGCTAAGTTTGAGCACGTCTTAAAAGATGGGTAATGGCTTTTAAAGACAAAGCCTAAGAGTCTACTGATTATTTTATGAGCAAATATTTAACTTTTGCTTTCCTTGGAGGTCAGAGAAAATCTGTGGTCTGCTTAATCAAGCAACCAGTCCTTTTTCTGTCTTCAGTCCAGGTGAATCACAGGGATTCACACATTTCCTAGGACCTGGGAAAGGGGATTTTGATAGACCATGAAGGGCAGAGAAGGCGCCATCAAATAAATGAGGTTGGGTTCTGAAGAAAGGACCGTCCCGAGCTCACTGAGGCTCCACTGTACTAGACTGGCTCTGGCTCTCCTGCTTCTGGCCCAAGGGTAAAGAAGTTTGTTTGCAAGAATAGCTGATTAAAAACACTGTCCAACTTTTACCTATTTATACTAAACCTTTCCTATACAATCAGCCTCTGTGAACACTCTTTTCCTTTTGTGGAATTGCCATGGGAGGACTTTGAATGACAGAGATTATGGTCAGAGATGTATGTCGATCATTTTGGCTCTAAAATTATAGGCATTTGGTCTCAAGCTTTCTGATCTTAAATGAAAACAACCTGGGAGACTCTAATTTCTCGGGTTTCAAAGGGAAATATCACCACTGTTTTCACCATGCACCAAAACTTAGACCCTTAAAATGAAAACACCCAGATGGAGATAAATTAGCTAATCAGAAAGGAAGAAGAAAAATATCCAGTGGGACCTAATTAGAGAGCTTAAAGGCCAGGGACAATCTTTCCAAATGATTAGATATCTATATGTGCACATTTTATATTTAAAACGCACACACATATACGTCTGTGTATAAACACACAGACATGTATACACAACCATAATTTGTTTATATATGTTCTTTCATTTTAATAATATTACTTTTTAAAAAGCAAAAAAAATTAATTTTGTTTTTATATACTCGATTAATATGAAATGAAAATTTGCATGTATTTGAATCACTGAATATTTTAGAACCCTCTGTATGTATTTGGTGTCTTCAACTGCAGCTATAAACCCACACTGGGGATTTTTTTCAATGCCCTCAAGTGCATCAGGTACCTTTTTAAATGCCCTGTGGAACCACTGGGATGAGATTTGAGGGAGAAAAAAAAGTAAGTAATGCTTACACTGGAGATGTAGAAATTGCTTCTGAAATCACCCTGATGTATGTAAAATTGAATCTATTTTTGTGACATTAGGGAAGTGACTGTCTGGCTTCTGCATCAGCATCTTTAAGAGGCCTTGAGATTATGTGCAAATGTTGTGCAGCACTGAGGGGTAGGGCGCAGGCAGAGTTGCTGCATCGGAAAAGAATATAAAAGAACGTGCTTTGAGCAATTAGTTCATTATTGGACAGGTAGGCCCTTGCCTAATTCAAATTCTGCCTTTTCCTGCATAGGTTCATTTTCTGGGGTTTTCCTATTCCAAGTGACTGCTAAGTTGGGTGACATGTATTCAATCAAGGATCCCAACATTGTATAGGGACAATAACCTCTGGGCCTCAAGGGTGACAGAGGCTTTGTCTGGTAGGAGCTGTTGCTGTGGAGAGCTTTGGCATTCTTTAAAAAGGAGTGTATGTCACATTTCAAGGACAAACAATGTGCATTGTTTTCCAGTTAAAGAAATGCTGGCTTTTATTAAGTAATCTCATTTGATCCTACATCCCTGTGTACTTTTTAATTTTCTCCCTCTGATCTTCTGTTCCTTGGAATCAGTTTCTGGGTCTTTCTCTGGGTGCTCTCCTTATTTATCTGGGCTTAAGTCTTCTTCTTTATCTCTTGTATTCACATGTCATCTTCTCCTTATTCATTTTCAGTCCAAACAAAACTGCTTCAGAACAAATCCCTGTTGAATCCTCTAACACCTTCGCTGTCTGCCCTTCTCAGACTGCGTGTGACCGACTCCCTTGTTTGCTGGGTACCATTAGTTAACAGTCTTTATTTTTATGCTTCCACTTTATTGAATCTTAACAACATCGGATGTGCAAAGGCAAGCCATCTCCACACATCCCCAGACGTGGAGCCTTCAAACACCCTGCTGAGTCAGGAAGCAGGCATGGATGGGGGAGGAGGCCTTAGAGGTGGGATTCAATGGCCATTTCCTCAGTGCTTTATATCTGGCTGCCAAAGACTGTGAGTCCTGGGGCAGTTTGAGGAGAGTAGTTTCAGAGATAAATGAGTTGGAGCCTTGTCTCACAGAAAATAGATTTTTCTATTTACAAGTTTATCATAGTTTACGTCCTTCTGCAAGACACTTAAGGAACAGATCCTTATGCCTGTGTTGTAAAATGGCTTGTAGGGTGATTTTTTACTCCCATTCTGCAGATGAGGAGACTAAGGTTCAGAGAGACTCCCCAGTCCACACAGGTATTTGACAAGTCATGATGAAGGTCCATTTTTCCTGACATCAGAGGCTCTCCAGTTTGCTCTTCAAAAGAACTGGGGGAAATATCCAAAAGGGGGACCCGAATAAAACAATAGAAGGGAAGTAAATAACAAGGATCAGGAAAATATAAATGAACACACTAAGATCAAGACAAGGATACATTAAAATGTAATTATATCATAATTGAATCTCAATATGCAGGCTGGTAACTTTTAAATTCCAATTTGGCTCTTGAGCTTTTTGTACCAAAAACTCTAAGAGGAGGATAAATCATATCGGATACCACTATGTGCCAAATCTTCTGCTTTATATAAATTCTATTCTTCCAACTTTCTAGTGACCCTGTAAATTAGACATTATTCCCATTCTGAAAATGAGGAAACTGGATTTCAGGGAACCCAAATAAATAAGCCCCAAATCACACAGTACAGAAGTAGCAGAGATGTCGTTATAAACTGAATCGGGTTATCTGACCCCAGATCTGGAGTTCCTGGTTCTGTGCCATGCATAGTTACCAAGCACTCACCAGTGTCACTGAGGGATGTCTGAGGGTCAAGAGAAAGGAGAAGTCCAGTGCCCTCCCCATGGGTCAGCTGCCTCCACAGCTCTGTTCTGCATGGAGGCCTGGAAGTGGGCACCCCCAAGGAGCTAGAATATCAAAAAGGAGCTGGGCTCTGTGAGAAGCACCTCAAATACGCATCTCAGTGTACCCCCGTAGCCTACATGATTCTTACCAAACCCATTAGACAGTTAACTAATGCTCTCAGATATTCAGAGAGCCTCCTGAAGCTGTATGAAGAGTAGACAAAGAGGCCTGGACCCCAAGACAGACACTCTCCTCTCAAAACCGAACATCTCTGTCTTTTCTCCAAACTTGAGCCATCATTCCACCATGAAATTGGATGAAGGAGAAGAGATGTCAAAGTGAAATAGCCCCCCTGGCTGGCGGACAGCGCTTCTTCCTAGGTCCTCTCTTCACCCAAGCTCCCACTGCAGGAGGCACCTGCCCAGTGGATACTCTCCCGGACAGCTTCTGTGGGAACTGTTTGACCAGGAGCTCTTAGGAAAGTGGTGGTACCATCCTCAGGCCTTCCTAACCTGGACCAATCCCTTGGGAGTTACAGAAAGATGAACGAATGGTCCCTGCCAACAGAGATCTCACAGCTGGGCAGGGGAGATGTAGGGTCCCTCAGAGAGCATCTTTGTTGTATTATTTGTGCAGTAGCCATCTGCACAAAAAGCCACAGGACCTTTCCCCTGACTTTGTGACCAAATTACACCTCCTGGTGAGCATGCAGTAACCTTAGGAGATATTTGCTGCCAAGGAGGGAGTGGGCCCTGAAAACCAAGGCCCCTGGCTGACCCTCACCATACAGACTTCATGAAAGGGTTTATTTTGGAGGCAGGTCAGGGAATGTCCAGCTCATTACCCTCATGGGACAGTTTAGCAGAGATGGGGAAGAGAGAAGGAAGCACCAAGCAAAATCCAGCAGGAATATTTTAGGATCATGTTATGTAACCAAAGCAATTCACATAGGGAAGACAGACCAGGAATTTAAAGATGAAGTGAGGGTTGCTGGGGTTGTGGTAAACTTCTTGGGTGGTTTCTCTATCTGGTTCACTTCCAGTGAGGGCACTGACACTAGAGGAATGTGTCTTAATCTTCTGGGAAACGGTTGACTCTCTGATGTGTGATGTTGATGATTACTCTGTTTTAGGGGGATCTTCCCTTGGTTATCATTTTCCTAGACACTTTTCACATATTATCTTTGCTACTCAAGCCAGAGCAGCCAGGTAGGAATTATTATCCTAATGTTATAGATGACATCATTGCTACCCTCAAGTTAAGGCTAAAATCCTAAGCACAATCTCTTGGGCTCTCCATGGTTTCTGACCATTTCTCTCCATACTCTGACCATTTCTCAGGTCTCTGGTCCATCAGAGACTCATTGACCATTTGTTTGAATATATGAATGAATGAATGAATGAATGAATGAATGAATATAGAGTTGGAATTCACATTAAGATCTCCCAAGCTTACTTCTGGTTCCAACTCTTCTCACAGTGAGTCCTGTCTTCCATTGAGCTGAATTCTGTTCCAAAGTTAACTTTAATGCATTTGATTGTTTTTGCATTCAGGCATGTATCAGTCAGCAACCATGCGCTGGCCTTTGTCTGCCCTCTGGTGTCACATAGAGTAATGGAATCAGCCTTTCTCTTCCTGCAAGACCCACCCTGACCCCAGCTATTTAACCGCATAACTGAGGCCACCTGTATGCACAGGTCCTTCCTTGAGGTTAAATAGCTCCCATATCAGCCATCAGCCTTTCTCAGAAAACATTTCTGGTTTTCAATCTGCTCAAAATCCTAGTTAGGATTGCCTTATTCAGTTCCAGTAAAGATGATTTGGGGATCCAAGTTACATTTCAACTATGCTTTTTCTTCTTGTTAGATCCAAGCCTACCATTTTATTTATTTCCAATCATGTCAGGCAATAGCCTCTTTTAATCCTCCCAGTTTACAGTTTCAAAGTGTAATAATAACTATTCACATTTATGATACTTGTTAATCATCAATCAAGCATTAATGATATGCCTATTTCCATACTGAATGTTTTATACGCATCTTTATCACATTGGTATGTTGGGAAGATTAAATAAGTGTGTGATTATCCCTGATAATTTAAAGGTGAGGAAACTGAGGCTTAAAAATAGTAAGGAACTTGTCTAAGGTTTCTTAGCTTTAAATAGCAGAGCTGGACCTCAAACCTGAGTCTAAACCCAGCTAAGCCCCATCCTGCCTTCTGTAAGGTAGATGTTATTGTCTCATCTTATAGAAACTTTACTCCACAGATATTGAGTCATTGCTTAAAAAACAATCATCCTCAAAGCAAGGTCTCCAAATGAATAGTACTAGCATCACCTGGAGACTAGTTGGAAGCAAATTTTCAGGCCCCACCTCAGAACTATAGGACCCAAACCTCTGGGAAGAGAGCATCATAGTTTTAATAAATCTTACAGGTGATTTCAAATGCATGTTCAAATTTGAAAAATCTCTGGCTCAAAAGAAAACCAAGGACTGTCTGACTCCAAACCCCTTTTTTCTGGGCTAAGCTGTCTCTGATAATAGCGAGTTGCAGACACTCTGAGGAGAGGGCTTTAACTGCCCCCTTCCCAGGGCGGATGCTCCAAAGGACAACCAGGCTTCTGGTCCTGAAGACTGCTAATGCCCATCAGTCGGTATGAGGCCACCAGAGTTCCCTCTCAAGCCACCTCAGAGATTTTTCTCTCCTTTTGCCTGAACAGTGAACAATCTGAGAGCCAGAATAAAAAGAGTGGAAATTTACGAGGAAATGCAATGAGTCACCAAGTGAAACCAAGAGCTCAGTAGAGCATCATGCTGAGGAATGAAAAATAAAGCAAAAATTCTGTTTGTAGGAGCAATTATATTTCCCAGGATTAAATTGAATCTAGGAGAATTGAATGTTACAATTTTGCCACCTTCTGCTTTATTGAATATTGTACAGGAATTATTGAATATTTTGCTATCATCCACTTGACTGACAGATTAAAGGATGCACTTATTAAACTCATGGCAATCCAAAATGGAATGGAATGTTTCACACCTTGGAACTGCAAAATATGAATTTAGGTAACCCTTGAGAAAGGAGGCAAATTGTCTAGTACAAATGCTAAGGAGTTAAATTAAGACATGTTTCAGTGAAGCATATTTGACTCAAAAAGGGATAGTAATTATGATATAGTCAAGATTAAAAACCAAGTGTCACCTGATCCAACCTCCTCATCTAAAAAATGAAGACTTGAGTCCCAGAGAGTTTTCTCAAGATCGCTCCTCGTGTCATTAATGAAATCAGGGTTAGATTTGGAGTTATGGCCGTTCTAGTCTTTGTTTCATGATCTCCTTCAAAGGAATGAAATACTGTACATACTGTATAGTCAATAGCAGTTTGTCATGTAGTAATTTCTGTGGACCCCCCAATCTGATTTCTGCACAAATAGAACTTTCTCAAATTGAATTATACTTTTCATCTCCTCGTTATGGGAATAGCCGAGGTGTTCCTTTAAATATTCATCGAATGTCGACCGTATGGGAAGTATTGTAGGGATTGTAAAGATAAATAAGACACGGTCTCTGCCTTCAAGGATATGACTCTCCTCCAGGAGGAGACCTGTAAGTGGATTAGTTTCAATCAATGTGATAAGTGATGGAGAAAAGGCGCGTATAGCGTTCCGGGAACACTGATCAGAGGCTCAGCAAGTGATTAATTCTGCCTAAGTGAGTTAGAGAATACTATGTAGGGAGATGGGTTTTGATTTAAAGGGAGTGCAAGGGAAGGCTTGTCCCAGGTAAAAGGGACAACACCTTGGAAGTGTAAGGAACAGAGTGGGTGCTAGCAAGTGGGTTCAGAGCCTGGGACTCATGTATGGTCAGCCATGAGGCTGACATGGAGCTGGAAACTGCCTCACATCTGTGGCCAACTCAAAGTCATTTTCCAAAAAAAAGATTAACCTACCTGAAATTTAGAGTGAACCCAGTTCTAGGTGTTCCTATGTTTTGTTGGAACCTGGCCTCGTATACTCTTTGAATCATAATAGATTCATTTTTGCATTGTAGAGAGAACATTTTATCAGATACAGACCTTCACTTTCATTGTATGCTGGCTCAGCCATTCCCTCTCAATACCCTTTGAAAAGGACTCAGTAAAGAGACAAAGCTGAAGTTGCTTTTGACAATTTGTGCTAGGCCACTACATCTTGAGAAGAAAATAGAATTATTTTCTACACCTCACAGGTGGTCCTGAATTATAACAGGGCACTTAGGAAGTGCTTGTTAAAGTAATCAAGGATGAGGAAGAGATGCGGCAAATGTAAATAAGTAGTTGCTAGGTAGCAGAATAAACCAAGCCTACAGACCATTTTTTCCCTCTCAGCTCAAAGCTATAGCCTTGATATCTTAAAAACAGATTATTCTACTAGCTACTGTTTTGTCAGTAATTACTGGACGAAGCACTTTACATACCTCATTTCACTTAATATTCTCAACAACTCATGACACAAGGAAACTGAGGCTTAGATAATTTACGTAATTTTCTCAAGGTCTATGAAGAAACCAAGTCTGGGTTGACCTCTCAGTAGTTCGTCCTCCTTAGAACACTTTCTTTGCTTGACATTGTTTCTCGCTTTCTTCCCCAAACATTTCTTCTCATTCTTCTTGATTGGTGTCTCCTTTGTTCCCAGAAGCACCTTAAGCCTCAATCCTGGACTGAATCTTTTCTGCTTATACTCTAGATGGGTGGTGATGAAACAAAGAGGCCAGATTTGAAGCAGAAGAGGGGAGTTTAAACCTCAGCAGCTCACTTTGAGATTCCATTGAGTCATTGAAAAGATGTCAGGTAGGCAGTGGATCTGTGGACTGGGAGCTCAGCAGAGGAGTCTAGTCTGGGGAGGAAAACATTTGGCACATCTTGTACACAAAGTGATAGAAGATGTTGCCATGAATAGGGACACTAAGGCCCACACATTGCCCATAGCCACTTCATAAGTCAATGAACAAACCAGAACTTCCAACCAAGATTTGTATGTAAGAGTCCCGCAAAAAAAAAAAAAAAAAGCAGTTGATTACATCTGAGGGCATAATGTTAAAACAGGGGATTAGGCAAAGGGCTGTGTAAATGTGATGCACAAGTGTTAGAACCTTCTGGAAATCCACCTTGATCCTGGGGTGGAATTCAGTGAAGGACTAATGGATCAGATTAGGTTGTCCTATATTTGTCTAACCATCTTGGGTTGTAATAGGATCTCTGCATTCCCAGGAGAGTATTCTGACAACACTTAAAATTTGGCTTACATATTAGTGGTTGGGAGCAGATCTATATGCCTTAGAAAGTCAATGAAAGAAATACCGTTACCTTAGATTAGGTAGAGGGAAGTGATGGGAGGGGAGGAGAGGGGATGTGGGGATAGAAAAGATAGAATGAAACAGACATTATTACTGTATTTATAAGTGTGGCTACATGACCAATATGATTCTGCAACTTGTACAGTCAGAAAAAATGAGAAATTATATCCCATCTATGTATGACATATCAAAGTAAATGCGTTATACTGTCATGTATAACTAATTAAAACAAATAAAAAAAATTTATAAAAGAAAGTCAATGAAAGAGCCATCAGGTTGCCTCCCACCAAGATTAAAAAATAACATTTGAGGAAATGGAAGCAAAGGGTGAGGCAGGCTAGCACCTGTTTACTGCATTACCATCTCCACTCTTTGGTCTCCTACATATTTGTGAAGAGGATGTCATTGTGTTTATTACCAGACAACTCTCACTGGGATGCTGTCCACTAGTTTGAGAGAATGGCCCCTACCACCAAGCATCAAATACATCTCACACCCAGACTGGCCTCCAGAGAAGACATGTGTCAGGTGAACAGGAGACTCCACCAATCAAAATGGTAACTGGGTGGCATGAGCAAGAAATGGCAGTTCTACTCTCACAAAGCTCTTGTGATAGGGAACACAGGACAGGCAGCAGTGGTAGGCTTGGTATTTCCAGTACACGTATGTGCATAAGCTGCCAAGAAAATGATGTCTAGTGAGGAGAGGCTGTCCTGGCCCATTAACCATATGACCCATCTCTGTTAAGAGGATTTGCTTTTCACCTTTCCAACAATCTGAGTTGACTTTCTAATTACATGAAAGCTGGAAATGAAATAAAATTTCATTTTTCATTTTCCCTTAATAGCAAGGATACATTCTGCAGGCATATAGCACAGATTAATCTTGACAAGTTCCTCTGTCTCACCTCCCATATCCAACTCAACACTGAGTTTTAGTTGTTTGCTATCTTCAATATCTAGAAACCATGCACTTCCAACTACCTCATCCTTCAAAGTACTCATCCTCTCTAACCTCAATATCCCTAGCCCCCAAACAATCCTCATATCCATCTCTGTCATACCCTTGCACATTTTTAATAAGAAGTGGGGAGTACTTTTCAAGGTAAAACTTAAGCCAGAGGCCAGAGTGTCTATTCTTACTTTACATACAGAGCTGTTCACAGCTCCCAGGCTCTCACATCTCCCTGAACCATTCTCTGTGATCCAGCCATACTCTCTCCTTCTCTCAGATATTAACCTTTCCAAAGTCCTATCACATGACCTTTGTCCACGCCATTGCTCTACCTAGAGAAGGAGTGAGCAACTACAGCCTATAGGTCAAACCTAGCCTGCTGTGTTTGTTGATGTAGAGTTTGGAACACAGCCATACTTATTTGTTTACATATTTCTATGGCTACTGTTGTGCTACAATGGTAGAATTGAGCATCGTCACAGAGATCTAAAATGTTTACCTGGTCCTTTTCATAAATGTTTTCCAAATCTTCACCTAGAGCACTGACTGGCTATATCCATACTTTTCCTCTATATGACACTTTTGATCTCAGTTTGTGCATTTATTCCTTTCCTGACCTGACCCTCTTCTCCCATAATAAGATTGGTTTCTTTTTTAGATGCTATAACAGGATTGTGTTCCTTCATTTTTAGCTAAGCACTGACCTAAGTTTCTAAATGCATTTGTTTAAGATCTGAATCTTCTATTATATGGCAAGCTCCCAGAGGGCAATATCATTTATGGTTTGTTACTACCGTATCCTAGTAGGCAGCAAATGTAAGGAACAGAATAGATACCCAAAACCCTTTTTGATGGATGGAAAGATAAAGTAAGGCTCTGGATAGAAATTCTATATACTCAGATAAAATCAAACGGAATACTTAGGAATCTTGATATAGTTGATAACACACACACAGTTATCCGGTTATGAACATCCAAAACTGGGTGGAAGCAGGAAAAAATAATCCAGGTATGATCCTTTGCCAATAAGATGCTACCTTGATTTAGCCTGCCTCCCACTCCCACCACCAACCCCAAGTATGCCAACAATGAAGGGAATTTTACAAATCCCTTTTTATGGTTCTTGCAAAAATTGGAGTTACTACTCAAAATAGCCTCAGTAAGTCAATCATTGGCTGGTCTAGGATGTGATACCATCACTCTTCCAAACATGTGAACAGGAAGAGATGTCATCAGATGGTCTTCAGAGCACAAAAAAATACAGGTAAAAATCTCATATGGGCTGTTATCTAGCTTTGCCAGTGGGAAAAAAAATAAGAAAACTAGTAAAGGAAGGCAGATAAAACAACAGATTATAGTTCTTTCATTGATTGGATGATCTCACAAGTAGCCTTGGAAATAAGACAACAGCCACCTGTGTGTCCAGTTATATGGGTCCAATCAGTATGGTCATGGAGGTCTGGCTTTCCCACACCACTTGTTCTGAGAGCCAAGATGTTTCTGTAGTTGTTGGAACCTACCTTCAAGGTAAAAAGGAAGGTTTTTGGCCCATGCTGGTTTTCTAGATGAGAAGAGGCCAGGATACAATGATAGAAGACCAGCAGGAAGTAGAAATGGGTCCCTTGGGCTACTTCACGAAGGCCAAGGGAAACATCATTGAGGAATTGGATTTTCAAGAATGAGGGAGTTGATGCAGAAAAAGAGAGCAAGTATTTGCTCTTTATTTTGGTGTGACATACCACATCAAAATTTAGTGACATAAAACAAACACCACCGTATTTCACTCACAATCCTGTGGGCCAGGAGTTTGGACACACTACTACAGGGATATCTTGTTTCTGCTTGAAAACGTGGAGCCTCAGCTGGGATGGCATGAATGACTGAAAATCGGTGTGACAACTCTCCTAGGGCCATATGTCCGGGGCTTCAGTTCTTCCTCAGACAACATCTGCTAGGGATGAAATGCCCAAATGGCTCCTTTATTTGCATGTCTAATCCCTGGGCTGAAATGACTACAACATCTGGAGCAGGGCAGCACTGCTCTTTCCCTGGGCATCTAACTTAGCCTTCCTTGTAGCACGGCAGACTCACAGTAATCAGACATCTTGCACAATGACTGGCTTCCCCCAGAGTGAGTGTTTCAAGAAATCCAGGAGGAATTCCAATCCTCTTAAAATCCAGGTTCATAACTTGCCAGCATCCCTTCTGATGTCTATTGTTATTGAAAAGCACTCTCAGGGCAGCCTAAATTGAAGAGAATTGAGGAGCAGAATCTCTACAGGAAAAATGTCATAAACATGTGGAAAGGGAACAATTCAGTGGTAGTAATTTTGAGAAAACTATCACATTATTCTAAAACAAAGAATGCATATACAGGGCAGAAATGTATGGAGAAAGTCCACTTGGCTAATATAGTCAATAACAAACAGGGGTGTTTTCCAAATCTCTAGTTTTCACTTTAGTGAGTAATGATTCTGTTGTTATTAGTACAAGTTTTGACAGGGTCTCTTCGGGTTCTCTGAATGTGAAAAGAGCATTTGCTCTCTTGTACAATTCCTTGTGAATATAAATATATTCTTCCAAATACAGAGTTCAAAAGACAACAATCATGTTAACTTTTCTCTAAAACTTTGAATAGAATGTAGATGGCAGTAAATGGAAGTTTCTCTGTCCATGGTGCTGAATCTCCCTAACTTTTCCCAGTAAGCCCTGGATAGTTTGGTGTCTCTGCAGTAGTTGCACTATTAGCTCCACAGGGTTACATAGTAGGAGATGAACCCAGAGGGATTGTCTTGAATGGTATTGAAATGAGAGATTTTGAAATGTATTGTTTTCTTCAAGGAGCTAACAAATTTTAAGAAATGGAGGGAAATGGTTAGGTTCGATTTAGAAAGATCATTCTGGTGACAGTGAAGTAAATGTGTTGGAATGGATTAGACCGATAAGAATCAAGTACTGTTTTGGCATAAAAAAGACTTCAAGGAAGGTGATTTAGCACGAGATGCTGGTGTATGTGGAAATTTTGTCTCAACACATACACACGCAAGTGCGTGCGTGCGCGCGCGCGCGCACACACACACACACACACACACACACACCTGCTTATAGAGCCTATAGTCACTACATCCTAACTGGTGTGGAAATTCCTTGAAATGAAGCACTGGTAGGGAAAGCATGCTCTGTGGCATTTCCTCCTGAGAATAGTTTTAAGTCCAGAGTATTGATTAGATCTTCCAGCTTTCTCCATGTTTTCTTGATCAATCCATATTTTGAGGGTTTGATACCTGGAATATTTGGACATGTTTGATTTTGAAATGAGTGTCTATTCAGTTAATGTCTCATTGGGCCAGTACAGTTTTTCAAGGTGAAAACCCCTTTTCATCTTCAGGGTCTTTGATCTAGGTTAGATGAAATTCCCTCTGATCTACAGATGTGACAGAGACTCGGAAAGTAAGAGAGTCATTCCAAACTAGCAGAGTCACTTATGTTTCTACTGCAGTGGAGACCCAAGTGGTCATCCACTGAGTCTCCAGCCAGCTGTGTGCTGTCAGATACATCCACTTGCAAATATGGTCCCTGGGCATTTTCTCTGTGGCTCTTCTCATTCTGTCCTGTCACTCTTCTTTCAAATTGATCCATCAACAGAGGTTTACCTAATATCTCAATGTCATTGTTATGCTTTACTTATAAAATAGCTACTAGCCTAGCCTGTTCTGCAATTTAAAAATGCAAATCTCACCATGCCACTGTCCAGCCAAAAACCTGCCAGTGGTTTCACATTGCCCTCAGAGTAAAGTTAAAATTCATCTCATGGACTAGAAAGGCCCAGAATGATCTGACTTCTGTTTATATTTTTAATTTCATCTCTTGTCACTCCAGTCTGCTCAAGACAGTCCAGACTTTTTTCTTCTTCTTTGAAAACACTAAGACTTTTTCCAACATTGTGACTTCTACAGTTCTGTTCTCTCTTTCTATAACATTCTTCTCCTCTATTGTTTAGCCACTATTTATCCTTCTGGTTTATGATTAAATGTCACCTTCTGGAGGATTTCCTGAATATACAATTAAGCAATTGTTATTTATTTTTTCTAATAACACTAAGTTCTTATCCCTCTTAGCATGTACACACTGTTTATTAATGTAGGTGTTTTTTAGTTAATATCTGCCTACTTTGATAGACTGTGCATAGACCACACTTCTGTTTTGGCTACCTCTGTATTTCTGGAGACTAGGATGGTGGTTTTCATAGGATAGATGATTATTATATTTGTTTAATGAATCATTTGTTAATTTTGCAGTCAAGATGGATCTTGATGGTTTGCTTTTAATGATTCAGCATTTGACTAACTGTTCTTATGCATTGCTGGAAAAATTAAGGAAGGGCCTAAAGCCAGATTTACAAAGTTGCTATTGGGGTTTAATCCCTTGATGAAGGAAGAAAGGCCAGAGAAGAATCACTGTACTAGTCTTGGAGACATGTAGAGGATGCACTTTGCACCTTCACTGCTTAGAAAGTACATCCTGGCATCCTCATCCCAGTCATTAGTTATAAAGGTGCCATCACCAGATGCAGGAAGATGCTGGAAAACTGCCTTGGACTTCACCACTCAGCATACTTCAGAACCACTCTGTGGTCCTGCTGCCCCTATCTTTGTGGCTTCCTCCTTCCCCAGTCACAGCTTCTCGGTCTCCAGCGTTATGCCCTTGTGGGTCTTATCAATGTCTGGCATCATCTGAAAAGTCTTACCCTTACGTATTAAGAAATACGCCTCATTATGTTTGAATTGGGAGGTAGCAGAAACTAACATTGAGCTGTAACTATGTCCCAAGGGCTCTTCTAGATGCTGTGTACATATAATTTATTCCTCATAACCTGTGAGGTGATGATTATTATTGGCACAAGTCTTTGCACATAAGTAAAAACTGAGGTTCAAAGAGGTTAAGTAACTTGATCAATGTCACATAGTTATTAAGAGGCAGAGTTGGATCTAAATCTAATTTTTTTGTGCATGTGATCCTACTACTATAGTATCCTCTCTCCCAAATAATGAAAACATGCAGACACTTCTGAGGCCTCTGAGGAGATAGCCTACTTGAAGAGTGTCATCTTCAAACCTCAGGATATAGGCTGTTCCTTACTCCATCTATTTCTAAGATCACACTACCCTCTTCAGAGATCAAAGCATAACACACTTCAGAAAGCTGCTGACATCCATGCATTCCACACCTGTTTTTTTGAGCAACTACTCTGTGCCAGATGTGTTATACTTTTTGTGCATCATCAGTGAACAAGTAGAAATTTATAGTTACTTATATTTCTAAAGCTTGCATTCTGGTGGTGGTAGGAAGTAGAAAGAGGAACAAAAAATAATCAATGGACAATAACACATACATAAATTATGTGGTGCAGTAGCAAGCAATAAGTAGTCTGAAACAATGGGACGATCTGAGATTAGAGATAATAAGTGGGGGAGGATTTCAGGTTTTCAGATATTTAATCAAAGACTTTGGAGATGTGAGCCATGTCAGGAAGGAGTGCTCCTGCTAGAGGCTCCCAAGGCAAGAATGTTCCTGATGTGTTGAAAGAAAGGCAAAGAATCCAAGACCCTGTCCCAGCCACAGTGATCCAGAAAATGAGGCTTTAAAGTACCCACTTTTTTTTTTTTTTATTGGACATAACTTGGAATTCCAAACCAATGAAGCCCATGAGAAGGACTTCTATGAATCCAGGTCCTCCCAGAAGGCCTCCTTGTAAATCTGTTGAATACAAGAGGCTTTCAAAGGACAACAAAGACCCTTGTACCTATGAGTGTTGAATACCACTGCCATTTAAGCCTTTAGGGGCAGAAATCAAAGCCTTTCATCTTTGACTTTCCTATACATGAGAAAACACATGTCCATCAGCACCTACAGTTTAAGGAGCTCTCCTTGGTGCTGACTCTGACCTTACTAACCCAGGAAAGTCTGCCATTGGATTTTACCTCCTCTTGCCCATCACTGGGTTCTACCATTACCTCTACTTGCTGTACTGGCAAATATCAGGTTGTGGTGTAGGCTGGTCACCCATGCTCTGACCATGGTGACCGCCCAAATCTAATACATCTAACCCTATTTATACCCATTCACTTGGCCTTGCTTGGCAAGAAGCCCAGTGTACTATTGTCAAAGATATTAGCTGGCACAATCCCTCTGTCATTGTTTTGTGAAAGTATCTTTTTAACTGACCCTAGATGCATTGAGTGTTTATTCCCTATTCCAAGTCATTTATTTAGCATGAAAATTTATTAGGCCATTGTTTAGCAAATTCATCACATTATACTTTTTACTTAGCAGAATCACTTAATTAGTGGTTTATTACTGGAATTGACTGTCAATTATGTGGCTAATTCATTTACTTAAGGAATGAATTTTTATTGGGGCAAAGCAATTCAAAGTGCATTGTTAACTCTTTAATGATTAAAGATTGCTGTCAATGACAATTCATGTCATAGGGAAAATTAAACCATTTATTTCCCTTGAAATATCAGATGCTGGAAATGTCTTCAGAAAAGTGTGTGGAGAAGGTAGTTTAAAACCTTTCATGAATTACAGAACTTTCATTAAATAAAATGGCTCTGAATACTTGGCAAAGATAAGCAAACTTAAGAGGAAAGTTTTGATTGGAGCCTTTGGAATGAATTATTATAATATACTCTCATATGTGTTGAGTTTTATAAAGTCTGTAAGTTTTCTTTCATTGGCATTATATCTTTGGGTTCTCATTGTGGAATTATATTAGATTTTTGATTGGCAGCCTCTGAGATGGCCTTAATGATCTGTGCCCCCTATTTCACATCCTCGTATAATCCCCCTCTTGAAAGTGCAGGCTAGATCTAGTAAGTGTCTTCTAATGAGTAAAATATGATAAAAGTCATTAAAAGACTGTGGTTTCATCTTGGTGCTCACCTGCTCCTCTCACTTGCTCTGTGGGAATTCAGGTGCCATGTTGTGAGTTGCCCTTTGGAGAGACCCACTTGGCAAGGAACTGAGAGAGATATCCAGTCACTAAAACATCTGAGTCCCATATGCTAAATCCCATGAGAAAATGAATCTTCTAGCCAGCATAAGTGGAACCAAATTCTCTGCACAATGAGCCTTCATATGAGACTGTTGTTATCACAGACAGCTTGGGGACACCTTCATGAAAGATCTTGATCCAGAGGTACCCATTTAAGCTGCACCCAAACATCCAACCCACAGAAACAGTGAGATCATAGATGTGTGTTATTTTAAGTGGCTGAATTTGGGTTCTAGTTTGATATGAAGGTATAGATGACTAATATATGGCTTAACATGTGAGATGGTATAATAATTTCCCAAAGCCTTGTGGTTATTTAAACCTGAGTCAAGATTTAACCCTTGTTCTAAAGCATCTCAGTGTATAAGAATATGAACTACAGTTCAGAAGTCTCATGGTAGCTGTCAGGGATTCTCAAAATTTGACATCTCACAGGAGCTGTTATTTAGAGACTGTTTCTCTGTAGCAGTGATTCTCTTGTGACCTGCACATCTTCATTACCATATGAGCAAGCCACTGGGATTCTGGAGGCAAGCAGGCTTGAAGGACAGATCTTCTTTACCATGTTTTCAAACAGGAATTGAGTCAAATTTCCCCTTTGGGGGGGCCCTAGTCACTTTCTTTGCCACAAAAACATGGTTAAACCAGTGGTTCCCAAACATAATAGCCCCAATCCAAGCCTACGAAATCCCTATGTCCAGGATAAGGAGTCAAATAATCTGTATTTTATATATTCCCTAAAGGACTTATTCAGCACCAGGATTTGGGATCCACTCTATAAGACAAAGTAGATTGACATGTCACTAATCAGTCTCTACAATTTGGCAACTGAGGATCTGCCAAGATAGAACCTTGATGTGAATGCACTGTTCTGTTAGTTTTTATGAGAGTACTAGGTATCTTTGATTGCTAACAATTTTTATTTGGTTGTTTTTGAATAATACCAAGCTGAACTTCCTCATTCATTCACCAAAAACAGAATTTCCCCCCTATTTTATGAGTAGCTCTAGAACCTTTCAAGACAAGAATTTTTTTACTATCTGGAAGTTACCTTAGGAACCATCTAATCCCTTGCTCCTCAAAGTGTGGTCCGTGGACCAGAATTATTGGCATCACCTAAGGGGTTGCTGCAAATGCAGACCCTCAGGCCACACTCCAGATCTACTGAATCAGAATCTTGATTTCAAGGTATCTCATATAAATCAACATTTGAGAAGCAGTGGTCTAATTCAGTTCCTTAATTAAAGTTAAGCTCCACAGAGGCAAGGAAATTGTATAAGATAATTCAGTGATATAAAACCAAGTTGAAAACTCAGGTCTTGTGAGTCCCAAACTGTGTTCTTTCCGCTCTATTAATGTTCTGCTGTCTGTGTGGTTTATTATAACCAGAAACCCAGCCTAAATATCCAGGGCACAGTTTGAAATGGAGAAAGGAGACTTCAACATTGTACCTCATGCAATGGCAAACTCATTTGAAACAGGTGTTGCACATTTAAATTTCCTCTCCCAGACAAGGTTAGTCATTTCATTTTCTCTTCCTTACCCATCAATGAAGTACAAAGTCATCTGTCAGACTGGAGGTTGTAAAGCCTGTGAAAATTGAGTTTTTCTAGTTGAGCTCAGTATTACTCTGCAACTGTTTTGCATACCTTTGTCTTATTACAATTTTGTTGAATGAGACAGAAAATAAGACAAGCCTGTATTTTTAGCATGAGGCTTTACTTGAAGTTTTTTTTTTCCTTCCATATCACACTTCCTATGAACATTTGGGTCCTGGAGGTTGGTAAGACACATGACACAAAATGCTGAGCTGATGATTTCTAGCGTTTGCAGAACCCTGGAGCAGAAGAACTTCCAAATCACCACCAGTCCAAACTGGAGCGGCCCTGAGAGATGCAGATTGGATCTAGTGTCTTTAAACCCTCCAGAAGCCCATCTGAAGAGGAAGTGCATATTGAATAAGTGTGAGTGACTATCAACCTCCCCACAGTCACCATGGCTAACAGCACAGAGGCAGGAAGTGGAAATCATGCTGCTTTTGCCATAGGAATTGGAAAGTATGAGAGATGGATCTAGAAAACAGGCAAATCCTGGCTGTGTTTATTGGCCATGGAGAGGGTGTTTCTCACAGAGCCAGTTGGACCTGCCAAACAAATGAGAGTATTTGTTGAGCAACTTTGAGATCCAGGAGATACAGTGGGAAACACCACAGAAAGGGAGCTTGCCTTCATGGAGCTTAGAGACCAGTCAAGGATGCAGATATTAAATTATTTCACTCTAAGCTATTCAGTCACGATTCCAATTCACACTGGTGAAGGTGATGCTCTTAGGATATGACATGGAAATCTCAGTTGGAGATGGAGGCAGAAAGGGATTCTTCCTTGACGTCTTTATTAAGAAAAGTTAAGATATTTTTAGTAGACACCACTTGGATTCCATCATTAACATTATACTCTACTTATTTTGACACCTATCTTTCCATCTATCCATCCATTAATCTATCTTGGCTTTTTAATGCATGTCAAAGAACATTAAGACATGAGTACACATTCCTCTTCTTTCAGTATGGAACTGTATTACCATTAGTGAAGGCCCAGTTTTCTATTTTTTTTTCTTTGACATAAAATTGACCTACAAAGAAATGCACAAATCTTTGAGTTTTTCATTGCACAAGGCCAGCACCTGAAAGCACTTGTGCCACCCCATTCTCTGGTAATGTTCACACCTGCTAGGAAGGCCCTCAGGTCCATCCCAGTCAATCCCTGCCCCTGGCCACTCCATGGGCAACCACATTTCTCAAGTTTCTTCCACTGTAAACCAGTATACCCCTTCTAGAAGAAGAAGCCATTTTTGAGCTTAGTCCTGAAGGATGAGTGTGAGTCATCATGCAGGACTCAGAAGGTTAAGGGGTGGTTCGTTCAACATTCCAGGAGAACAGCACATCAGGTACAGATCTCAGATGCGCAAGACTTTGGTCGCAAGGACACTGTGACTGCAGCCTGGGGAGCAAAGGACAGAGGCACAGATGATGAGGCAGGTGAGAGGCCAGACTAACCACATGAACTTCTAGAAGTCTAGAATGTGGCTGAGAGTAGCATTTAGCCCATGCAGCTGAAACAGAGAGGTGACATGCTCAGCTTGGACTTCTAAATATGGAATATTGTGGAAAACTGAGCATGGAGAAGCAAGAGGGGATCCTAGAAGCAGCAGGAACACTGTCTCAGCTATCAAGAGGAAACAGAGGGGCAGCAGATAGGAGGATCCCGGCCATGAGAAAAGGGAACCCCTCTCCTTCCTCTGTCAACCTCTGATGTGTTGAGCTTCCAACAGTCATGCCATGGTGTATGATTTTCCCTTTCTGTCTTCTGTTTTCAGAGATATCAGCCATAAAGACTTCATATAAACTAGTTCAGAAGGTTAAATAACTTGTCCAAGCTCCCACAGCTAGTAAGTGGTATTGTCGCGGTCGCCACTCTAGTCTATTGGTGTGGGGAGTCTATTCATGTTTGGTCCCTTCCCTGTCTTCAGGAGTATCCTGTGAGTTCCTCAGTCTTTTAAAATGAAATCACAGCTTCCCTCATTATATCAGATTCTTCAGACACTCTGGACTTTTCAAGGCAGATGGCCCTCATTGCTAACTAACAGTCCCAGCCAACTAAATTCTCCACTTTGAGGAAAAGAAGTTTCTCATCTGAAGTTTGGGTTTTCCTTTAAGTGCTGGTTTGGAAGTGGGGCCGGTGAATCAGCATGGATCTTGTAATACCTGGTTGTAACTCTGTCTGGCCCAGAAATGACATGGGGTCTCATCCGATGCTTTCTGGGCTCACAGCCTCATTCAATCTCTAATCTGTAACTCATACCCTTCCTCATATGACCTCAGTCTTTCTTCCTTCAGACACAAATGTCTCCCCCAAATTGCTCGTATGCTTGCAAAAATATTGAAACTATGCAACTTATTTCTTTTATTATTTCTTCTTGAACTTCCTAATCAGGACAGATTTTTGCATGTTCCATTTATATGAACACTCCACAGACAGGTACAGAACTTCTTGCTGATAATGTTAAGTAAACATAACAATATCATTCTCCCCAATATTAAGTGTCTTCACACTTTTTTCTTACTGCACTAATAATATTCATACCGTATTTTATAGTCAGTCTATAAAATTATTAAGGAACATATTTCATTGTCTATTCATGGGACATCTTTGTGCAGGTCAACATTCAGTATTTTCCAAGTCCATTATTTTTAAACATAAATGTCTCTGAAAGTACAAATGAATAGTGAATAAGCAAGAATTAAACAATCGACCTACATCTTACATAAAAAGGGTTCATGTTTCCAGCGAGCTCAAATATTTTAAAAGCCCACAATTTTATTCTTCTCCTTTGTGGTTCTGCAGGGTGTCTACAGGCTCCCATCTGTGCCTAACCCTCACTTCCTCACTTCCTCGCTAGACGTAAGGGGTCTAGACCAAAGAATGTCTCCAGTGCTGCTTCTGGAACACCTAGTGGCTTTCATTTTTGTTCCACTTACATTAAGTTTGTAAAACCTATTTTTTGCCTGTTCGCCTACTGATTTTCATGAAGTTATAACAAATTTGTGGAAATTTTCTTTCAAAGTTTTTGAAAATAGAGAAACCCATTCATCAAACCAAATCAGACCTAGAAGACCACTTTCTAAAACAGATACTGGATCAAAACCACTTAGCTATGATTGTCATAGAGGTATTGGAAGATACAAGTGTTTGCCAAAACACATACACATCTCACACACGTATGTGCACAAAACCCTTCATGATGGCCAGATTCACTCCTGATCCACAGAAGAAACTCTGAGCAAATGTTCCTAACTCTTCCTCAGCTCCTAAAGGACTAGGTCCAAAGATTAATATTTTGCTTTTTTTTCCTTCCCTTCTAGATCAGATGGGTGAAACTTCATCCTTGAAATACACACTACGAACTGCTAGTCACTTGAATAAGTCAAGAATAATGGTATTTAATTAGAAGCTTGTGGGTCACAGGGCAGAGCTATCTGTGAATGGCATTCTCTGTAACTGAGCAGTGCACAGCTCGCATAGCCAGCCATGTGCAGTGGTCCCACGGAAGTTTGGATTAGAAGGACATCAGGAAAGAAGGAGCCCAGCTTTGTGGCTTCCTGGCAGAGTTTGTCACATCACTGAGAGTTACTTCTTTTCATTATTACTGCAATGACCCAAGGTCCAGTAGCCATCCCCCAGCACAGAGGCAAGAAAGGAACTTCAAGGCTAGTGGTGCATTGCATGAGACACCCATGGGGTGGAATTGTCCCTGCATCTTGACTGTCATGGTCACAAGGATCTACACACATGATAAAATCACCTAAAACTACACATACACACACACACACACACATGCACACGCACCCACACACACACACAGGCATGTAAAACTAATGAAATCTGAGCAAGGTCAATAAACTATATTCATGTTTTTTCTGGTTATATGCTATATTCACATGGGGGAAACAGGTGAAGGATGTGAGCGCTCTCTGTTATTTCTTATATCTGCATGTGAATCTACAACTATCTCAAAACTGGACTTCTTATATTAAACAAGCTGGAGCCTGGTGAAGGGCTGGCATGTACCAGTTGACCCTGGCCACACCCACCCAGAATATCAGATATATCTCATGGCCTCTCTGGTGATGGCCATGCACCAACCCAAGCCTGTGACTGAAGTGCTTATTTTAATAGCTTTTTTTTCATTGCTGTGGCCAAAATACATGTCAAGATCAACTTACAGGAGGAAAAAATCTATTTGGTGCTCATGGTTCAGAGGTCTCAGTCCATGCAAGGCCAACTCTGCTGCTCTGGGCCCAAGGTGGGGCAGCACATCCTGGGGGAAGGCCCACCAGAGATAAGCTGCTCAGGGTCAGAAAGGGTCAAGAAGCAGAGAGAGAGAGGAAGGGGCCACAGGGAAGACATCCCCTTCCAGGGTACATCCCCAGTGAGCCACCTCCTCCAGCCATGCCCCACCTGCCTACAGTCACCACCCACCCAGTCCTCTCACACTGGGGTGGACTGATTAGGTCACAGCACTCACAGTCCAATGGCTTTACCTCTGAACATTCCTGCATTAACACAGGAGTTGGGGGACCCCTCATCCACACCATACCAGGGCTTTACCAATCTCTAGCAGTAGTGAGGTGGTTTATTTTTATCTTTTATTCCATAATCATTTTTTGGCAGAGATTTGTCTGATTTATTGGTGTTTTCAACGGCAAGAGCTGACTCTTCTTTTCCTTCCGCTTCTCTGATTTCTGTGTGTTCCGTTTGCTTCTGTCCTTACATACGTATTTACTTTGGATGACATTTTATTTTTGTCTCTAGCAGTTGAACTTGTGTTGTTCAAACCCACCTCTCCTTTCTCTACAGCATGTTGCCTTATGGCTCTGGTTGGTATTTCCATTTTTTCCCCTCTTTAATCTATCTAAATGTATTTACTTTATAGTCTCTTCAATTGTTTTATTAGATTCCATTCCTGAGAGGCGTGCGTCTCGGTGTATCATGTCTGCTGCCTCATCTTCATGGGGATAAGCTTCCTCCCGTGGCTTGTCATCCCCTATATTTTATTTTCCCTCTCTGAGTTCATCTCTAGTGGAGGTGGTTTTGTTCTGTGGGAACTAATGTGTCTTGGATTATGAAAATACCCCGGTAGGATGGTTGTTCATGTGCTTGTCAGAGCAGCAAGGTTTCCAGTGTTACTAGGTTTTGTATATTGATTTCTAGGTTTCCAGTAGCCTCTTACACAGACAGCATAAATACGGACCCCAGACCCACATTCATTAAAGGTCCAGTGATTATTTCTCTTTATTTTTTTTTCTCTGTAATAATTTGGAAGATACACATCCTTCTTTTTATTGTACTAATTGATACCTTTAACTTAAACACACACACACACACACACACACACACTACACAGACTCACTGGAAATTAGATCCTTTACTTAAAAGTGTCAATTATTTTTAAAAAAAATTTTTTTAGTTGTATTTGGATACAATATCTTTATTTTGTTTACTTATTTTTATGTGGTGCTGAGGATCGAACCCAGGGCCTCACATGTGCTAGGTGAGCGCTCTACCGCTGAGCCATGATCCCAGCACCTAAAAGTGTCAATTATTGATGTAGGTTGACTGTCCATTTTGAAAGGTGAAGAAGTCGACACACTTTTATGTCCACGGATACATCCGTCCACCCACATCTGGGTTTCTGTTAATAAAATTTGAGATTTTAGCTGAGAATTTTTATTCTAAAGTCATTCTGTAATTTCTCCTTAAGTACTCTTTTTAAAATGTAATTTATTGTGTTTTTAATTATAGTTATTGTGATTTTTATACTAGTATCTCTATTTAACTGATTTGAGTGTTTATCACATCGTTCTTTGATACCATGAGTTCCTTCATTCTTGGGGTTGGTTGATTGGTTTGCTCTTCTGTAATTCCAGCTTGGACTGCTATGCCCACCCATCCGACCCTCTGGATAGGAAGACCAGCATGGTTTCCGAATCCCGGTGCATCAGAGAATGTCTTCCCATAGCCTCACGCAACCTACCTCAGTGTAGAACTTTTGGGTCCCATCATTTTCCCTTCAAAAATTTGTCCCTTGGGGTGCTACTCACTAAAACTGGCATTAAAATTCTGTCATTTCTGGGCATTTGAAAGAGAAGCTATGGCGAGCATTGTTTCTTTATTTTGGAGATAGCCATTTTCCGGCCTAGATGTCCATCCGAGTATTTGTACATTAACGGTATCTAAACAACTGGATCAGAGTATGGGTTCTATTTTTATGTTGTCTGGGGAGAAGGCTGCACTTAAAGACTTAGGTTTTATCCTGCCACAGAGCTGTTTCTACCTTGTATCCTTTATTATCCCTTCTGCTCATTCCTTCTCTTCTCTTCCTTAGTACCACCAATTGTCTGTCACTCACAGATCTGTTCTCTTTTCTCTGAAAATGTCTTCCTGTTGGCTCCAACAGGAGCCCACGAGCGGCTGATGGGTACAGAGGAAATACATGTCTCTTTGTTCTCTTCCTCTCGCCTTGTCCTCTGCAGTTTCTCTAATTAATTCTCTTCAAGTTTCTGCCTGTTGCTTATTCTCAGAGATTCCAGTGCCTGTCTTAATTCTGCTTCTGTGTATTGGCTTCCTTACAATCTTTCCCTGTGCGACACAGTGAAATTGTAAGATTCTTTTATTTCTTACTAACATGTATGAATGGGCTCAGAGCGCTCTTTAAACTCATGTATGCAGCACACACGGATCAAATCCAGCCTCCCGTTATCCGGCCCTGCCCCCAGTCTCTGGTTATCACTATTCTACATTCAGGTTGACTTTTCTCAATCTCCACGTAGGAGAGAGAACATCTGGTGCTTGTCTTTCTGTATGTGGCTTATTTCAATTAGCATAATGTCCTCTAGTTCCACCCACGTTGCTGCAGAAGACAGGATTTCATTCTTCTTTATGGCTTAATAATACTAGCCACTTTAACTTGATTCATTGTTCAAAAAAATCTCTTACCTTATTATTTCATCTTTGGCTCCCTTGATTCCTCCATGCTCTCTTGAATTTTGTTTTCTAAAATGCATTTCTATATTCTGTTGAGTAGGTTAATATTCTCATATCAGAAACACCCAAATCCAATGGGCTTATATGATAAGTTAATGCATTATCTCCCAGGACAGCAAGTCAGCTGTTTCATGAGGTTCCAGAAGGTTCTTTGAGGACCCAAATTCTTCCATGTTCTCCACTTTGCCATCTCATTTTGATGTTGCTCCCAGCCTGGCTCCCCTCAGGGTGCAAGGTGTTTTAGCAGTACCAGGTGTGTTAACAAGGGACAGAGAGGGACTGGTGGGTTATACTACTTAGCAGTGAGAAGCACCCTAAGAGAATTTCCCTCCCGTTTCATTAAATTGGTGGCGGAGGGGGACTGCCAAGTGGGATCACTCTGATGGGCATAAGAGAATCAAGATTTGCCCATGAATCTGGAAATAGAGTTATCCTCTCCTGAGTCATATCAGAAATATGTAGGCACCCCAAATAATTTAGGGTACCTGACAGCAAGGAAGGAATTTATTTTTTGTACCAGGGATTGAACCCAGAGGCATTCTACCACTGAGGTACATCCCCAGCTGTTTTTCTTTTGAGACAGAGTCTCGCCAAGTTTGCCAGCCTTGCCTCAAACTTGTGATCCTCCTGCCTCAGCCTCCCAAGTGCCTGGGGTTACATGTGTGCACCACAGCACCCAGCTTTGTTTGTTGTTGTTTATTTGTTGTTGTTTTGTTTTTCTGAATATTGAGGATTTTTTTTTTCAGCATTTGTAGTAATTGTCCTTACTGCTAACATGGTGAATTTTTTTTTCTCAATACTTCATTTTGTCTTGTTTCTGTTTATCTAACTTTAAAGGGAGTTTCTCCAGGTCTAGAGCTTGCCAGTAACAGGAGCAAGTAAATTCTCATTGTTTCCCACTCTGTCCAACTGGCTATTGCCAGGATTCCCTTCTTGTAGCTTCAGCAGGAGGATTAATGGCTGTTACAGCCCCCACCTCTCGGCACAGTGACTAACAGTCTCCTTCCATCTGGTGTGAGGGCCGTAGGAAATGCAAAGTATCTTTTCCCAACAAAGAGGAGGATTAATTTCTTTATTAAAAAGAACAAATGAATCAAGAAAGCATTTCCTGGTGACTGTGCCTATCACAACTCCGAATCTGTGTCTGAATCCCAAAAAAAAGACTGCTTTCTCCCCTGCCGTGCCAATAACTTCTATGAGGAGCTTGAGGAGGTGAAAGGGCTTGGAGATGCCTCACGCTGTGGTTTGGTGCTAGGTCATTGATTCTGCAAGCCCAGGAAAGAAAATGGGAGCAGCTTTTCTTTCCTGTTCTTCAGGCCAAGGGGCTTGCTTTACCTCAAGTAGCAAAGTCTATCAGCGTCAATTGCCAAGTGCATAATGTCTGTTTCAGCTCCATAAAATCACGCAGGGCGGGTGGTATTCTATTGACAACTCGTTTTACATGTTCAATCCTGGGCATCTGGTGAGACACAGGAAAGAGGGAGAAGGTGCTTCGGGTGCCATTACATTGAGTGAGAGCAAATCCCCGAGTGGGTAAGAGAGGGGGGATATGAATCCACTGTGCCTGAGGGATCACAGATCCCTACACCTATGCTCCTGTAAGCTGAGAATTCAAAAATACAGAACAGATTTTTCTTACCACGTGACTTCCAAGCATAAGCCAAGTGCTTTATCTTATGCTTCACCAAAGAAATTGTGATCACTTCCAACTCTGGAGGGGAAACTGCCTCCTTGAGTCAGTTGAGAGATTATTTTGTACAGTTTCAGAGGTTTTTGAGGAATTTTGACAAAATTAAGTCTTTATCTTTATGCACATGTTAAGTGTGATGCTGCTATAATTAACGGATATTCCTCCCAAATTCTGGCACTAGGTTGGTTGACAGACTTTGACTTCAGTTCTATTATGAGTTCATAATCTTGAGGTTGGGTTGGGTTTTGCTAGGAGAGAAGGGATGCGCTGTTGGCTGCTAGCCAGGAGCCACCTGCAGCCTTCTTCCAGTGGACCTTTGTGACAATCTTCTCAGATGATGCTAATAAAGATGATGGCGATGATGATATCAATCACCACCATCACCAGTAAAAATGAAGATCTTAGCTTGAAGAAACGTACGTGAGGCCTCTTAGCTAGAAAAGCATGAAGCTCCTATTTGAATCCAAGTTTTGTCTTGGGATTCTGTGCTTCCACTGTGGCTCCTGCTGTTTCCACAGCCCGTGAGGTGCTTTGCTGATCACATCCCTGTGCTAGACAGGCGGTCTGGGCTCCTCTTTGCTTCAGAACTCCTCTCCTCTCAGGCTCTCCCCTCCCAGTTAGCAGTCTCATTTGCTATGCACTCTTCATGCTTTCATGCCCTAAAGGGCACATAGGCTTGGGAGGAATTATGATAGATGAAAGAAGAAATGGATTCTGGTGTCCAAAACAACAGGAATTTGATTGGCTACTTAAGAAATTTTGTCTTGACTCTGTTCAGACTTTTGCTGAGAAAAATGACTTGATCAGAAACTGTGCAAAGAGAGCTGTGAAAGCAGAAAGAGCCATTAGGAAACTGATGGAGTGGACCTTTCATGAGAATACAAACTAGGGCAAGAGCACTGGGAATGGTGTGAATTAGATGGCTTTGGAGGAAAGTGGAGAGAAGAATAGAAAGCTGTATTAGTCTGTTTTCCATTGCTATGACAAAATATCTGAGACTGGCTATTTTATAGAGAAAAGGGGTTTATTTCGCTTGCAGTTGGGGAGGCTGACAGACCAAAAATGGATGGCTCACTCTGTTCAGCCTCTGCTGAGGAGCACCTTGCCTGTGTTACATCATGGCAGAAAGCAACATGGTAGAAGCACATGTGAGAAGGAGAGATTTCATGGTAAGTCAGGAAGCCAGAGAAAGAGGTTGGTCTTGCTCTTTTGTAGCAACCCTCTCTCAGGGAACCGATGAGGGTCCCACAGGAAGTACATTAATCTCTTCCATGGCCAGTGCCTCCAGCGACCTCATCATCTTCTGTGAGATCCCATCTCTTTAAGGTTCCACCACTTGCTTGGACACACTGAGACCAACCTCCCAATACATGAATCTTGGGGACCCACCCAGCCATACTGGAACCTCATAGCAGTCCCAGGCCCCTGGATGCCCTTCCAGTTTGTGACATCACTACAGCATCACCACAAAAGCTACGGTTCTTTCACTTCTTACCAGATGCCAGGCCTGGTTCTGAGCACCTGGCATGCACTGTCCCTTTGAATCTCCTCAACATCTATTTTTCCTCCTTTTTAAGTGAAGAAACTGAGGCTCAAAAAAAAATTGTCACTTGGCCCAGGTCACAGAACCCATAACAGGTTGATTGATAATTCAGACCCACTTCTGATTCCAGAGCCCAGAATTTCAGCATTTCTCAAGGTGCCTAGTGCGTTCCTCTCATGGGACGTGGACAATTCATGTCTTACACACTTACATCAACATTTTAGTGAGCACTAAAACAAAACTAGCACATCACACCTGTGGTTTTGTGTGTCACTGTCATTTTTAATGAGGCAAAGTAAAAAAAAAAAATTAAAGTTGATTTAAAGAAAACATCTGAAGGCATGATTGTTTAGATCTACACTGTTCCCATGTGGCTGTTTACATTTAAATCAATTGAAATGAAGGTGAAGAAGTTTTATTTCCCTAGACACATTAAACTTATTTCAGGGGTTCGATAGCCACAGGTGGCTGGTGGCTACCACACTGAGCAGGGTAAATGCAGAATAGTTCTGTCACTGTGTGAAGTTCTGTTGGACACAAATATTTCACCCAAGATCAATGTCTTTATTGATTGATTGATTGACTCTGATTTGTTATACATGACAGCAAAATGCATTATTTTCATATTACACATATAAAGACAATTTTTCATATCTCTGGTTGTATACAAAGTAGAGCCACACCATTCTTATCTTCATATATGTACTTAGGGTAATAATGTCCATCTCATTCCACCATCTTTCCTACCCCCATGCCCCCTCCCTTCCCCCTCCCACCCCTATGCTCTATCTAAAGTTCCTCAATTCCTCCCATGCACCCCCATCTCCCTTATGGATCAGCATCCTCATATCAGAAAAAACATTCAGCGTTTGGTTTTTTGGGATTGGCTTACTTAGCATAATATTCTCCAACTCCATCCACTTACCTGCAAATGCCATGATTTTATTCTCTTTTAATACTGAGTGATATTCCATTGTGCATATATACCACATTTTCTTTATCCATTCATCTCCTGAAGGGCATCTAGGTTGGCTCCACAATTTTGCTAATGTGAATTGTGCTGCTATAAACATTGACATGGCTGTGTCCCTGTAGTATGCTGTTTTTAACTCCTTTAGGTATAGACTGAGGAGAGGGATAGCTGGGTCAAATGGTGGTTCCATTCCCAATTTTCCAAGGTTTCTCCATGTTGCTTTCCATATTAGCTGCACCACTTTGCAGTCCCACCAGCAGTGTATGAGTGTGCCTTTTTCCCCACATCCTCGACAACACATTGTTTGTATTCTTAATAGCTGCCATTCTGACTGGAGTGAGATGAAATCTTAGAGTAGTTTTGATTTGCATTTCTCTATTGCTAGGGATGATGAGCATTTTTTCGTATATTTGTTGATTGATTGTATATCCTCTTCTGAGAATTGTCTGTTCAGGTCCTTGGTCCATTTATTGATTAGATTATTTTTTTTCATGTTTAGCTTTTTGAGTTCTTTATATACCCTAGAGATTAGTGCTCTATCTGATGTGTGAGGGGTAAAAATTTGCTCCCAAAATGTACGCTTTCTGTTCACCTCACACATTGTTTCTTTTGCTGAGAAGAAAATTTTTAGTTTGAGTCCATCCTATTTATTGATTCTTGATTATTCTTGCACTACAGGAGTCTTATTAAGGAAGTTGGGGCCTACCCCGACATGATGGAGATTTGGGCTTACTTTTTCTTCTATTAGACGACAGGTGTCTGGTTTAATTCCTATTGTGCATAGTGAGAGATAAGGGTTTAATTTCATTTTGTTGCATATGGATTTCCAGTTTTCCCAGCACCATTTGTTGAAGGGGTTATCTTTTCTCCAATGTATGTTTTTGGCTCCTTTGTCTAATATAAGATAACCGTAATTACATGGGTCTGTCTCTGTGTCCTGTATTCTGTACCATCAGTCCACAAGTCTATTTTGACGCCAATGCCACGCTGTTTTTGTTACTATTCTGTAATTTTCATTGTAGAGGTCTTTCATTTCTTTCGTGAAGTTGATTCCCAGATATTTTATTTTTTGTGGATATTGTAATTGGAAAGTTTTCCTAGTTTCTGTTTCAGAAGATTTGTCACTGATGTGCAGAAATGCCTTTGATTTATGGGTGTTGATTTTATATCCTTCTACTTGGCTGAATTCACTTATCAGTTCCAATAATTTTCTGGTGGAATTTTTTGGGTCTTCTAGGTACACAATCATATCTTCAACAAATAGCAATAATTTGAGTTCTTCTTTTCCTATCTGTATTCCTTTAATTTCTTTCATCTGTCTAATTGCTCTGGCTAGAGTTTCAAGAAATACATTAAATAGGAGGTGTAAAAGAGGGCATTCCTGTCTTGTTCCAGTTTTTAGAGGAAATGCTTTCAATTTTTCCTCTGTTTAGAATGACATTGGCCTGGGGCTTGGTGTAGATTGCTTTTACAATGTTGAGATATATTCTTGTTATCCCTAGTTTTTGTAGTGTTTTGAACATGAAGGGTGCTATATTTTGTCAAATGCCTTTTCTGCATCTATTGAGATGACCATTTGATTCTTATCTTTAATTTTACTGATGTGACAAGTTACATTTATTGATTTCCATATATTGAACCAACCTTGCATCCCTGGGATGAACCCCACTTGACCATGGTGCACTATCTTTTTGATATATTTTTGTATTCAATTTGTCAGAATTTTATTGAGAATTTTTGCATCTGTGTTCATTAGAGATATTGGTCTGAAGTTTTCTTCCTTTGATGTGTCTTTGGTTTTGGAATCAGAGTGATATTGGCCTCATAGAATGAGTTTGGAAAAGTTTCTTCTTTTTCCATTTCATGAAATGATTTGAGGAATATTGTTATTAGTTCTTCTTTAAAGTTCTTGAGGAACTCAGCTGTGTATCCATCCAGGCCTGGGCTTTTATTGGTTGGTAGGCTTCTGATCACATCTTCTATTTCATTGCTTAAAAATTCATCTATTAAAACTGTGTATATCATCCTGATTCAGTTTGGACAAATCATATGACTCTATAATTTGTCGATGACTTCTATATTTTCTATTTTATTGGAGTACAAATTTTCAAAATAATTTCTAATTATCTTCTGTATTTCTGTAGTGTCCTCGCATGTTAGTAAGTTGAGTTTTCTCTCCTTTTCATTAGCATGGCTAGGGGTGTATCAATTTTATTAAGTTTTTCAAAGAACCAACTTTTTGTTTTGCTAATTTTTTTCAATTGTTTCTTTTGTTTCAACTTAATTGATTTCAGCTCTGAGTTTAATTATTTCCTGCCTTCTACTGCTTTTGGTGTTGATTTGTTCTTCTTTTTCTAGGGCTTTAAGATGTACTTTAAGTCATTTATTTGTTGACATTTTCTTTTTTTAAGGAATGAACTTCATGCAATGAACTTTCATCTTAATATTGCCTTCATAGTGTCTCAGAGGTTTTGATATGTTGTATCCATGTTCTCATTTAGAATTTTTAATTTTTTAATTTTTTAATCTCCTCTTTGATGTCTTTTGCAATCCATTGTTCATTTAATAGCATATTATTTAGTCTCTAGGTGTTGCAGTAGCTTTTATTTTTTATTTTATCATTGATTTCTAATTTCATTCCATTATGATCTGATGGGATGCAGAGTAGTATTTGTACTTTTTTGTATTTGCTAAAAGTTGTTTTGTGGCATAATATAGTCTATTTTAGAGAAGGACCCATGTGATGCTGAGAAGAAAAAGTATTTGCTCATTGATGGATAAAATACTCTATATATGTCAGTTAAGTCTAAGGTGTTGATTGTATTATTGAGTTCTATAGTTTCTTTGTTTAGCTTTTGTTTGGAAGATCTATCTAGTGGTGAAAGAGGTGTGTTAAAGTCACCCATAATTCTTATGTTGTGGTCTATTTGACTCTTGATCTTGAGAAGACTTTGATGAGTATAGAAATGCTCCACTGTTTGGGGCATATATATTTATAATTGTTTTGTCTTATTAATGTATGTTTTGCTTAAGCAGTATGAAATGTCCTTCTTTATCCCTTTGATTAGCTTTAGCTTGAAGTCTGCTTTATTTGATATGAGGATGGAAACTCCTGCTTATTTCCACAGACCATGTGAATGGTATGTTTTCTTCCCAGCTTTTCACCTTCAGTCTGTGGATGTCTTTTCCTATGAGATGAGTCTCTTGAAAGCAGCATATTTTGGGGTCTTTTTTTCTTTTTTTAATTGATTTTTAATGTATGACAGTAGAATGCATTATAATTCATATTATATATACAGAGCACATTTTTATATCTCTGGTTATATATATAAAGTATATTCACACCAACTCATGACTTCATTATACTTTGTATAATAATGTTCATCACATCCCACCATCATTTCTAACCCCCTGCCCTCTCCCTTCCTTCCCACCCCTCTGCCCTACCTAGAGTTTGTCTATTCCTCCCTTGCACCCCCTCCCTACCACACTGTAAATCAGAATCCTTATATCAGAGAAAACATTCAGCATTTGTTTTTTGGGATTGGCTAACTTCACTTAGCATTATCTTCTCCAACTCCATCCATTTTCCTGAAAATGCCATGATTTTATTCTCTTTTATTACTGAGTGATATTCCACTGTGTATATATGCCACATTTTTTTTGTCCATTCATCTACTAAAGGGCATCTAGTTTGGTTCCACAGTTTAGCTATTGTGAATTGTGCTCCTATAAACATTGATGTGACTGTGTCACTGTAGTATGCTGTTTTAAAGTCCTTTGGGTATAGACTGAGGAGAGGGATAACTGGGTCAAATGGTGGTTCCATTCCCAATTTTCCAAGGATTCTCCATGCTCCTTTCTATATTGGCCACACCACTTTGCGGTCCCACCAGTAATGTATGAGTGTGCCTCTTCCCCCACATCCTCTCCAACACTTATTATTGTTTGTATTCTTAATAGCTGCCATTCTGACTGGAATGAGATGAAATCTTAGACTAGTTTTGATTTTCATTTCTCTAATTGTTAGAGATGATGAACATTTTTTCATCTATTTGTTGATTGATTGCATATCCTCTTCTGAGAAGTGTCTGTTCAGGTCCTTAGCCCATTTATTGATTGTGGGTTTTTTGTTTTGTTTTGTTTTGTTTTGTTTTGGTGTTTAGCTTTTTGAGTTCATTCTTTATATGCCCTAGAGATTAGTGCTCGATCTGATGTGTGAGGGGTAAAAATTTGCTCCCAAGATGTAGATTCTATTCACCTCACAGATAGTTTCTTTTTCAGAGAAGAAACTTTTTAGTTTGATTCCATTCATTTATTGATTCTTGTTTTTTATTCTTGCACTATAGGAGTCTTACTAAGGAAGTTGGGGCCTAATCCCACATGGTGAAGATTCGGGCCTACTTTTTCTTATATTAGATGCACAGTCTCTGGTTTAATTTCTAGGTCCTTGATCCACTTTGAGTTGAGTTTTGTGCATGGTGAGAGACAGGGTTCAATTTCATTTTGTTGCATATGGATTTCCAGTTTTCCCAGCACCATTTGTTGAAGAGGCTATCTTTTCTCCAATGTATATTTTTGGCTCCTTTGTCTAACATAAGATAATTGTAATTTTATGGGTTAGTCTCTGTGTCCTCTACTCCATACCATTGGTCTACCAGTCTGTTTTGATGCCAGTACCATGCTGCTTTTGTTACTGTTGCTCTGTAGTATAGTGTAAGGTCTGATGTTGTGATGCCACCTGCATCACTGTTCCTGCTAAGGATTGCTTTAGCTTTTCTGGGTCTCTTCTTTTTCCAGATGAATTCCATGATTGTTTTTTTTTTTCTATATCTATGAGGAATGCCATTGGGATTTTTATCAGAATTGCATTAAATCTGTATAGTGCTTTTGGTAGCATGGTCATTTTGATAATATTAATTCTGCCTATCCAAGAGCAAGGTAGATCTTTCCATTTTCTAAGGTTTTCTTTGATTTCTTTCTTTAGGGTTCTGTAGTTTTCATTGTATAGATTTTTCATCTCTTTCTTTCAGTTGATTCCAAAGTTTGTTTTTTTTTTTTTTTTTTTGAGGCTATTGTTAATGGGGTAGTTTCCTTCATTTCCATTTCTGAGGATTTGTCACTGATATAGAGAAATGCCTTTGATTTATGGGTATTGATTTTATATCCTGCTACTTTACTGAGTTCATTTACTAATTCTAGAATTTTTCTGGTGGAACTTTTTGGTCTTCTAGGTATAGATAGAATCCTATCGTCAACAAATAGTGCTGATTTAATTTCTTCTTTTCCTATGCATATCCCTTTAATTCATTTTTTCTGACTAGTTGCTCTGGCTAGAGTGTCAAGAACTATGTTAAATAGAAGTGGTGAAAGAGGGCATCCCTGTCTTCTTCCAGTTTTTAAAGGGAATGCTTTCAATTTTTCTCCATTTAGAATGATGTTGGCCTGGGGCTTAGTGTAGATAGCCTTTACGACATTGAGTTTTGTTCCTGTTATCCATAATTTTTCTAGTGTTTTGAGCATGAAGGGGTGCTATATTTTGTCAATTGCTTTTTCTGTGATTTTCATATGATTCTTATCTTTGACTCTGTTGATGGGATGAATTAGATTTATTGATTTCTGTATGTTGAACCAACCTTACATCCCTGGGATGAATCCCACTTGATCATGGTTCACTATCTTTTTGATATGTTTCTGTATTCAGTTTGCCAGAATTTTATTGAGAATTTTTTGCATCTATGTTTATTAAGAGATGTTGGTCTGAAGTTTTCTTTCTTTGATGTGGCTTTTCCTAGTTTTGGAATTAGGGTGATATTGGCCTCTTAGAATGAGTTTGGAAGTGCTCCCTCTTTTACTATTTCCTGAAATAAATTGAAGAGTATTTTTATTAGTTCTTCTGTAAAGGTCTTGTAGAACTCAGCTGTGTATCTGTCCGATCCTGGGCTTTTCTTGGTTACTAGGCTTCTGATGGCATCTTCTTTTTCATAGGTTGATATTGGTCTGTTTAAATTGTATATGTCATCCTCATTCAGTTTGGGCAGACCATATGACTTAAGAAATTTGTCGATGCCTTTAATATTTTCTATTTTATTGGAGAACAAATTTTTAAAATAATTTCTAATTATCCTCTGTATTTTGATAGTTTCCATTGTGATATTTCCTTTTTCATCATGTATGTTAGTAATTTGAGTTTTCTCTCTCCTTTTTTTTTTTTTGTTAGCATGGCTAAAGGTTTGTCAATTTCATTTATTTTTTCAAAATATTCATGGAATATTTTGCCAAGGATGTTTTGTTTTGTCCATTTTTTCAATTGTTTCTTTTGTTATAATTCATTGATTTCAGCTCTAATTTTAATTATTTCCTGCCTTCTACTGCTTTTGGTGTTGATTTGTTCTTCTTTTTCTATGGCTTTGAGATGTACTATTAAGTCATTTATTTGTTGACATTTTCTTCTTTTAAGGAATGAACTCCATGTAATGAACTTTCTTTTTTTTATTTTTTTTTATTTTTTATTTTATTTTTTTATTTTTATTTTTTTTCATCTTTCATACATTTGATTCATGTGAGTTATGCTTTTCCATTTTTACCCCAAATACAAATTGCAGAATCACATCAGTTATACATTCACAATGTTTACATAATGCCATATTAGTGACTGTTGTATTCTGCTGTCTTTCCTATCCCCTACTATCCCCCCTCCTCTCCCCTCCCATCTTCCCTCTCTACCTCATCTGTTGTTGTTCCATTCTCTCCCTCCCCCCCCTTTCCCCTCACAACCTCATATATGTGATTTCGTATAACGATGTGGTTTTCCTTCCGTTTCCATGCAATTTCCCTTCCCTCTCCCTTTCCCTCCCTTCATTCGTCTCAGTTTAATGTTAATCTTTTTTCTCATGCTCTTTCCCCCTGTTCAGTTCTTAGTTGCTCTCCTTAAATCAAAGAAGACATTTGGCATTTGTTTTTTAAGGATTGGCTAGCTTCACTTAGCATAATCTGCTCTAATGCCATCCATTTCCCTGCAAAGTCCATGATTTTGTCATTTTTTAGTGCTGCATAATACTCCATTGTGTATAGATGCCACATTTTTTTTATCCATTCATCTATTGAAGGGCATCTAGGTTGGTTCCACAATCTAGCTATTGTGAATTGTGCTGCTATGATCATTGATGTGGCAGTATCCCTATAGTATGCTCTTTTAAGGTCCTCAGGGAATAGTCCGAGGAGGGCGATAGCTGGGTCGAATGGTGGTTCCATTCCCAGCTTTCCCAGGAGTCTCCATACTGCTTTCCATACTGGCCGCACCAATTTGCAGTCCCACCAGCAATGTACAAGAGTACCCTTTTCCCCACATCCTCGCCAGCACTTATTGTTATTTGACTTCCTAATGGCTGCCAGTCTTACTGGAGTGAGATGGTATCTTAGGGTGGTTTTGATTTGCATTTCTCTGACTGCTAGAGATGGTGAGCATTTTTTCATGTACTTATTGATTGATTGTATGTCCTCTTCTGAGAAGTGTCTGTTCAGGTCCTTGGCCCATTTGTTGATTGGGTTATTTGTTATCTTATTGTTTAATTTTTTGAGTTCTTTGTATATTCTGGAAATTAGGGCTCTATCTGAAGTGTGGGGAGTAAAGATTTGTTCCCAGGATGTAGGTTCCCTATTTACTTCTCTTATTGTTTCTCTTGCTGAGAAAAAACTTTTTAGTTTAAGTAAGTCCCATTTGTTTATTCTTGTTATTAACTCTTGGGCTATGGGCGTCCTATTAAGGAATTTGGAGCCTGACCCCACAATATGTAGATCGGAGCCAACTTTTTCTTCTATCAGGTGCAGGGTCTCTGATTTGATATCAAGCTCCTTGATCCATTTTGAGTTAACTTTTGTGCATGGCGAGAGAAAGGGATTCAGTTTCATTTTGTTGCATATGGATTTCCAATTTTCCCAGCACCATTTGTTGAAGATGCTATCCTTCCTCCATTGCATGTTTTTAGCCCCTTTATCAAATATAAGAAAGTTGTAATTTTGTGGATTGGTTTCTTTGTCCTCTATTCTGTACCATTGATCCACCTGCCTGTTTTGGTACCAGTACCACGCTGTTTTTGTTACTATTGCTCTGTAGTACAGTTTGAACTCTGGTATCGCTATACCTCCAGATTCACACTTCCTGCTTAGAATTGTTTTTGCTATTCTGGGTCTTTTGTTATTCCATGAATTTCTTAAGTCATATGATCTGCCCAGATTGAGTCAGAAAGACACTCACAATTTAAACAGACCAATAACAAAAGAAGAAATTGAAGAGGCCATCAAAAGACTACCAACTAAGAAAAGCCCGGGACCGGATGGGTATACAGCAGAGTTCTACAAAACCTTCAAAGAAGAATTAATTCCAATACTTTTCAAGCTATTTCAAGAAATAGAAAAAGAAGGAGCTCTTACAAATTCATTCTATGAGGCCAACATAACCCTGATCCCAAAACCAGACAAAGACACTTCAAAGAAAGAAAACTATAGACCAATATCTCTAATGAACTTAGATGCAAAAATTCTCAATAAAATCCTGGCGAATCGAATGCAAAAGCACATCAAAAAAATTGTACACCATGATCAAGTAGGATTCATCCCTGGGATGCAAGGCTGGTTCAATATACGGAAATCAATAAATGTTATTCACCACATCAATAGACTTAAGGATAAGAACCATATGATCATCTCAATAGATGCAGAAAAAGCATTTGACAAAGTACAGCATCCCTTTATGTTCAAAACACTAGAAAAAATAGGGATAACAGGAACTTACCTCAACATTGTAAAAGCTATATATGCTAAGCCTCAGGCTAACATCATTCTAAATGGAGAAAAACTGAAGGCATTCCCTCTAAAATCTGGAACTAGACAGAGATGCCCTCTCTCACCACTTCTATTCAATTTAGTTCTTGAAATGCTAGCCAGAGCAAACAGACAGACAAAAGAAATTAAAGGCATAAAAATAGGAAAAGAAGAACTTAAATTATCGCTATTTGCGGATGACATGATAATATACTTAACAGACCCAAAAGGGTCTACAAAGAAACTGCTAGAGTTAATAAATGAATTCAGCAAAGTGGCAGGATATAAAATCAACACGCATAAATCAAAGGCATTCCTGTATATCAGCAACAAAACTTCTGAAATGGAAATGAGGAAAACCATTCCATTCACAATAGCCTCAAAAAAAAAATACTTGGGAATCAACCTAACAAAAGAGGTGAAAGATTTATACAATGAAAACTATAGAACCCTAAAGAGAGAGATAGAAGAAGATCTTAGAAGATGGAAAAATGTACCCTGTTCATGGATAGGCAGAACTAACATTATCAAAATGGCGATATTACCCAAAGTTCTCTACAGGTTTAATGCGATGCCAATCAAAATCCCAACGGCATTTCTTGTAGAAATAGATGAACTTTCTTTTTTTTTTTTAAATATTTTTTTTATTGGTTGTTCAAAACATTACAAAGCTCATGGCATATCATCTTCCATACATTTGATTCAAATGGGTTATCAGCTCCCATTTTTACCCCAAATACAAGTTGCAGAATCACATCGGTTACACATCCACATTTTTACATAATACCGTATTAATGACTGTTGTATTATAGTACTGCTTTCATAGTGTCCCAGAGATTTTAGTATATTGTATCTATGTTCTCATTTACTCCTAAGAATTTTTAAATCTCCTCCTTGATGTCTTTTATAACCCATTGTTCATTCAGTAGCATATTGTTTAGTCTCCAGGTGTTGGAGAAATTTTTATTTTTTATTTTATCATTGATTTCTAATTTCATTTGATTATGATCTGATAAAATGCAGGGTAGTATCTCCACTTTTTTGCATTTTCTAAGAGTTGCTTTGTGGCATAGTATATGGTCTATTTTAGAGAAGGATCCATGTGCTGCTGAGAAGAAAATGTATTCACTTGATGAAGGATGAAATGTTCTATATCTGTCAGTTAAGTCAAAGTTATTGATTGTATTATTGTTGTTTTTTTTAAATCCAATCTGCTAGCCTGTGTCTTTTAATTGGTGAGTTTAGGTCATTAACATTCAGAGTAATTATTAAGACATGGTTTGTAGTCCCAGCCATCTTTGTTTATTTTTGTTATTTAATTTGACTTGTTTTCTTCTTTGATTAGTTTTTCCTTTAGGGTACTACCTCCCTCTGCTGCTTTTCATTATTGTTTTTTGTTTCCTCTTCATGGAATATTTTGCCAAGGATGTTTTGTAGTGCCGGTTTTCCAGCTGTAAATTCTATTAACTTTTGTTTATCATGGAAGGTTTTTATTTCATCATCAAATCTAAAGCTTAATTTTGCTGAATACAAGATTCTTGGTTGGCATTCTTTTCTTTCAGAGCTTGATATATGTTGTTCCAGGATCTTCTAGCTTTCAGGGTCTGTGTTGAAAAATCTGCCATTATCCTAATTGGTTTCTCCCTATGCGTAATCTGATTGCTTTATCTCATGGCTTTTAATATTCTCTCCTTATTCTGCATGTTGGACATTTTCATTGTAATGTGCCTTGGTGTGGGTCTGTTGTGATTTTGTTCATGGGTCTTTTTTTTTTTTTTAATCCAATCTGCCAGTCTATATCTTTTGTTTGGTGAGTTTAGGCCATTAATATTCAGGGTTATTATGGAGACTTGATTTGTATTTCCAGTCATTTTTGTTTATTTTTGGAATTTAACTTGACTTGGTTTCTCCTTTGATTGGCCTATAGAACTCACAAGAAAACATGTTCCTGCATCCGAATGCTTAAAGCTACTTCAACTAAAAACATACCACTGGGCCCACACTGAGAACTAATTTAGTGTAGATTCTCCCTTTGCAGAGTTTCATTGTTATGTTTCATTTCCTCCTCATTATTTGCCAAGAATGTTCTGTAGTGCAGGTTTTCTTGCTGTGAATTTTTTAGCATTTCTTTATCATGAATTTTTTTATTTCATTCTCAAATCTGAAGCTTGATTTTTCTGGATATGAGATTCTTGGTTGGCATCCATTTTTTTTCGGAGCTTGGTGTATGTTTTTTCAGGATCTCATGGTTCAAGGGTCCTTGAAAAATCTGCTGAGATCCGAAGTGGTCTTCCCCTGTATGTAACCTGATTTCTCTCTTTTGTGGCCTTTAACATTCTCTCCTTATTCTGTATGCTAAGCATTTTAATTATAATGTGTCTTGGTGTAGATATGTTGTAATTTTGTATATTTGGTGTCCTGTAAGCCTCTTGTGTTTGATTTTTCCAATTCATAAAATTCTTCATACTTGGGAAATTTTCTGATATTATTTCATTGAAGAGATTGTGCATTCCTTTAGTTTGAATCTCTGTGCCTTCCTCTATCCCAATAAATCTTAGATTTGGTCTTTTGATGTTATCACATAATTCTTGGATGTTCTGTTCATGGTTTCTAACCATCTTCACTATGTGGTCAATTTCATTTTCAAAATTGTGTATTCTGTCTTCATTATCTGAGGTCCTGTCTTCTAAGTGATCTAGTCTGTTGGTGATGCTTTCTATTGAGATTTTATTTGGTTTATTGTTTCTTTCAATTCAAGGATTGTTTATTTTTGTTTTGTTTGTTTCATTTTTCAGAATCTCTATCTCTTTTTGAAGTAATCTTTTGCTATCTATATTTTTTTGTTGGAATGACCAGTTTTTGCCTGTATTTGCTCACTTAGGTCATCCTTTAATTCCCAGATCATTTTAATTATGTACATTCTGAACTCCTTCCCTGATATTTCATCAGTTATGCTATCTATGGATTCTATTTTTTTGGTTTTTAATGATGTCTATGTGTCTTCCTCTCTTGCCGTGTAGATCTGAGGTATTACAGCTTTAACTCTATTGTCTTATAGTGTCCCTGCATGCTACCAACACCTCATCTTTAAGAGGGATATCAATATTACTTCCCCCAATGTAACCAATATGCAGCCATAAGTCAATTAGCTTCTATTTTGGCATTTATAGATTTGTTGGTGTATACAGAAATGATGAATTTGGTTATCTTCTACCATATAGTCAGTAGGTTTGCAAAATGATTTACAGTTTCTAATGGTGGGAGGGATAGGTTGTGATGTTTATGAGGTAGGATATAAAAATATAGAGGTATTATATGTCTAGTGAAAAGGTAATCAAAAGAAGTTGGCTGTTAGCAGGGGAAACAAGACAGAAGCTACCCCATGCAAGGCTCCCTATTACCTCAGCAACAGGATGATGACTGCTAGTACCCCTAGTAGAGATACCTCTGGTGCAACCAGTCCCACAGGGTCCTTGGTGACATTTTTCCAGGTCCTGATTATTGTCCCTAGATGGAAGCAGTGATGTCCCACTTTGGTGGCAGTGGTGGTATCAAACCTATAGGTACCTTGATGTTGGGCTGTGGAGCCATACTTGGGTGAAAAGGAAACCAAAATGCAGGTACAGTGGGCCTCTCCATGTGGGCGCAGTGTGCTGGGCTGGGGACTCTTAATTTAGAGTTAATTTGAGCTCTAAATTAGTCATTTTTAGAACTTTTACCTGGCTCTGAATAAGTCTGTGTGCACCTACATCATTCTATACAGCCACCATTAGTCACCTGTGTCTTCTGAGTCTTGGGGATATAGCTAGTCTGAACAGAAATACTCTCTATGCTTAAAATACACATTGGATTTCAAAAGCCTTTTCATGATTAAGGAATATAAAATACAGCATTCATAATTTTATACTGATTGTATATTGAAATATTATTTTGGACATATTGTATTAAATAAAATGTATTGGAATTAATTCACATGTTCTTTTCAATCCTACTTAATGTTGTCACAAGAACATTTTGAATTACATACGTGGCTTGCATTGCATATCCACAGGCAGTGCCGCTGTCAGCGTCTTTGTCCCACTCTCTGACCCCAGAGCTCCATCTCATTCTCTGTCCCTCTCTCTACATCTGTGCTACGAGTGCAGGGGCCACCCACCACAGGTGGATATCTCAATCAAAATGAATTAAAATCAAACAAAATGTAAAATTCAGTCCTTCTGTCACGTTTGCCACACTTCAGATGCCCAGTAGCCACAGATAGTTAGTGGCTACCACACCACAGAGAAGGGGCACAGACACTTCCATCATCACAGGAAGCTCTATCAGATGGTGCTGCTCTAGGTTGTGCAGAGAGATGGCGAGAGGCACAGAGGTGGACCGTGAATACCTGAAGCTTGGGCAGGGTTTCCACGGTGCGGGATGCTGTGGCACTTCATCCTGATATCTCCTAAGATACCTTTGTCAGCCTGTTTATGCATGATTTATCTCCCCTCTCCACCTTCGAGGACTGTGGCATGCTTATCTCTCCTGGAACACACCTTCCCCCCCCCCCCCGCCCATGTGTAAACATCTCCTAACATGGTGCTCTGTACAATACAGGTGCTCAGGATGCATTTGTTAACCAGGCAGAGTGGCAATTCCTAGCAAATGGCTGGTAGCAGGGGGCTATCAGAGAAAGGAGAGGGTGTCAAAGCCAGGTTCCTAAGGAAGGAGGAAGAGAAGCTAGCTGAGAAAAAGACCGTGGTGACCCCAAATCTCAATCTGGTCCCAGAATCCCCCTGGCCCACCCCACAATCTCTCCCAGGCAGTCACAAGGCTTACTGCAGGGGAATTCACAGGCTTAGGCAGTAGCCATATAAAGAACGCAAAAGAAATCCAAAATATTATTATGTGATAAATAAACACGCAAGACCCATAAACAGGAAGCATGAAAATGAAGGGTTTGGTGAGGGGGGAAAAAATGAAAAATGTCCTCTCCCTGGGCCAGCTGGTTTGAGTTACATTTTATGAGCATCTTGCGAATTCCAGCGCCCTTGTTGAATTAGCGGCAGAAGCGCACATTAGTTTTAAGGCTCCCTCTCGAATAGGAACATCATAACGTTTTTTAATTGGGCCTGATAAAAACGTAGCATTACTTGTAGGTTCCTGAGAGAAGTGAATTGTGAAATTGGGTTTTCATTAAACCTAATGATGGAAAATTAAGTATAGAGCGGCTGGTGAAATGGGCTGTGATAAAAGGCATCACTTGTGCATTATCAGAGGTTAATAAGGGAATAGGTGAGGTAAGATACATTGGAGAAGGGAGTCCAACTAGTTGAATTAATAAACCTTGAAAATCCCTTGGTTCCGAGTCTTCATAGCGTCATTAGCACTGGCATTCACATTATTACAAATGTTACGGCAACACAAGTTGTTACATTTCAAACAGCATTTATTTTCCATTCCAGCATTGGTTTTGCTGACACCAAGTTTACAGTCTGTCTAGCAAAGTGTTTAGGGAAAATATCCATATTGATAGCTATTGGGTTTTGGAAACATTTAGCATCTTGCAAAAATTGCCAGGTGCCCATGCCTAGGAAGCCTGCCTCTGCTGGGCAGCCAGTCTCCTGTGCAGCCCACGCCCCAGGACCTGGGGGATGAGTTTCAAGCTCAGGCTCACCTCCCTCTGCATCCCCAACCTCATCACACCATCGCGGGTGTGATATTCACTGGAAGCACATCTTAGATCCATGACAGCTAGGACACCTACGAGAAAAAGTGTGAGTCTTTAAAGAAAGGGGTTTTTCTTCCAGCCCTTTAACAGCTTCACACTGGCTTCTGGAGTCCATGTGTTCACCGTGTTTCTGGCTCTGCCTTCGCGTGGTCTCTTACAGCATTGCCAGTGGCTTGAAATCCATTATCAATCTCTGCTCCTACCTCTTGTGTCCACCTCTCGGGCCCTGTACACCCACTTCAGATGATCCTGCTCATTGTTTTCCCTATGAGACCATCAAGCCCTGAGGCTGGACTCTTTATCTCTCTCTGCATCGACTGTGCCCACCAGCCCTTGGCAGAGAGTGGCTTCTCACGAAGTCTGACTGGTGCACATGAGGTTGCAAAGGAGAAGGGAAGCAGCCCCATATTTTCCAAGCATCACATTTAAGCAATGCCAGTGAAGATGTGTCTACCTACTACCTAAAATCCCAGGAGAAAAAGTAAGTAGTGCAGCCAGGGAAGTTTTGCTAATGTCTCACCTAGGCCCTTCTTTGTGTGTAAACTTGTGTCCTCAAGATCTTTGTGTTGGCACTCCAGGGTTGATTGGGCTGAGCCCATAGAGCCAGCTTTTTTTTTTTTTTTAATACAGAGGGGTGTTTAACCCCTGCCATGCCCCAGGCCTCTTTTTTATTTTTATTTTGAGACAGGGTCTCGCTAAGTTGCTGAAGACCTCACTCAGTTGCTGAGGCTAACCTTGAACCTACAATCCTGCCGCCTTAGCCTCCTGAGCCACTGGGATTACAGGTGTGCACACATCAAGCCTGATGCAAAGGACTAGCTTTACCTTGGTTGTGTTTACTGGCCACATTAAATCAGGGAGTTTGAGAGACCACACTATGCTCATGGTAACACCACGTGCTGATTATTAGGTGTGACCCAATTGATATCTCAACCTCAGACCAATCAAATGAGTAGCCCCTCCTCCGTGGAGAGTTAATAGGAGGGGACAGGCAGAGGGATGGGAAAATGAGAAATGCATTCCCCACTCCATCCCCAGACATAGGTGAAGCCTGAGGGTGGCAAACCACTCTCTGTTGCCCAGGACGGGGGGATTCCCAGGATACTGGGATTTCAGGGCTAAAACCAGAAAGTGGCAAGCAAATGGGGACCAGCTGGTGACCCTGCAAAGCACGCAGGCCACACAGTCCCCTCCACCACCCCTTCCTTACCAGGAGCAGCTTGCTGGAGTGAACGTCCACACAGTCTGTGTCTGATGGGTCATTGTGACATGACAGGCAAAGCTGAGGGAACACGGCTTTTGAAGAGACGAATGGCAGAAAATCAGGAGTGCATGCTCAGCTCCCCAGGGACTGCGTGGGGCCCAGGCCTCAGGGATGGTCATGCCGGTGCCTCACAGTGACTGAAAACACCTGGGTGAGACACATGACGGCCACGTCTGGCAGCTCTCACCTCATGCACACCTCAAATGGGAAGGCCCAGGGCAGAGACTGTCCATGTCTGAGAGGAGCTGGCGGGACCCAGCCTTGATGGTTATGGGGAAGATGAACTGAAAGGCTGGCAGGGCTGCCTGGAGAGAACCTGCGGGGGCCAGAAACTGCATCCAAGGGAACAGAGGAATTCAGCCTGAGCAGGCGTCGTTTGGAGAGTGATCACACTAACAGGTGGTAGTTACAGCAACTCATTGGGTATAAAGATTCTTATGGGAGCGGGTAGAACTTGTATAGAGGAGAGGTTTTGTGAAGGACATGAGGCATAGGATCTAGGTAGGAGGGAGCGGCTGGCAGGACTAAGAGGTTCAGCTGCCTTCCCTGCAAGGTGATCAGGGACATTCATGGATCAGCAGTGTTAAGGGGGAAACTAGAAGATAGGAAGAGGGTGGTTGCTGTGGCAGAGTCTATAGCTGGAGTGTCAGGGACACTACTAGCTCCTGGGGGTCCAGACTGGCTCCAATTCCTCTCAGGGTACAGTCCAGAGTGTAGGGCATGATGTAACATGTGGGGCATGTTGCATCAGAAAAGAGGAAACCTAACTTGCTGGCTGCTACCCGCTTCCCGGTCTTGGAGCCGCACACAAGTGGCTAAGATGGCACCTGGCAATCATCCAGAAGGCGTTACCGTGGGTTGTGACAAAGAATCAGAACACCCCTAGAATAGGCTCAGAACCCTTGCGCCCTCATGGACACCTCGTGTCACCCATTACTGCCTGTAGGATGGGTGTACACGTGAACTCCCTGCCCTGCTGACCTTTATCCTGATTGGCTCCTGTACATTATATTAGCTGTGTGTGTTTTCTCAATAAACGAGCTCCTGCTTTGACTGATCTCCCTGACGTGTCTGATTGTCCAGCGGCGAGGGAGGGCTGGGTGTGGTCGCTCAGTCGGCCCTCTCCTTTCTTGGCTCAATCTGGTCGGGTGTGCTCTCCCCATCTCTCCCGCAGGTCGGGAGGGTACAAGGGCTAAAAACCCCGACACCAGAGGAAACAAATTAGTAGAGAAGTCAGGGCACAGGGAAAAAGGAGAAAGGTGCATATGGCAGCCGTGGGGAACTGTCCCAGCCCACCCTCACCATCCTGGGTGAGACACAACCCGTGGCCCCTGTCTGCAGGCACCAGAGGCTCTCCTCACCTGCAGGTAGGCATCGCATACTATTGGCAGGCACCCTGCTTCCTACACAGAAGAGTACCCCGATATTTTGGCTTGGCCAAAGCCCACTCTGACACCTAGAGGAAGAACTCGGACAGGATGGGATGACAGGCAACCTGGAACTCTGTCTTCCCTCTATCCAGACGCACTCTTGCGGTTGGCATGAACCATGGTAGCCGTGAGCGCTAGTTCATTTGTTGTTTTAGGTTATGAGTCTCCCCGACAGCCTGCATCTCCTGAGCAGTCCAGTCCCCAGTTAGGTCCCTTTGTGCCCCTCAGGCCACACCGGGGGAAGCAGGGAGGACAGAGAACAATGTCCCCAAGGTGATGGCCTGCTCCCCGTCTTCTCTTTGAAGCAGATGGCAGCCGTGGGGAGCTGTCCCAGCCCACCCTCACCATCCAGACTCACCCCTACCGCACCTGTGACCCCGTGGAGATGAGCTACCCCAGGGACCAGTTCCAGCCCGCCATCCGGGTGGCCGACCTGCTGCAGCACATCACCCAGATGAAGAGAGGCCAGGGCTACGGGTTCAAGGAGGAATACGAGGTAAGAGACCAGACTGAGGGGAGACTTCCGGTGGCTCCCAGGCTGGCCTGGGTGCTAAAGCCTTGCTTCTGGAAGTGTGGGCCCCACCAGCAGCAGCAGCCCTCAGGACCGTGGTGGAAAGGCTGCAGCCTGTTAGGAGAGGTGTTAAATTTGAAAAGCGCCGTGCTAAGAGATCCTGATATCTCCTTCCACTTTCCTTTTTCATTCTCTCTTGCTCTCTCTCTCTCACTCTCATAAGCCAATTAGCTACAACATGTCTACACTTCCGAGTCACACCTTTCATATAAAGATACAATGCTTTAAGCCTCCTTCCCACATGTTGTATAAAAGCCAGCAGATCTCTCCTGCCGGTGATTTCTGGCATGCCTGTTGCCCCGGTCACCTCTTGCCCAGTGTCCAGGCTCCTGTGCTGTCCTCCCTACTCCCAGCTGAAGTGAAGCCTCACCTCTGGTGACTGCTGTCACCTCCTCCCCACCCCTGCATTAGGCATCCCTTTCCTTGCTCCCAAAGCATCTCTAACATCTAGGACTTGCACGCAGGTGGGGCTCATTACTGCAGCTTGGGGAATAACACACAAGGGCTGCCGCAAAGTGCAGCAAGTGTCTCTGGTTCTTCTAAGTTCCTTAGCCATCACTTCACTGGAATTTCCTTCCCGGTTCCTGGCCTGACAGGTCTCTATCCACTCTTCAAACCACCATCTCCCCAGCATCCAAGGAAAGACTCCCACATTTTCTTTATCATGCAGAACAAGTTAGCTTTCTTTGTCTCCTTCCCATTTGATTGCCCATTAGACCTCACCTTCCATAAACAGAAAGTAAAACAAAACAGAAGGAAAAACTCATTCAGATGTTTTCCTGAACCAAAGAGCAGCTCACTCCCCAAGAGAGATTCTTCACCTCTCCTGGTGCTGGGGGAATCCAGCTGCGTCCAGCTTTGAAAACAAGCCTGTCTTCCTTCACTTTCCTCTCTCTCCTCTCTTCCTTCCTTCTCAGTCCCTTGAGCATCTTCTCTGTGCCAAGCTCTGAGTTAGAGATGACCTCATTTTTTTCTTGTTTGCTTGCTTTTTCTCTTCTTCCCTTTCTTTCTCTTTCCTTCCTCCCTTCTTCTTTCTCTTATCTTTCTTTTCTTTCTTTCTTTCTTTTTTGGTTAGTCACATGCAGCGTGTGTCCCAGATACGTTCAGTTCAGTTTCTCTGGGTGCAGTGAACACTCAAACTCCACACATTCGGCATTCTTGAAAATGCAGACTAAGTCTATCTCTCAGGCTATATTCAGAGAAAGAGCTTACAAAGCAATATTTCTGAAGTCATGTGAGGTCATGAAATTGAGCTGAAATTGGAGTCCAGACAGCTGGATTCTAACACGGTAAACTGTGTGATCTTAGCATATCATTTTGCTATCTGACTTTTAAAATTCTTTATGGGTTGAATGAAGAGTTTGGATAAGGTGATTCCTAAGGACCTGTCTGCTCCTAAAACTTTATGAGAATATAAAACATGGTGGCAAGGGACACGTTTGACGTATTTATGAGAACAAAAACATTTATGTCAACGATGTGAGTAATTACCAGCTTGGGAGAACCAGCGGTTAATTTCAAATATGGTCTAAGTAAGATAACATTTTTTTATACTCAGTATACAAGTTTTGGAAGATTGTTAGAATAAGAGTTGAAGGAGATGAGCTCATCACTTCCTATTCCTAGGTCTTGTTTCCCAGAGAGGTGAATGCTCCGACCTTCATGTTGAAATAAGGAATCCACCTGTGCACATTTACACACATGTATGCAAATCTCTTTATTGAGTCAATGTCAGGAAGATGCTGTGTTGTTTGCAGAGACTTATTCAATGTTATGATGGTGTGCCAAGTCATTTGTCATATTAATTCATCTTAAAGTTTCAAATAGTACTAAGGAAGATACGTGGTTTCTCAGAACAGAGTTCACCCAGGTAAAAGCTAAGAAACACATATTCTGTACAAATCATACTTGTAATCTAAATTTTGATAACAGAAATACAAATGCACTTGAGTACTTGGGTACATTTCTTTCCAGAATGTTATTTTTCCTTTTTTTTCTTCATTTGTTTATTTTTTATTAGTACATTGTAATTATACCCAACAGTGGGATTCATTATGCCATATTTGCATGTGCACATAACATAATTTGATCTCATTCTCAGAATGTTTTTTAAAAGCACCCATCTCTGTGGGGTAGATTGCCTTTCAAAAATCTCCTTTACCCCTCTTCGCATCTTCACAACTTTCTAGCACAGAAATGAACTTCTCTTACCGTGAAGCGAACAATACGTGTTGTTTCATCATTTGAACCTCAACCCAAATTATCTCTAAGGAGTCTACCCTTGCCCTCAATTAGTTCAGATTATATTAATCAGCCTGCTAGAATGCTTAGCTTCTAGTTAACTGCGTTTTCTGAGTAACTGAGTGTTAGTTGGAAACTTCACTTAATGAACCTGTGCTAGTTTCTACACTGTGAAAGTTCATGTTGTTGGAGTTCAACTGGGTTTGCTCTGCCTATAAAGGTTCCAGTGATATCTAGGATTTATCCTGAGCACGAGTCACAGATCTGTATGGAGACTCAGCATCCTGTTATAGATAAAAGACTCCCAAGCTGCCAGCGTGGCTCTCGTACTGACGTGCTCAGTGTAGTCTGTGGCTTGCCACTGACCCATCCTGCTCTGTTTTTCTGTACAAATGAGTGGGTTTGACAAGTTGACATCTTAGGCACCTCCCAGCTTCTGTGAGCTGTGTCTTCTAAAATTTAATTCAGTGGCATGATCACTTACACATTTGTTCGGTAAATATTTACTGTCTCCAAGGACCATTCTGCATATTTGCCATATGATGGTGAACAAAGAAAAGATCCATGCCCTCACGAAGCTGATATTCTTTTCCAAGGGAATTAGGAAATAAGCACGAATTTTAAAAATATGTATATTAGAGAATGTAGTGTGTTAGTGAAAAATACCACTTGCTGTGTTACAAACTGTCTCAAACTGAGCAAATAAAATAATTGATTTATTGCAGTCATTGGTTGTATGGGTTAGGAATTTCAACAGCAGAATCTGTCTCCAATCTGTAATGTCAGATCCTTGACTGGGAAGGCTCCAAGGCTGGGGGGGCTGAAATCTTTCAAAAGTGTCCTCATTCCCAGGCCGATGCAGGCCACTGGAATATTTACACATGGCCCCTTCAGGTGGCTGGGGCTTCCTGACAGCATGGTAGCCTCACCATAGGTGGACTTTAACATGATGGCTCAGAGCTAGAATGGAGCCTCCCAGCTGACAAGGTAAAAAGAGCATCACTTTTTGTGACTTAGATTTGAACTTGGCACTGCACCATTCCTAGCACATTCTATCTACTTGTAAGCAAGTAGAGACTTCCTCCATTCTAGGAGAGAGGAACCAGATTCCATCTCTTGATGAGAAGAGCTGGTGGCCAGATTCTAGAAGAAGATACAAAATAGAAGATGTTGGAAAATATGATCTCTGCATAACACAGCCTGCCACGTGGGAAAAGAAAGAGCAGAGAAAGAAAGGGACACGGTGTGCCCCAGGAACACCAAGTGAAGGAGGTCCCACTGCTTAACGGGGCAGAAGGGCAGCCCTTAATGAGATGATGGTGGAAGCCGGACAAGAGTTCCGGGTCATGCCTGGCTTGCAGGAGCAGAAGCCAAGAGGCGGGGCTGGCAGGAGTAGAGGAATCAAGGTAAAGGCAATAGAAAATTAAACTGAAATATAGAGGCCTCTGCTGCCATCGTGCATTAGAAGCCATCGTAAAGACTTGGGCTTTTACTCTGAGTGGAATGGAAAGACACTGCAGAGTTTCAGAGCTAATGACCTGACCTTCTATTGAAAGGCTTTTCTAACCACCCTGTTGAGAACAGGGCAGGGGGGGGGTAAGCAAGGATAAAAGCAGGGAGGCCAATGGCCAGGCCACCGCAGTGACCCAAGTAGAGACCACAGTGACATGGGCCAGGCACGGCGGAGGGGTGACGAACAATGGCTGGAGTCTGCGTCTATGTTAAAGATAGAGCCAACAAGATTTCATAACACAGGGCACGTGAGTCAAAGAGAAGAGCCCAGAATGGCTCCAGAGCTGGTGCCTGAGCCGCTGGAAGGCGGACTTGTCATCAACCCGAGATGGAAAACTTCAGTGGCACAGAGTTGGAGCCATCAGGAGCTCTGTGTGAACTGAGCTTGCAGTGTAGACTAAATGCCTTAGTGTGGACCACAGGAGTTGGCTGTGTGGGTTTGGAATTGGGAAGGAAGCCTGGCTGGAGAGCAAATTTTGGGAGTCCTTGGCATACTGATAATATTAAAGTCACATGACAGGATGAGGTCACCATGCATGTAAAAAGGACCAAAGGAAAAACTTCAGAATTTCAACTTTAAGGGAGATGCACTGTATGGGGTTCTAGCAACTGAGGAAATGCAATAAGCAGAGGCCTTGCCTGATGGGGAACTTGGAGCCCGCTCTCAGAAGCAGGCATACAAACTGATGGTTTTAATTTCTTGACAAAATGCCATGATAGAGGTCTAGCCAGAATTAGATGACTGTGCAGGGGTAGGTGCATTAGGCCTAACAGAAAGGTAGATAGGCAGAGACTTTCTGGAAGACACAGAGCCTCAACCAAAGCTCAAAAAATAAGAATAACCAAAGAAAGAAAGGAAGGATTTTCAGGGCAGAGGAACTAGAACAAGCTACAACATGAGCATGTGTGCAGCGGGTTGAGGTAGGAGAATCTGAAACTGCTTGATGTATGAGATTTGGTAGGGAGCGTGGAGGGAGAGGGGGCTGAAGCGGTTAGCAGGGGCCGCCTGAGGGGCTAGGGGAGCATTTGGCAGGCTCAGGAATTTGGGTTTTATTCTGGGAGCCACAGGGGCCATAGAAGGGAGCAAGATTTTAAAAGAAGATTTGCATTTTCAAACTGTTGGAGATCAGGGCAGAGATACCCGAGGCAGGTAGGCAGCCAGGACAGTAATTCAAGGAAAAGATAGGACTGTCCACAGCAGGAGACTGGGCTCAGAGCCCAGACAAGCCCACACACGCTCTCTGCATGTAGCACCATAAAATCAGCTTGTTCTCCTTGGCATGAAAACTTGAGTGTCTCGGTATATATTTTTAAGTTCAACTGTTTGAATTAATGCATGAATCGTCCTGAATTGAGAATCAGAATGCCTGGATTCGAGTTCTGTTGCTTTCATTGAGTTTCTGGTTGATCTAAGGTAGGGTCACTTCCAGTATCTGGGCCTCAGTTCTGTATTTACAAATGAGGTTAAGGGGTCCAGGTGATCCAGAAATCCCTTCTGTCAATGATATTCTAAGAATCTGAAGAGGAATCTATTGGCCAGGCCAGCTGGGGCTCCTTCCCACAGACCGTGGGACCCTACTCTCGGGCTAGTACCCACATGGTCAAGTCTCAAGTTATAGCCACTGTGATTGTCTAAGGTCTTTAGGCTCCTAGGAACTCCAGGAGACCTAAGTAAGGCAAATCAGCTTCACCTGCCTGCAGATCTGGGTCTTGGTCAGGGGTGTTTGGTCCTGACTGCCTATCGGAATCACTGGGCAGCAAGTTTTAAAAACTCGGAAGCCCAGGCCACATTTCAGACTAAATAAATCAAAATCACTAGGCCTGAGACCCAGGGATCAGTGTTCTCTAAGCTCTCCAGTTGATTACAACATGCTCTTAAAGTTGAGAGCCGCTGGTCTAAGGACATGCATGCAGTCCCCAGCATGTGCCGCGTCTGTGTCCACAGAACCATCTTCTGGCCTGCTCTATTTGCTGACCCTCAAATCCACCCCAGATGATGGATCCCAGCCACATTCAAGTCCAGGGGCATGATGTGATATAAACTCTTGCCCATCTTACTTCTCCCAGCCCCAAATACCCGCTACCTTCCCCGGTTACAGAACCCACACCCTTTGTGTGTCACCCCATGCTCACAGATGTGGGCCGGAGAACGGGGTTGTCTGGGGGCCCTGTGAGCCCAACCATCATGGTGAGAAGAGCAGCAGGTTTGGGGAAGATGAGGCAGAAGAGGAAAAGGCGACTTCACGATAAAGAGGAGGAAGGAAGCATGTTAATCCCAGTCCAACGCGGACAGCCTGTCATCGTAATGAATGGAACGAGCCCAGTAGGGCGACCAGAAGGTGTCTGGTTATTATAGCTCCATTAGGACTATTTAAGGCAACAAGGAACAGCTGTGAGGAATATGATGCCGCCTAATGAAGAGCAAACATTTGTTCACTTTCCAGCTCTGGGCGGACACGCCATGTGGATGGCTGTGGAGGGGCAAGGCTGCCATGTTGCTCTTGGTCACCTGTGGATGATGGCGGCAGGCAGCCTCCTGATGGGGTGTGACCTTGCAGATGCACCCCCTTCTCTGCCCAGAGTGCCTGAGCAGGGGCAGAGAACACCCCTGCTTCCCCCCTCCACATTCTTTCTTCTCCATCAGTAATGGAGTCAAGGAGCATGACCCTGCAGGTGACCCTACAGGGATCACTGCCCAGTTCTCAATTTGCAGAAGAGAGTGGTTCTGGGAGGAGCGTGAGAAATTGGCGGCAGGTGCCCAAATCATGAATGGGAAAATCATGGCTGTTCTTCAACCCTGGAAACTCATCATGACCAAAATGGGAGACCCGGGCTCCATCTGCTCATTTTATTTCACCTCCCCTGGATTAAAATAAGAAGGAAATGGGCCCTTCTTCAGAGAAGGGCCAAAAAGCATCCGTAACCCACGTGGTTTCAGGCTAGGGGAAGAGCTCCCGTGGGAGACACCGTGAACTCAGGCCTCTCCTCTTAGCTGATCTTCATCATGCTCCTTGTAATCCTGTTAAAAGTCCAGCAGACAGGACTTTCCCTACTTAGAACAGGAACCTGAGTGGGCAGTTTTCAAGGGATGTCCTAGGAGAACCCCTGACCATGAGACTACACCTTGGTGCTCCACCCTCTCCTGAGATTCTGAGTGGCCGTGGGCAAGACTCTCCATCTCTCCTGGGGCCCAGTCCCGTCTTCTCTGAACTACTTGTTAGCATTAACTTTTGAAGCCTGATGGTATATGCTTCACTTTCAGCACTCACCTGGCCAGAAACATTAATTAAGTACCTACTGTGTACCTTACACTATTCGGGTCCCTCAAGTAGCTAAGAAAACAAAGACTTTCCTTCAAAGGAAGCAGGTGACCTCACTATACTACGTGATTCAGGAACAAAACTCTAGTTAAAATTCCACAGAGACACACAGATGAGGGAATAGGCAGGTGGTTGCTACTGCTTGTTTTCGCTTTGGGTCCCTCCTTACTGTCAAGATCATCCGAAGCTTCACAGAAGATAAGACAATTGAGTTGAAGACAAGGAGGGATTGAGGCCGAGGGAGAGCTCATGCGGCAGAGAGAGGGGGGCACACGCACAAAGCTCAGGAGCATGGAAAAGTGAAATGCTGCAGCCAGGGCTTCAGGGGACATCAGTGAAAAGGATGGAGTTAGAGAGAAAAATGGGACTCTTCCACCCCTTGCCGTGTCCTGGAGCAGAGTTAACAAGGTCGTCTTGGTGACCTCCGACAATCCATACCTCTGATCCCTGGACAATTTCAAGTTTAATAAGAGTTGTGGGCCCAGAAATAGCCACACTGAACTTCATGCATCCCACACGGACTGGCGGTACTGAGCAGAAACCTGTGCTGGGGAGACCACCTAGATCCTGGGCTCTGAGCTTCAAGGGACACGGGACCCTCGTGGGAGCTCCCCCGGTAAGCTTGGAAGCAGGGATAGCCTTACTCATTTCTCTTCCCTGAAGCATCAGGGAAATAGCAGATAAATATGAAATGTTAATCGAGTTATAAAGTGCTGGTGAGACACTTTTAAGTGATTAGGAAGAGGTCCATCCAAAATGCAAATCACCACCCCAGTGAGCTCTCTCCTCACCCCAATCAGAAGGACTGTTATCCAAAAGGCAATAAAATGACAAATGCCGGCAGAAGAGACACCGTTGGTGGAAACGCAAATTAGTGCAGCCATTGTGTAAAATAGTATGGAGGCACTTCAAAAAACTAGAAATAGAACTACCACACCATCCAGCTATCCTACTACTGGGTATGTATCCAAGAAACTGGAATCAGGGTATTGAAGAGACATCTGTACTCACATTCTTACTGCAGCACTGTTTGCAATAGCCAAGATAATAGCCGTGGTGTCCATGAATAGACGAGCGGGTAAAGAAAATGTGGGACATATGCTCAGTGGAATACTACTCATCCATGCAAAGTGAAAGAGTCATTTGCAGTAATAAGGATGAAACTGAAGAACACCAGGTTCAATGAAATAATTCAGGCACAGAAAGATAAATACCACAGATCCTCACTGGTATGTGGAATCCAAAAAGTTGATATTGAAGATGTAGAGAATAGAACAATGGTGATCAGAGCCTTGGCAAAGGCTTGGGGGAGGGAGGGATGGGCAATGGGCACAGGGTGCAGCTGGCTAGGAAGAATAATTCCCAACATTCCCTAGCCCAGCAGGATAACTAGAGTCGACAGCAATTAATCGTATATCTCACAACAGCCAGTGGAGAGGATTTTGACTGTTCCCAGCACAAAGAAATGATAGGTCTGAGGTGATACACATTGCAATGATCCTGATCTGATCATGAAACACTGTATCCATGTGTTGAATGTCACACTGTGTCCCGTAAGCAGGTACCTTGTCAGTGGATAATAAAATACATTTTAGAAAAGAACAATTCTATCCAGAGAAAGGCAACATCTCTTGAAGAAAGAGACCAACCCAGAAAGACTCCCGCTCTCCCTTTACCCTGTGGGTTGAGTCTCCCGTGTGGAGACCAGACTCTGAGCTGTTGCCAGACACCAAGCCATGGGCTTGCTGATGCGAGGTAGGGCCTGAGCCTCTGCATTCTACCAAATTCTCTAAGAAATCTGGATGCCTAGCAAAGTTTGAGGATCACTGGCCAAAAAACCTGTCATTTAAAAGTAACCTGTTGGCTTTTCAGTGGGACTTTTGAAGGCTGCACTGTGGCTCCAAACACCGACATGCACTCAACGGTTCTGCCTCTATCCGAGCCCTGTCACAGACAAATACCCCCATCTTGCCACAATCTGATTTTCTACTTAGCTTCACCAGCCGAACTCATAAATTACTGTCTATTTAGTGACATGGTACGCAATAATATTTGCTCTCCTGATGCCACTCAGAGTAGAAGCCATTAGTCATCCTCTCCTGCCTTCTCTGCCCACATTTATAATCCCTAAGGCATGCATGTGCTTTTCAGGACAGAAGGTATCATTTGTGGTGAGCCTGGCCTCTGCCAAGGCCATTCTAACTCATACAGCACATTGGAGTGAAATAGCCAAAAGTGCACTTGTCTCCAGGAACCGGACTGTCACTTTCCAGAGAATGTTTATAATATATATTGATATCTACAATGAATGCCAGGTACAGAGTGCTTCCTTACATATGGTGTCCTTGAATTGGCCACAACCTATACAGCTGTCCATGGTGGCCCTTACCATCTACCATGACCACAGACTCCAGCAAATGTGGTTGTTGAATGATCTCATGGCCCTCTATTGAGAGCACACCTTAGATTCCCAACAGACCACGAAACTCTCTTCCTCTTCATGGATATTATGTCTATAGATACATCTACGATGTTCCTATACCTAGAGTAGCCAACTTGTCCCAGTTTCCCTTGAATGATCCAGTTTTAAAATTGAAAGTTCTGCACCCCAGGAACCACTTTAGTCTGAGACAACCAAGATGGACATGGCAGAGTTCCAACTTTGCTCTTGGGACAATAAACTGGACATTTCATTTCAGGGGGTACAGAGTACACTCAAGGTCATACCCTTGGGAAGGCATGGGACAGAAGAGTCTCTGAGCACCTACTGTGTGCCTCTGCCTGGTGCCTGGGCACTATCTCAGATAATCAGTAATCATCACACAATCCTTCAGGTTGTGTTATCTTTTCATTTTTTTAATATTTAGATACTTTAAATTTTATTTTTAAGGGGTGCACCATGACATGGGTTTGAACAAATGCACAGAATCCTGTGAACACCAACGTGATCAGGATACCTAAGCGTTCCATCAGCCACCCTGATGGAGTTTAATCCCTCCCCACCCCTCACCTGAAGGGTGTATTGTTCTCTAAGGTGTTTTCAGAAAAACTCACCGAGACCTAGAGTGGTAAAACGATTCTCAGTAAAAATATCCGAACACTGCAGTCTGCTTGCCTTCTACAAAGCCCTGCCTGTCCCCTGATTCATGGGTGTAGTGAGTGTGCAAGAAGTATTTTTTGACAAGAAAAATGAATGACAGTCCTGGGTACAGGGAGACTCCTTGGTGAAGACTCTGGAGTCTCACCTGCACAGAGTACAGCAGTGGACAGAGGCAGGGAAAATCCTGGTGGGCTGGACGCCTCACAGAGGAGATCAGCCCTCACGGTGCCCTGAAGCATCTGCCCAGAACTGCCTGATCAGCAATCCCCGGGCCTGGTTTTGCTGCACCCCGGGGCATATCACATCCAATTATCTCCACGGAGGCAGTTGAGCCGGGGGAGAGAAGGGAGGCTCCGTAGCTGACAGGGCCTGCTGCAGATAGTGGGGCGGACGGGTAAGCGAAGTGGACAGGCATGCCTCGGCCTCAGGGTGGAGGGGAGCTCTTCTTGGAAGCTGTGTTCTGACGTCTCGCCATGCGGGTCATCGCTCAGAAAGGCTTAGCTCCAGAGAAGGGGACCCTCTTCACTCGGCAGGGCCAACCCAACAGTGGGAGGACCCAGCCAAGAGGACATGGGGTATCCTCAGTTCTAGCTAGAAATCCAGGTCCTATGTGAGAGTAGGAGGCGGGTCGCCCAGACCTGTGGGCTGAGTCAGCTCTGTGGGAGTAAGAAGCCTGTGACTTGTGGTCACGGCCCCTGAGCCTCCCACTAGCTCAGGGAGCCTGAGCTTTGTGGCCAGGAGCGTGGGTTGGAGCCACAGGGCGTCAGTCTGCCGTAGGCACCAGATGATCACTCCATCCTAAAATCCATGAGGCTTGTCCACGAGGATGACGGGAGGCCTCCAGGGACAAGCATTCCCAGCCCTGTATCGTGATGCTGGTGCTGGCTCGGCCGTCTTTAAAATGCCTCCAGAGCACTTCCACTGACTTAAAGTAACACCCGGGTTCTGGCCTGGGGTCTGGGAGACCCGAACGGAGCACCCAGCCCACCTCTCAATCCACATTCTGTGTCCCCCACCCCTTCATCTCTGCTCTGGGGAGCCCCCCTTCAAGTTCTAGGACACAGTGACCTCCCTCCCTCCCAGGGGCTCTGCCCCTGCTGCTGCCCTGCCGTGGTCAGCCCTGGCCACGCCAGCTGGCTCCTGCTCATCCTTCAGTTTTCAGCTCAATGCACCAGCCACACAGCAGCAGGAACACACCCGGGGCTGGGCAGGTTGGGGGTGTTACATGTGCAGTGAGGTCCTCAGGGAACTGAGGGCATCTGAGGAAGAGGATGTCAGAAAGGACCCATAGGAAGCCAGGGGCCGTGGCGCACGCCTGTAATCCCAGCAGCTCAGGAGGCTGAGGCAGGAGGATCATGAGTTCAAAGCCAGCCTCAGCAATGGTGAGGTGCTAAGCAACTCAGTGAGACCTTGTCTCTAAATAAAATACAAAATAGGGCTGGGGATGGGGCTCAGTGACTGAGTGCCCCTGAGTTCAATCCCTGGTACCCCCCCAGCCCCCCAAAAAAGAAAGAAAGGACCCATAGGACAGGGGCTGTGATGAGTGATGTGCAAGAGAGTTTGAGAATGTGAGGTGCCCTCCAGAATGGACACCACAGGAAGTGGCGTGGTCAGGCATCCTAATATTAACTGTGGGAAGGGAGGCTGGCAAAGACGCACTAGGCACTCACATCAGCCAGCGTGGGGTGGGGGAAGCCTGGTAATATTTTGGCTTGGACAGTGTCCACATGGCTGTCCTTGTTGAGCCGTGACCACAGAATGTTCTTGCTTTCCTCTCCCTCCATTTGATCTCTGAGCCACCTCGTCTCAGGCTGGTGTTCTGTGACACTGTGATCAGCACAGAGCACCAAGACCCGGCTCTGAGTGCGAGACCAGCTCCCCAGGGGAAGGGGCTGCTTTTCTCCTCCTCAGATATCACGAGTGTGTGTGCGCGTGTGTGTGCATGTGTGTGTGTGTGTGTGTGTGGTGCTGGGGACTGAACCCAGGACCTCGTGCATGCGAGGCAGGCACTCTACCAACTGACCTCTATCCCCAGCCCTCAGATCTCACCTTTTTAAGGAATCCTGCCCCTGCCACCCTGTTCGAGTAGCCCCTGGCCCTGTCTGCCCTGGCACCCTGCTCCCTGCCTCCACAGCACCCATGGCAAACAATGATCTGTGTTTGCTCCTCCCAGGGTTGGAACGAATCCTAGATTATGTCTGTCACATCCACCTGCCATTGTCCCTAGACCTCACCCAGCCCTGGTGGCATCAATCAGGTGGTCTCTGTGGGAGAAAGGAGCACAGTGGGAGCCGCGGGGTTGGGTGTTGCTGGGCAGGTCATTTCCTGCCTCTGGACCCCACTTTGCAGACCTATAAAGGAGCTCAGATTTTTCTCGAAAGACCCTTCCAAATCCGACTTTTGGGGATTCTGTGGATACTGGAGCTCAGCTCTCCAGGGACAAGGACATCCCCAAATGCACCTTTTGGACTAAAAAAAAAAGAGTGACCGCCTTAGGAAAACAACGCTGGAGAGTAGGAAACATTTCCACACTTGGAGAGAAAAGTAAAAATAGCGCTCGCTGAGGAGGAAGGGATGAGAGAAGGAGAGAGGAGATTGATAATGGATGAGTATAATGAGGTGGCAATTTTGGTTTCAAAAGAATGTGATTAGCTCCTAATGACTGCCACCATTCCCTGGTCAATCTACTGTAACTAGCCACTAATGTAAAAATAATGCCCCTGGCTCGCTCACTTTGAAGATGGAGATGAGTCTTCCTTTCCTACTTTCACCCCCTCAGATTCTTTTTCCTTGAAGAGATTATCCCCTATTAGGTTGACGCTCCCTAGGAAGGGAGATAGATGTGTGATCAAAGCCTGCCAATTAGGGGTCATTACCAAGGCCCCCTGGGCGGCTCCATCAGGCACTGCCTCTTTGCCTCTGTCAACATATCACAGTCCCCAGGCCCCCTGGGTCCCCTTCAGCCCCCAGGACAGGGAGATAGGGCCTCCTGGGCGTGTCAGGGGGTGGCTGCATGCCTGCTGGGGTGTGTCCCTGAGGGCGTGGCCTTGATATTCAGAGGATCATCCAAGGACTCTGGGAGTGGCAGGAGGGACTCCATCCAATCTCTTCAGTATCACAGAACAGAGGGTCCATGCTTGTTCTGTGAGGCCTCATGGGGTGTAGGAAGGCAAAGTAAAGAAATTGGGCCATGCTCTGCTCAAAAGGAAGGCAGGCGGCTTTGGGAGGTGGTGAGCCTTCTGCCACTCCGGGTGTCCAAGGGATAGATGCTGTGCATCAACTTATCGGATGCCTGAAAGGCACGTAGACAGGAACACAGAGAGATGATTTCCAAGGTCACATGCACCTGTGAGATTCCAGGATCTCCACCTAATTATTTCATTCATTCAGTCATTCCAAATGGATCCTTTGAGCACATATAAATTGCAAAGCCAACATTGGGTCCTGGAGATTTGATCATGAATAAGATTCTTTCCCAGGAGAAGCCCATGACCAGGTTGGGAGACAGACATTTAGATGATTCAATGCAAAGATATTCACCTAATAACAGAAGGAGCCAACTCGAGCTGGGGGGATGCCGTGAGGAAGGATGAACAGTTTTCACAAAGGAGATGCTTGCACCGGGTTTTGAAGGATACGTAGGAGTTTGCCAGGCCAATTCAGATAGAGAAAGCATGCATCAAGACACAGAAGAGCTTGTCTTAACCCAGAAGAATGGAAACAAGAAAGGTAGCACTGTACACAAGCCCCGGTCTTCCCACAGGAATGGTTGGGATACCTTGTAATCGACCCATCAAAATAAGGACAAAGAGTGGGACTGGAGGCACCCTTGGAGTGAAGGCATAAAAGACTTGTTATCAAAGAGTTTGAATTTTGTCCTGAAGACCATGACAAGGGAGTCACTGGGTTCTATTCACATTTTGGAAAGATCTCTCAGATTACAGTGGAGGGTGGCTTGGAGGAGACAAAAGCAAGCGAAACCAAAGAGGAGACTTGTGGTAAAGTATTTCTCCAGGGAAATTCGCTCTTGGCAAGAACTGTGGATGCACGTTAGAATCACTTGGGGAGCTGTAAACAGGGATGTGACCCACCTGAGCCTTTCTTCCCTGTCCACCTGGGGTAAGGCCTTGACCTTGGGAGTCTGAAGGCCTTCCTGAGTAATTCTACTATGCAGCCATCAAGAGATCTTAAGGTCGAGGTAATGCAAACCCTGGCATGCAGTGGGAATGCAGAACAATGGTTTTTCCCCCAAGACATTAGTATGGAAAAACCAGAGCCTGCTGCCTTTGGCTTTACACCGCTCTGGGGGAAGGTGTCGGGATGAACAGTCAGCTTTTATCACAGAGGCAGGAAATGCATCAGCTCGAACATCAAGAAACCCGGTGCTGCCAGTAAGGCTGGCACACAGCAGTAGACCTGGCAAGTCACCTGAGGGGAGCTGGAGCCACCTGGCTGGGGTGAGAGAAGAAGGCCATGGCTAGAATCTGAGTTCCAGGAGTTAGATGCAGAAGCAGGAAGTGTTTGTGGTCTAGAGGTATCCTGAGCCAACGGCAAGAGGGGTGCAAGGTAGCAGACTTTTTAAATGAAGAGCAAGAGGAGGAGAAGGAGGAGGAGAAAGGAGAGGAGAGTAATTATTGGTAAGTGATAAGCACTGCACATGGAAGGCAAATCCTGTCCTCTCTCCAGAACACTTTGTCACACCCAGATGTAGATGATCGAATCTTGGCAACAGAGACTTACCATCTGGCTTGTTACAGAAAAAGCTTGCAAACCCCTGCTCTAAGAAAAAGACCTCCCCAGCTTGTCTTAACCCAGAAGCATGGAAACAGGAAGGGTAGCACTGTACACAAGCCCTGGTCTTCCCACAGGAGTGGCCCTGCCTGCTCCTAGCATGGCCCTCTGCATCGCTATTTTCCTGTCCAGTCCGGTTAATGTTCCTCCTTGCTGAAGATGAGCCTACCGAGAAGTAGATGGGCAAAGACCAGGCTGGTGTGTTCCCAAGTGACGGTCTTCTCCCTTTGCTAATAGAAACTGAACAGGCTGAAGCAGTTGCCAATCCCATCTCAGAAGCAATGCAGGGGCCATGAGCAGGACATTTTGTTCCACCCAAGGCAGGGTGGACACAGTAGTCAGACATGACCCGACCTTCATGCTGCTGCGGGTTTTCTAAAGCCGTTCCCACTCTCTCCTGCACCCAACCTCCCTCTCCATAAAACATCTGGCCGCAGCCCTGCACCTCCGCACCTCCCCTTTATTCCAGACCACTTGGCTCATAACTCTGCTAAGGCATCCCAGGGGTTCGTCCGCTTGTCTGTCTTCTCTGTGGCTGCCATCCTCTTAAACTAATGGACGGCTCCTATCTCCTCTCTCCTGTGAAGCTCTGGACCTCTGTGTCCAACTTTCTACTCAACACCTCAAACCTGGCAGCTTGTTAGAACGTACACAGCCCTCAGTGCCAGGTCTGCCCTAAGCACTTTATGGACCCAACGCTCAAGACTTGATTCCTGCCTCACATCCCATTTCCCTCCCAGGCTTCTCAGGTCAGTAAGTGGCATCTTCTCCCCTCAGTCCTGTAACCTGGCATTCAAGGGACCAGCCTTCCTTCCCCTCTCCTGCATACTCCCTGGCTATAGTGGATGCGCTGGGGCCCCATCCATGTCCCCTCCAGATGCACCTTTCCCATGCACACCTCCCTGATGGCTTCCTTCTGTATACCCTGATTTTTTTTTTTTTTTTCACTTGAGGGCTTCCTCAAATAAAACAATGCGCACGTTTTGCCTATAGTGCATGGCAGAAGTTCTAGGGAGTTCCCAAGAGTTGTTCTCGGTCAGTAGTAGACGGGAGCTGATGGATAAACATCTCATCTCTGGAGGGACAACTCTGGGACATGAGCTGTACCCCCGGGGTTAAGTCCAGTTGCACATGGAGGCAGCTTGTTTGTTGATGTGCCCTGTATTGGCTTCATCCCTTGATGGTCTCCCTTTCCCTGTTCTCCTACCAGGATCCTTGGAACTGCCTCCCCAACAGGCTGCTTGTCTCTGAGCCTGCTTCGGAGGCAGGCCAAGTCAACAATATTCAACTGAACAATATCCTGAAAACGGTCACTCTTCTCACCTACGGCGACTGCCTTGTCCAAGGATCTGAGGCACCGACATTTCTCACCTAGACATGTGATATGTTCCTAAAAGAATCTTCCTAGTTCTCCCCTGGCCTTCCTACAGCCTGAGTCCACTCATGAGCCACAGTACACTTTGTGGAACGGGACAAGGGATTTACCTGCTCAGGGCCCCTTCACATTTTCCCATCACACTTAGAACAATACTCCGTGTGTTACCCAGGAACCTGGAGGCCTGAATCAATCAATCGGGACTCTCCCATTCCCCCTCCCCAGGGTCTGACCCCTCGTCCCCCTACCTCACTCTAGTCCTTGAATGTGGCTATCTGGTTGCTGCCTGACAGCCACCTTGCCACCTGCTCTTCCTCCTGCCTGGAAAGCACGTCCCACTTTCCTAGGGGTGGCTGGAACTTTCCCATCATTAAAAAATGAACGAAAACTTTACCTTCTCGGAGAGGCCCTCTCAGCCTGCGTGATCAGACATAATTCCCACTCCTCATCTCCTTTCCTTCATCCTGCTTTATTGTCTTCATAGCACTTTGACTATCTAAAATGATGTGGGTTTGCTCCAGGGGACCTGTCTAATTCTCTGCACTCCTAGTACCTAGAGCAGGGCCCAGAACATATTAAGAGGACCAATCGGCATCTGTGTATATGAATGAAAAAATGATGAAATGAACAAACGATTTCCCTACTGGGCAATAGGCTCATGACACACTGAAGATACCAACCACGTGTAAGTCAGTGAACAAGCAAAGGAGTCTACGGAACAGCTGAGTGTGTGTTCTCCCCATCCAGGGCCACACAGCCCTTTGCCCTGAGTGTCCCATCACAAGTGGGTCCTCATTTCCCCGTTGCTGTTCATCTGCACCCGGGAGGTGCTTCGCCGCAGGCCTGTCTAACCACCTGTCCTTGTGTTGTAGGCCTTACCTGAGGGGCAGACGGCTTCGTGGGACACGGCCAAGGAAGACGGAAACCGCAACAAGAATCGATATGGGAACATCATATCCTGTAGGTGCCCTTCTGGGATGGCTAGGCACCAGGCTTTGGGAACTCAGGGGGAAAAAAAAAAAATTGTTCTTTGCCTAGAATTTGCTATCAAATAATCCGTGATGTTTTCACCTCTGGGCCAAGAGACTAGTGCAAGGGATGATGAGGCCTGAACAAAGGCAGTGACAATACTCGTGTGGGGAGGAGAGGAAGAGAGAGGCTGCCCCCAGTACTGACGGTCCCACGTGGGTAACACGCAAGTATGGCCGCTACCCAGTATCGGTACTCACAGCCTTCAAAACACCCTAAATACAGGGGGAGCAAAGTTATCTCAGACCAAACACCGAGCAGGTATTCTGATGAGAACAGGAGTCCACAGCAGACCATTCAGATTCAGTGTGGCCACCCTGGACCTTTGGACATCTTGCCCATTGTGTGGGGAACCCATCCTGGTCTCAGATCTCGGGGTATTTGAGCCAAAGCGTGGGAACAAATAGGATCCTGAGTGACATATTATTTCTAGCACAGTTTAGAGTTTTGTTTTGTTTTGCTTTGACTGTCTAGACATTGCCTAAGAAAAACTTGGAGAAAGAAAGAATAAGACACAGGCAGATTGTAAAAGAAGAAAAAGGCAGAAGTTTTAGCTTAGCTGTTTCCTGTGCTGATTTTAGGAATGGGCTATGAATGGTGGAACTAATCAGAAAACATTTATAATTTGTCTCTTGGAAGATAGCAATGCAGACAGCAAGATTTCTTGCAAGTGATGTGTTGGGAAGAGATATTCAAACACCAGCGAACACGTATTAAGACTTAGGATGGGTAGGCCTCCTTTGAATGGTACTGCACTGGGCACTGGGAGATGCAGTCTCTGCTCTGTGTCAGGTGGCTGCTTGCTTGGACTAGTCCCTAGCATCATTTTTTTTTTTTTTTTTTTTGTGCACAGAAACACTGTGCCCTAAACTATCTGTCTTATCTCCATTCTCTCTATCAGATTGTGAGTTCAGACAGCTTCCACTAAATCATAGGGTGCAACCTTAAGCAAGGACCCTAGTCCTTAGTCTCTGTAAAATATTTTTTACAATGTCTTCCTCCTAGGCATGTTGCACAGACATGAAAACAACAACTACAACAATAACAACAACAAAAAAAAAAAAACACTATGACCAGAGCACCATGAACAGCCACATCCCCAGGCCTAAACTTTAAAGGGCCAAAGGTCAGAAGCCGAGCTCTATGTCCCCACAGCTCAGCATCAGCTAAGCACATGAGGCTGGCAGGTGGGCATGTGGGACAGGACTGGGGGAGAGGAGTGAGGCCATTCCAGAAGGGTTCGCTCTTGGCTATCGGTTCTGTGCACTCGCCTCTTAGCTTGAGTGCCCCCTGGTCTCACCCGAGCTCTGCCCTCACTGCATCTCTGCCCAGGGATTTCTCCGTAGCAGGGGAAGGATGCTGTGCCCAGGCTCCAGGTAGCCCGCCCATGCTGACCAATCAGTGCCCCTGAGAAGCAGTGAAATCCCCGGCTTCCTGGCCGATCCCCAGAAGTGCTGTGCCACTTTTCCAGAGTTCCCACAGGGATTCGGCTGCAGTGGTCCACCCTGGTGACGGGGCTTGACTGCCCACTGGCTCCCTGCGGCCCTCTCCTCCCTACAGGTGTTCCCTGTTCCTCCTCCACTTTGGGGGAAACCCAAGTGGAGGCAGAGAGAATTCAAGTACCGTAATGATACCGCTGTGTTGGGTTTAAATAAACCTGAATCTCATCTCTCATTTGAAGGTCAATGATGCAAAGGATCAGAGGCAGAGCCAGGCTGCACTAGGTATGGCGCCCCGTCAGCCAGCCGACTCAGAAAGCAGCGAGACACAAAGGGGAAACATAAAAGGAGGGGAGGGGTGCAGTAGGGGGAGTTCTGGAATTGAAATGAGAAAGGTTAAAGAGAAGCAGCCCCGGGAGTGGCGAGTGTTCCTGCCCTTGTATGTGTCCCTCCCTGAGGCCAAGCCTGCCATGCCTTGATAAATAGAAATATTCTTGGCTCAAGAAAAAAAGAAAGAAAAAACGGGTGTGATTAGCATCTTAAGGAACCCAGAGCACCGAGAGGCCAGAGTGGAGGACAAAGGCCCAGGCCGAGGAGAACAGGAAAGACTACAGGGGAAGGGAGGGCGGGCAGGCGGTGCCTGCAAATGAACAGAGAGAGAAACCTTGGTGAAACCGGCCCTTTCTTCCAAATGATTCTGTTTAGAATTTAGCCATTGAGACAGTGGGGCTTCCAGGGGGTGGGGATGGAAACAAGTGAAAGGCAAGGAAGTGAAAGAGAATAAGAACAAAGAGTCCTTTGCTCTCAGGTAGCTCCAGGGCCCAGACTGGGGCTCAGGTGTGCTGAAGATCCCCTGTGTGCGCAATACTGGCGCTCTCTGGGCCAGCAGGAAGGGGGTGACACAAGAGGAAGCGCTCACCGGGGGGGCTGCAGACTTTACAAAATGAGGCTCCCCTCCAGGATCAGCCCAGATCCCAGCAGGAAACAGGTGGTGCCCTCATAGAGGAATTTGAGGGGAGATACTCAGCAGACCCTTTCTACAGACACAATGCAGGAGAAGAGACCTAGCAAGGGAAAGGGCAGTACCTGGGGTAAACAGGGTGCTGCAGGGAGAAGTGACCAGGACCCCGAGAAAGAAAGACAGCCATTGTGGTGACCCACCAATGGCAGCCACCAAGGGACAATACCCTGACCCTGCTGTCCCCCCTCTGCCTACTCCTCTGTCACTGCTTTCTATGGGCCAAGCCCAAGCCAGAGGATCTGGAGCACCTGGGAACTCCTTAGAAATGCTCATTCTCCACCCAGGTCTACTGAATCAGGAGCCTGGGGCAGGGCCCAGCGTTTGCATTTTGGAAACCCTCCAGGTGAGCCCAATGTTTTCCCAAGTCTGAGGATCTCCAGTCCTACCTCTAGAGCTCAGCCAGGTAAAGAGGGCGCACAATGTGTCCAATCTAGGAAAAGCCACTGGGCCCAGGTGTCCTGGAGTCCTGGTTAGGCAGACAGACCCAAGTCCTGATCCCAGTTCTGTCATTTATCGGTGCCTGACCTTCAGCAAGGTTCCTAACCTTCAGCAAAGTCTCCTCTGCAAGGGGAGTTTCAGGTCAGATCTCAGGTTAAAGAGGCCTAATGAAGATGAACAATATGGAATCTGAATCTGCTGTGGAGCCTGAGTCAGAGATTTATGAATTTACATAAGGTCTAGTCTAGTCTCTGAGTTCATGGGCAAGGAGAGAAGGCGCAGAGATAAGACTGGCTGCCCAAGGTCATGCATCAAGCCTGTAGGACAGCTGTGACCAAAGCTCTCATCTGTGGCTTAATTCTCCTTGCCAAGGAATCCTCTGCATCAAGATGGGTTTAGGCTTGAGCCGGGGGGAAGGTGCTGCCAAGGACCAACCTCCGGGAACAGGTGCTCCCTTCCCGGAGCAGGTGGGTGGTGTTGTGCACAGAGGAACTGGACTCCCAGGAGGAACCGAGATTCAGGACAAACCCAGAGGCCTTTACTCACAGCAGGTTTCTCTATAGATTCCTGAGGAGACAGCAGTGGGATGACACAACGGGTACCTCATCCGTTGCTCTGGGGTCTTGACCTCCATTCTTTGCCATCTCTGAGGGTGGCCCTGGTCTGTGCCCTGCAGACCTCTCCTGGCGCAGAAATCATTGGATTCTGCCCTTTCCCCAACTCTCCCCACTTCCATACATGCTGGTCCCCATTCCACCTGCCAACCCGCGTATCTCTCCGAGGACCTGTTCTGGGGGCTGAGCCTCCTCTGGGTGCTTGCAGGACAGACAACGAGTGCCAGGAAATTAAATGTCCCCTCCAAAAGCTGCCCTCGGTCAATGCCTGATAGGTGCTTAAGTACCCAGCTCCCTGTGCCCTGAGGAGGAACAGCTTGGAGGTGCGTGTTCTGTACTTTCTCCCCGGTCACCTTAGGGGGATAGAGCCCCAGTTCTCCACAGTGGTCACTGCTGGGTGCCACACCCCGGGGCTTCCTTCTCATTCACCTCACTTCCTTCTCTCTTCCCTGGTGTTCCCTGGGGTCATGTCTCAGATCACCTTAATATAATCACCCAAATCCTTGGCTCAGGTTCTGCTTCTGAAGGAATTCAATTAGGAAACCTTCCTCTCTTCCTTTCGGAAAGGCCCCTCAGTGGGGCAGTGCCTGGTCAACCTGCTAAGGAGGTGGGTCAGGGGACGAGTGCCCCCCCGGCTCCTCTCCTGAGCTTTCCCACTTCTACACCTCAGCCCCCTCCCTGTCCCCAAAGGGGAGCACTTCCTCCCGGAGGCCCAACTTCAGCCAGGAGGGGATGGAGAAGGAGGTGCACGGGATGCTGGGCTGTCTCCGTGTCATGCCCAAGCCATCCTCTCTCTTGATAATGGTAATTCAATCAAGATTGAGTGCGCAGACCTTTCGCTTCAATGGGGTACCCGGGCCTTCTCGGCGGAATTACCTGTCTCCTCCCAACCCACTCCTGCAGGAGGACGGCATTAACATTTCCAATACTTCTAGGAAATGGCTTTTCAGCTCCACAATTCATTGTAATGAGTCAAATCTCTTTTCCCTGAAAAATGGTCCCTTTTCTTTATCCTCTGCAGTGCCCAGAAGACAGGAAGAAAGAACGTCAAGTACCCAAATGAGAGGCTCTCCCCAGCCCCACCTCTCTGGAGTGATTCTCTCTTGATGCGCGAGTGACCTGAGATGACTGATTTATTGGGTCGCAGCTGATGATGGAGAAAGGGCGGGAGAACTCTAGTTTGTCCTGAGTTAGAACTGCGTAGTGGGCGCGGGGTGGGCCTGGGTCTGCAGTGGGGTGGGGACCAGTGTTGGAGACTGAGATATGGGTGGCAACTGGGGGCTGGAGGAGCCTGGCACCAAAGGGTGGGCAGGCAGCTGGTCTCAGGGCTCAAGGACAGACAAGGACCCCACCACTCTGTATAGAAGCTTATAGCTTCTCCTGAGTTATAAGGAGGCTTGGGTTTCTCATAAAATGAGGTAGTGATGTCTGCCTCTCAGAGTTAGCCTGAGAATCAAATGGCATAGTGTCCATACCACTTCCAGAATAGCGCCTGGTCCATCTTGCCTCTCTACAGGTCGATTCCTGTGGGTCTCTAAACGCATGACTCGGTTCCAATAAGATCTTTTGGTCCTTCCCAAGAGAGATCAAAGTGAACACCCAGGGCACCTCTCTGCCAAATAACTGAACATTGATTATTCTGTCTACTCAAACCCAAGGGTGCATCCTAATCATCACACAATACCAAGGCCCCGTGCCAATTTCTGATTCAGGAAGTCTGCAGGAAGGTCCAAGAATTTGCATTTCTAACAAGTTCCCAGGTGCATGTTCATGGTATTGGCCCAGCACAAAATTTAGGGCACCCCTGGTCTAGAATAATAAAAACCAACGTTCATATCTGTGCTGATTCTTACAACAGATCAGGGCTTTCATATCTGACCTATTCTGATGTTTGCAGCAAGTCTACAAAGATATATTTGATTTTTTTTTTTCTCTTAGAGTTGGGCAAGACACTGTTCAGGGACAGTGGTAATTTGTTAGGTTAGGATGTGGCAGATCTCAGGTCTGCTTTCATAGCTCACTCCCTTGGCTTCCTCCTACTGAAGACAAGAGTTGGTTGGCAATCTTGACCCAGGACAGACTGAGTCCACAGCTTTGGTGAGGGGCCAAGTAGGAGGTAAGAAAGAATCAGAATGCAGGATCCACTACACTCTCAGCCTGGGATAGAAAGACCCCTTTGCATATGCAAAGGTCCTGTGGCCAGAGTGGACATCATGCATTTGAGAAAGTTAAAGAAGGCTGTAGTTATCAGGGTACTGTGTGGGAAGAAGGTGGCCCTTCACTGTGAGATCATCAAGGTGTTTTGCAGCTATGTTGCACTGTAGCCGATACATACTAACTTTCAAAAAAGATCATTAAATTTTCAGAAATTTTTTTGAGCTGGTTGATGTGTGTTGGTAACTTTAAATTGGTGATAGTAAGGGTATTTACACCACAGAAACCAGCAGATGATAGAGATCAGAGTCCTTCCCTCCCCTGCTAGAGAACTATTTGTAAAATATTTACCAACATCCACCGGTCCTTGTCATAAAGCAAGGAGGAACAGATCAATTGCAAACAGAGGGAAGACCTTCCCCTAGGGCTATGTGTTTTTGGACTTTCAAGTCCTGGAAGTTCCATCTCCCGTCTACCTGCTGCCAGCAGCTCCCTCCTCCCGACATCCAGCCCTTGCCCATCTCCCACCTCATCTGAGAACCTGGGCACCCGGCTCCGGTGCCTTCCTCTCAGAGCACCATTGAGGAGTCTGCCTTTGCTCCACGTGACTCTTCCCAACTCTCTCCTTGTCTTGAATATCAAACGAGGAGTGCCAAATTAGCTGTTTTTCAGGCTTGCAAAATGTAGATAGAGCATAATGAACGTTCCGGGCTGCTTGTAAATTACCTTGTATAAACTCCTCCGTGTCGCCTGCCGCCCCATCTTTCTCCGTGTGCGTGTGGGTAAACACAATTTTTTATCTTTCTAATTACATAAAGTTAGAAGAAGAAAGGGACACGGAATAATATTAGCATTTCCCAGAAGAAATAAATAAACCATGAGGACACTGCCACTCCTTACAGTGCCTTCCTGGTGGCCCTGTAGTTGGATCCTGTCCTTCGATGAGCGCACACAGCAGAACTTTGCCTCTGCAGGGAGGGGAGTCTGTACTTGGTACAGAAGGGCAGAGGGAGAGCATCCGGTTTCTCGGTGTTTCTGCCACCAGGTCATTGCCTGCCTCACATCCATCTCTGAGCCACCATTTATTAAGCACCTGCTGTATATCAGGTATTGTCCCAATACTTTCTTTTGCAGTACTTTTAGGATTGCAGAAATATTGAGCAGCAAGCGCTGATTTCCCACACATAATCTTCCTTTTATTAACATCTTGCATTGGTACTTTTATTTAGTACAATTGATGAACCGATATTGATCCACTATCATTAGCCAAGGTCCACAGCCTATATTAGGGTTCACTTTTTATGTTGTAAAGTTCTATAGGATTTGACAAATGCATAAGGCCATAGGTCCACCTTTATAGTAATATGTAAAATAGCTTCACTGCCCTGAAGGTCCCCTGTACTTAATCTATTCCACCCAACCTACTTGTCCAAGTCGCTGACAACACTGATTATTTTTTTCACTGGTTTGGCCTTTTTCAGAATGTCACACAGTTAGAATCACACGATATCTAGCTGTTTCCAGATTGACTTCCTTCCCTTAACCGCATGTACTTAAGTCTCCTCTGTGTCTTTCATGGCATGAGAACTCATTTCTTTTCATCACTGAATAATATTCCACTGTATAGATCTACCATAATCTGGTTATCCATTCATCTATGGAAGGACATCTGCGATGCTTCCAAGTGTTTGCAATTATGAGGAAAGCTGCCGCAACACCCATGTGCAGGTTTTGATGTGCTCTTAAGTTTTCAATCCATTTGAGTAAATGCCAAAAAAGTACGATTGCTGGATAGCCTGGTGAAACTATGTTTAGCATTGTATGAAACTGCCACACTGGCTTCCCAAATGGCTGTGCTCTTTTGATTTCCCACTAGCAATGAGTGAGAATTCCTGCTGCTCACCGTGTTTGGGGATTTTGACCTTTTTAGTGCTTTATAGCAACAGCTCACTTATCATGTTAATTTGCAATCCCCTAAGGACACAGAATGTTGAACATCTTTTCATATGCTTGTCACTTGTGTGTCAAGATCTTTTTACTAGGGTTATCTGTTTTCTTATTGTTGAATATTAAGTGTTCTTTGTATGTGGTGGATATATGTCCTTTAACATCTATGGATTTGGCAATATTTTCTCCCACTCTGTTGCCTGTCTTCTCTTTCTCCTAAGGTCCTGACACTTTTCATGCCTTCATCTTCTCATTGAATCCTTCCAGCATTCTGAGAGCTGCATAATGTTGGCTCCATTTTACTAAGGAAGTCAAGGCTAAGGGGAACCGACAACCTGCCATGTGGTGGAGCTAAGATCTGAGCCACAGCTTCCTACTCATGTCGCACATTAAAAGTGGGTCCTGCTTATCAGAAGCCAGCCCATGTGGGAATGAATTTTGGTTATTTCATACTAAAATACCCTCCCACGATCCTGGAAAGAGACTCTGTGCTTGGATGTCCTACAGAGCTCAGCCCTGTTATTTCAATATGCATTAAAGTTGTGCAGAGAGACCTCTGTATTCTAACCCCAGCTGCCTCCTCGGCTCACCCTGCCCCCCACACTCCTGTACCCAGGACAGGGCCTCAGCAGCTCACTCAGGATCTCTGCCTTTGGTCTTGCCGTTCTCTCTAATGGAAACACTCTGTCCACTGGTCAGCCCTCATTCACTCTCTTAATCCATCATTCATATCACTACACAAAATTCTGTATTCCCCACTTTCTAGACATTGAAGTTCCACTTCTGTGTCTAGGCCTCCCCCATTAAGTTGACAAACTCCTTAATCATGAGCTCCCATTTGGGAACACTTTCTTAGTCCCTTCAACTAGCATAGTATATAGTAGGTACTCAATAAATGTGCCCTTGATAAATGAATAAGAGGGAATATTGGCAAGTACCATCAACTGGTGGTTGGAGGCACTTTCATTTTTAAGGCTATTTAGCTAGAAGAAATAAGCTTGGTTCTTTCTGCTTTCTTTTTAATGATTTTTGCTTTCTGGGTTTTTTAAACTTTATATATATATGTATATGTGTGTGTATGTGTGTGTGTGTGTGTGTGTATTTTGTGTGTATTTTTAATTGCTTTCAATTTTTAAAATCAGAATCTCTGTTTCTAGTGCTGTGGACCTCAGGGGCAGGTGTATCTTAATAAATAAAAGAGATTTTGAATAATTAAGTTATTAATGAGACCATTGAGTCAAAGCATAGTACGCATTTTCATTTTTTAAAGGTTGATAGTTTCTGTAACAAGACTTGACATCTGAGGTTCAGAGTCAGGCACCAGGCCTTGTTTTAACCCCAGCCTGCTGGATTGGCTGTACCCTCCCCTAAAAGTCCCTCTCCTGGAGCTAGAATAATGAAGGAGCTGGGGACCAACTGTACAGACTCTAGCAGTACCTACAAGAGTCCTGAGGTGCCAGGGCAGCACCTGGAAAGTGGAATGAGGGTCAGACAGGCCTGAGAGGGAGCCTTTGGTAGTTGGGAGGTCAGCTTAGCCTCTCTGAGCTTTAGTTTCTATATCTCTGCAAAAGGAAGACTCATAATACTGCACCATTCCAGTACTGCAATGAGTTACAGGCATGTTGTAAGGAATAAAATCATTGAGGTAATGTTATAGTCTCTGGTGCCCACCGTCTCTTGGATGAAGTTCAAACTCCTCCCCCCACACACCCATTCCCCCAACGGTCCACTTAGAAGCTACTCCTTCTAGTTGCTTCCACTGAAACCCTTCCCCAAGGTGAGTAAGAAAAGCGGCATTGGGTAGAACCACCTAGCATAGCGCCACGCAACGAATCCTGGATGACTAATTCTGAATCAGTGGATTAATCGATGTGGGATGGTGTCGCATACCCGTCCTGGGCCCAGTTGTCCATAATTGGGCCCATTCCTCACCTTCCCCCACTCGACTCTGCATTGCAGGGAACTGACCTCCAGGCTCCAATCCCCAGGCTCTCTTGTCAGCTGGGTTCGGCCAATGACTTGCCCTGAGTGGGATATCGGAGAGGAGAAAGAGAAGCAGAAACTCCCCACTGTCCCAATCACAGTCCCCTTCTTTAGCAACAAGAGAAGCTCCTACTTGTCTCCAGCTCCCATCAGGGAGGCCCCTGGTGGTCCTGTCCAGCAGCCAGCCCCAGCTCCTGAGCTCTGGGAGTCCCACCCCTGCCTTCTGTCCCTCCACCCCTGGGGGACACAGTGTCTCCTGGTTGCTTCTCGCCAAGTGCATGCACGCTCTCTCTCTCCCCTACCTGGCTTCTCAAACACTTTTCTATCACCCAGGGAATTACTTCTCTGCAGTTAATTCTCTCCTCCGCTCTGCACCCCAGAGATGGTCTCCCATACCCTGCTTAGCCTGGGAGCAGAAGTTAAACCCAGAGTCAAGAGGAGCCCATTCTTCCACGTGCCATTGGCCACAGAGCCAATCTACAAATGTTCCTCATTTGTAACAAGGGCTAACAGAACCCATCCTGCCACTTTACAGGGACATTGTGAGGATTAAATGAGGTCATCTGTTGACACCCTCCCAGGTATTTGTCCAGTGCCTGCCATCTGCCAGGCCCCTTTGGGGTACAGGGCACATGGATCAAGGAACAAGACAGAGTATGTCTGTGTCCTCAAGGAGGTTCCAGTTCATTGCAGTAAATGTATTTATGAATTGCAGAGTGTAGGAGTCAGACAGGACGTGCAGACTTGACTTCCCTCACCCCGGGGAACCCTCAAGGATGCTCAGAGCTCTCTAGCCCACTTGCATTGAACCCCACTCCTGCCCTGGAGTAAGGAGGACTGGCCAACGGCCAGTGGGTGCGCTGTGATACGTGCCCAAGGACCTGGGTAGCAAACGAAGTTCCTCCTTCCCAGATCCAACCAGGCTGTTCCACTTGCCTGTGTCTATTAGAATGTCAGAGCTCACCTTCATTACTTGTAATGGATTTATCTTGATTCTTCTCATGTACTACTTTTTAATTTTTTGGTGTTATTTGAAGTAAGCATGCAGATCTTGTTTATGCCTAGATTGTGTTTGAGAAAGTATCGTCAGTAACACGATTTTAGTTACTGACGAACTCTTTTGTAATGATTCAGTCAGCCTCACTCTAATGAGAGTATTGATACCAATAAGAGGCCAACAATCTATTTGCAACAGTACTCCAAGAGACAAAGGAAAAGCAATTTGTGCACATGTGGAAAATAGGTGAACTTGCCACTTTTAAGCAAGCCTGGAAATGTAGCACATTAATTCACATGCATCTCCCACGTCCTGAGCGTGAGCGTGTCTGTATGGTCTCTCTTGCATAGTCCTAGGAAGCAAGTTTTTCCATCTCCATGTTAATGATGATATTTAAGACTTAAGAAGCAGGTGACTCATACAGTTGGGTAACAACGAAACCAGAATCTAAAGGGAATCTAAAGAGAAGGTGGAATCCAAAGGGAGGAAGTTCTTCTAGTTTCCTTTTAAAGCTAGAAACCACCAGGTGCAGTGGCACACACCTGTGATCCCAGCAGCTCAGGAGGCTGAGGCAGGAGGATCACATGTTCAAACCCAGCCTCAGCAAAAAGTGAGGCACTAAGCAACTCAGTAAGTCCCTTCTCTAAATAAAATACAAAATAGGGCTGGGGATGTGGCTCAATGGTCAAGTGCTCCTGAGTTCAAGCCCTGGTACCAAAAAAAAAAAAAAAAAAAACCCAAAAACTAGCAACCTCCTAGAGCCTCAACTTCCTCATTTGTAAAAGGGATATTAACTGAGTAGTGCTGAGGTTGAGTGAGAGAGTGTCACCATAGCTAGTGTGTAGTAACTAATAAGTGGTAGCTCTAAAGGCGAGAATCACTGGCTTCTCGCCTTAAGGCCCCTTACCCACCGCCCCTTGCTTTCTGTTCTCTCTGCAGATGACCATTCCAGAGTGAGATTGCTGGTGCTGGATGGAGACCCGCACTCTGACTATATCAATGCCAATTATATTGACGTGAGTGTCTTGGTGGGGCTGGGTAGCTGGGGCCTGAGGTTGGCTGTAGAGGCTCAAGGTCTGTGGCTATCCTCGACCGTTTCCACAGAAGGTGGCCTTCCAGAACGTGCCCAGCGGTCTGCTTCTCCCTCATTTGCATGACCCAAGTGGATTATCCACCTAAAGCTTCATTCTCTTCCAGGTGGCCAGGACAGCTGCTAGTCTTATTCATTCAATCTGTGTATTAATTTATATGTGTCTGTTCATCTGTCCATCCATTCATTCATTTGAAGGTGAAGGTGCAGCCATGAACGCAACAAAAAGATTTAAGGTGACCACCGTATGCTAGATGCTACAGAAATCATAAAACTACAAATGCCATGGTCTCCACCCTCGAAAACCTCAGGAGGGAGATAAGCCATGCACATCAGTCATGCCAGGGCAGCCTAGAAAGTGACAAGTGTCACATTCCAGATAAAATGCTGCAGGGATTCAGAGGTAGGGGAAAAAATATCACTTTTTTTTTCCCATCAGGAATGCAAAATGTGATATGAACCAAAGCTTCCGGCACAAGTAGAATTTAAAATCAAAGAGAAGGAAGATGGCCTCTGGTTAGAGGAGGGCAGTACTGAGATGGGGCAGCTGTGAACAGGCAGCCGCTGTGTTCCAGGGGAGCAGAGCAAAGTAAGGTTGGACTGGATTATCGATGGCTTAGATGGCCAGACCAAGGTCAGGCTTTATCCTGAGATTTTGCTCAAGGACATGGCCGAATTGAGCTTTGGGGTGATTTATCTGCTGCCAATGATCAGATAGATCAAATGCTTTTGGAATTAAGACAACTGATTAGGAAGTAGGCTGCTTCAGTATTTCAGAGACTACTAAGGAAGGGACTCAACTCAAAAAGAAGCCAAGAAGTTTCTACCACCAGGGCCTTTCTGTTCACGGAAGTGAGAGAGTTTGCAAGAGGCTAAAGTGGCCACTATGGCCAGGTGAACATCCCAGCAAGACAGATTCAAGCCAGACTTCCCAGGACCTCAGTGCACAGCCCAAGGGGTCTTGAAGAATGGCTCGTTCCTTAGACTTCCAAATGTATCTGTAGACAAACTGTAAAGTACAGTGGCATGCTTTGCAAATTCCCTCACCATCGGGGCTGAGCCTTGTTTCATTAATTCAACAAATGTTTATGGAGCCTTGTGTCGGCCACTTGTTTGCCCTCTGATCCAGTCCTTATCCTTTTCTGCTCTGCTTTGCATCACAGGTGTATGTGTTTGTGTGTGTGTGTGTGTGTGTGTGTGTGTGTGTGTGTGTGTGTAGTGCAAAGAAGAAGGGGAGCTGATTCCTTCAACGAGAGGCACTGATGGGAGATCAGAGGATGATGGAAGAGAAACCCGCATATTCTCTGCCTGTCTCCCTCCTCTGGGTGGCAGGTCCTCAGTCAGAACATCGTGGCTCCACCTTCTGCCAGCAGCCCCAGCTCCTAGGCTGTGGAAACTTCTCTGTCTCCCCTTGTCCCACTAGCTCTAAGGGTCACAGCCTCCTGGTGTTGCTGACCCCAAGGTCGCCCCACTGTTCCCCTTTGGCTTCCCCGTCACCTCGTCAACCAACTCCCCATGCTGAATCCCTCTGGGGAATTGGAGGTGATGAGAAACACCTGGAGTGGTTCCTTTCTATTTCCCAGACTGACCCTGACTAACAAGGGGCACCATGTGGTCAGGAGTTGGGGCTGGAGCTTCAGTAGAGATGAAGATGGACAGTCTCTACCTCCATGGCCTTTCTGGAAAGTTCACAGGAAGGTGGCCCCTTCTGAGTGCACAAGGCACTCCCAGCCCTTACCCACCATGCCACCATCCTTGCTCCTGTGCACCTGTTATTCATTTCACAAGCACAGAGCAGACCTTCTACTGCGTACTAGAAATACCGACTTTCTGGACCAGGTGTTGACCCAAAAGCAACTCCGTCTGGGAGAGGGGGTCCAGTAAGAAAAAGAAGCCCTTCACAGAGCAGGGAATATAGGAGCAAAGCCTCAAGGTAGAGGGAGGGTGCCTTAGAGGCTGATAAAAGAACCGGCCAGGCAAATAGGGCCTTTAGTAAACTAAGGATCACTGATCCCCTCTCATGTGCCAACACCACCTTAAGTAGTACCTTAACTTGGCAGGTGGTCATTATTACCCTTTCCAGGTGAGGATGCTGAGGCTCCTAAGGTTAAGTAACATATCCATGATCACACTGTGAGCTGTGATGGAGGGAGTAAGGGTTTAATTAGGAGTGGCTCCCCACCATACCCTGCTGCCTTAGTAGCATCAGTAAGCAGAGATGACAGCAATGGTCGCAGTTTAAATGAGTCAGTTTACCAACACTTCCTAACAACCCTTCAGGGGAGTCTCGTCGCCCCAATTCCCCATGGGGGCGCTGAGGTTTAGAGATATTGCAAAGCCTGTCCAAGGCTGTGCACTGGCTCGTGGCTGAACCAGGATAGGAATCACATCCGAATGACTTCCCAACCAGTGCCCTTTCTTCTGCCCCTTCGTCTACCTCCTGCCACCTCCCAGAAGTCAACATTTAGTGGGGGCCTGATCAGCACATGTTGAACTGGTTTCTTCTTTTTCTCCTTGACCTTGCCTGTGGCTGGGTAGATGTGAGGGTGGGCAGATGTGAGGGTTCTGAGGGTCCCAGCCCAGGCAGGGTCCTGCATGCCTCCAGTTGCTGTATCCATCTGGCATATGTCATCTGAATGGAAAACTCCAGGAAAAGTCCCTCTCATGGATACGTGTTCAATCCACAGCTGCGTGAGCCTCCAACTACAGTGAGAACCGAGGAATGCTGGTACTGTACTGTATCAAATGCAAGTGAATCTCTACAACTAATAGCCAATAATGCCACCTGTTTCCACCACACCATGTTTTGTCATTACAAAACATTTTGTGGGCCTTTTAAGATAGGAAACCAGGAGCTGAGATTAAGACAATTCCCCAAGATCACACAGCTAGACTATTTCTCCACCCCGTTAGAACCCACCACAGCCTGTGTGTGTGTGTGTGTGTGTGTGTGTGTGTGTGTGTGTGTAAGAAGTAGGTTGTGCAGACAGACCAAATAGCCTATGCCACATGCTGTCCTAACATGCAATGTTGAACCCTGGGCTGGATCTCAGTGGTTAGAGTCAAGGGCTAATAGGACTAACATCATAAACTAAGTCTTTGTGGGTCAGCTGAATCCAAGCCTTGGATTAGTGATTGCTAACTTTGTGATCATGGGTACATTACTGACTCATTCTGATGTTATAACACTGAGCCATGAATACACAATAATTGATGCAAAGGATCTGTCTTGAGTTCCAAAAAGAAACAGACTTATTCAAAGGGGTAACTCTCCTTGAGACCCTAATACCGATGTGAATAGGATTAAGAGAGACCAGCAGGTGTGGTGTAGGGTTTTGTGGCCAGCAATGGTGGAGAGCTCTTAGTGGTTAGTTCTAGGCCAAAACAAGGGTAGAGAGAGACACTGTTTAGGACCGGGCTGCCCGACAGGAGCTGTAGCCCTCAGTAGAGAGGCAAGGCCAACCCATCGTGACTTGGCAGAGAGGGACCTAGGACACCTGTGACCCTGGTACAGTCTGTGCAGTTTGCCTCCACAGCACAGAACAGAGAGAGAAGGAAAAGAGAGAGAGACCAGAGAAAACACCAACCACAACTGTCTCCTTGCACAGTGTCACCACTATGGGGTTGACAGTGGAGGAGGAATCACCGCAGCTATGAACCTGCTGTATACTCCAGCAAAATTCTTAGGGTCTCCCTGGGATTCCTGGCAAGACACACATAGCTACCCAGTCTTTACTCCTTTCCCCTGGGCTCCACCCCAACCAGAATCCTTCCTGGCTCTCCAGAGAGCTAACTGCTCAGCATAGAATCATTCCTCCCCAATTGGACCTTGACAATCCATTAAAATGACTCCCTTCGCATAGTGAGCAGAACTGTTCTCAGCCCTGTCTGGGCCTCTGGTCTGCTACCGTTTGAACCGTCCTGCTGGTGGATTTGTTTGCACACCCAAAAAATGTATTGGCCACTTGAATCTGTTATAAATTACCAGCCTGGAAATAAATATCATATCTGGGTCCCCAGTAAGTAACAGATGCATGAGTGCAGAGTGAGATGAATGCGTTTTGGATGCAAACCTCTTTCCCATTGCTCACAGACAGATGGAGGCAGGCCCAGAGCTGGTTTGCAGTCGATTTGCGTGCTGTGTAGGTGGGACTCAAATGAACTCAAAGTTCTTTTAAGGTTAGGAAGTTTTCAGTACTAGCTCTTGGCAAATCCCCAGAGGAGCCCCAATTGAGCAGCACATCTCCTTTTATCTCCTTGGCTGAGGAGTCTCGTGGTTTGAATGTTTTCTCTTTGGGGACCGCGTGGGTTTCGGAGGCCAGGGAGGGTCTCTTTACTCAGAGGCAGTGTGGGGACAGGCACACAGCAGGCATGCATTCAATATGTTTCTATCAAGACTGATGGTCCAGGCAGACTTCTCTGGGTTGGGGACACGGCCATGAGCAAACCAGATACCGCTCCCGCCATGGTGGAGCTCCTGTTCACCTGGGGGAGGCGGGCAGACAGCAAGCATGGAAGTGAATAAAGAAGCATCTGCCGTTGGGTGATGAGTACCCCCGGTGAAAATCAGCCAGGGAAGGGAAGAGGTAGCCTGCGTGTTGAGAGAAGGGCTTTCTGGAGCATTGGCTGACAGGTGAGCAGAAGTTTGAAGGGACTGAGAGAGAAACCACTCCCTTACCTGGGGACAGATGTGGAAGCCATGGGAAAGGGCCGATGCCAAGGCCTCTGGACAGGAACATGGCTGCTGCTCCTGCAGACGAGTAACAAGCCAGTGAGCAAGGGGGACAGGGGTAGGAAGACTGAGCAGATTGCTGAAGGGACATAATGGGAATGATAGGGATATTTAGAGGCCCAAACTAAGCATGATTAAGAAACCAATTAAACCACCGCCTCCTCAGAGAACGCTCCTCTGGCCTCTATACCTGAGTCAGCTCCCAGGAGTGCTCCACAGGCCCCCGCGTCTTCCCCTTGGTAGCTCTTAGGCCAGTTTGTTGATGTCTGCAAGCTGCTCCCAAGCAGAACCCGCGTCCATCTGATCCACTTTTGCATTTCCAGGGTCTTATACAGTATCTGCTCCATTAACACCTGTTGATTGAGTAGTGAGCCACCGAGCAAAGAAATAAAGCACAAAATAGTGAACCTGAGCCATCTCTATTGAAAGGTGAATTCATTTCTGGCTCAGAATTTCATCTTATTGACTTTCAAGCACATTAGAATCTGTCAAATCACAGTTTGCTGCAGGGTCTTTGGTCTCCCAGCCCATGCATTAAGGGGGTGCCCCAACTTCACCTCAAAAACACATTTGTACATGTATTCCACCAACCAGCCTGTGCTGGGAACTGCACTCAGCTTTTGGTGACATGTCCCATGGCCCAGGTGGAGGAAAGTACAAAAATACTCATTGCAGCATGTGCCACCATATTCGTTGGGCATATCCAAAGCCCTGCTGGATCTCTCAGGTCTGTATCGCCCAGGAGATCTGTCTGAAAAGCAGGGCAGTGAGGATACAGCATGGGGTACGTGGATTGTGCGAGTGGACGGAGAAGGACCCCTGGGCGTGAGGCTAGAGAAGACAATGGAGACTATAATCAGGTCCTGATGAGGCATTTGGGCATGACCACTCAAAGAATGGGACGCCACTGCAGACTTATAAGTAGGAAAATAACACTTCAGTGTAAAATAAGGAGTTCACTGGGCAGAAAATAGAAGGGTTTGGAGGCCAGGCTAGAGGCAGGGAGGCCAGCAGGAGGTTGATGTTGTGGCCCAACCCAGAGCTGCAGGGCAGCGATGGCAGAAGAGGGTGGACTTGAGAAACCACATCATCTCAGGTTCTAGGAGTCTATTTTCTGTTCCCAAACCTACTCCAGAAAACCTCCAAGTCTGATTCTCCTGGTCAGCCTGCCCACCCTGTCCATCTTGACTTGGAGGAGCAGATAGGCCTTACCTCTTGTGTGTCAGAGAATTTATTGCACTAGTCGAAGAGAGGACCCATCCTGCCAGCAGCCCCCAAGAGTCTGGTAGGCACTTATACTAGTCTCTTAACAAATACTTGCCAAATAAATAATAATATAAAAATAATAAGAGCAAAGACATTTATGTTAAATCTTAGAATAGTGCCTGGCATACAATAACTCTCATATGTTAACTCATCTAATCTGAACAATACTATGAATTAAATACTCTTGTCCCCATTTTACAGAAAAATAATAATAACCGAGACACAAAGAGGCTAAATGGCTTGCCCTAACTCTATAGCTTAGAAGGGACAGAGCAGGATTCAAACTCAGGAAGGCAGGTTGGCTCATGGCATGCATAACCACCACACTGCACTGTCTTTCTAATTGGTTTGTCCAAACTTGCTTATTGGGCAATTTCTCTGAGTCTCAGTGCACTAGCCTCTAAGGGACATTTTTTAAGATGAGGAGGCAGAGTTTGTCAACTCAGTGTCCTCACTGTGTAAATGGGATCACTCAAGCAGAGTTTAGACGGGGCTGTTTGATGGCTAAGTGGTTGATCCAACAGTTCTGGTCATGAATTGGCCTTGGGTTGGTGTCAACAGTCTGCTGTGGAGAATGGCCAGCAATTGGAAGGTATCTACTCAAACTAATAACCAAGTGAAAAACTAAGGTAGAGAAACTAGTCTTTGCATCAGCAAGTAGACCCAGAACTTTAGGGATGCCACATCTATTGCACCAAAAGCTATGCAGATGGCAATTTGAGCTTATTCCTTGAAGCAGGCTTTGAGGTAGCTCATCCACTTGGAGAGGACAGGACCACTTTGATAGGACAGAACTGTTCAACATTCCAGATGGAAAAAAAAAAAGTTTCTTGAAACTTTAGGATTTATTTTCTCCAGGCATAGTTAATCATAAAGTCTGAATGGTTAAGTAATTTCTGGATGGTCACAACCTCTCTGTTGGCTCCATAGTTGGCATCTGTGTTTTAAAATAGAATGTGTCCATCCATTCATTCATTCTCTGAATACTAATAGCATTCAGTGTTCTATACTAAATGCAAACCTGTCAGTCTCTAACATTTGTACTCAATACAATCTGCTCCTTCTCTTTAACAAGGAAGGGGACCCTCCATCTGTGCCACACCCAAGCAAAAGAGAGAGTTATATTCAATCTCTTCTCTGAGGACTGGAGTTATGGGCACCAGAGTAACTCCACACCAGAGTTCAGCAGGGCTTATGGGAGCCCTCTGAAATATACAGGGAATCCAGAAAGTGGTCTTCAAATTTGCAAATAGCTGATCTGCATATGGACACCTCCACACGGGTCCTCTCCGCATGCAGAACTTTAATTACAATCCCAAGTCTGTTGGCAGAGAGAAACAATGTGGCATTCTTCCCAGTTTTCTTTTCTTAATTGTTACTAATGCAAGGAGTCAACAATAGAATTGTTTCTTCTGTTTTCTCCTGAGTGTCCCACAGGGCCTTGTATAGTGTTCTGCATATAATCACAGCTCAGGAAAGACTTTTTGGTGGTCAATGTTCCCCCATACACCTGAAAACTCCTTCTTCCCTCTTTTTGGGTGCATGGGCATAAGTGATGCATTCATGGATTTTGCTCCCCATGCCCTGGCTCCAAGGCATGCGTGGATGGGCACCTCAAGAGTAGTTATGATACCAGGTAGCATTTGGTGACTTACTGAGTGTTTTAAATGCATTGTCTCATTTCACCTTTATCACTTCTCTGGGAAATGGCTAATGCTCTTCCCATTTTGCCTATGAGGAAATCAAGCCAGAAGAAGATATTTATTAATATTGTGCTGCTTGCAAACTTTGACTGGAGACTGTGCTTTTCTTCTGCTATCCAGGGGTACCACCGACCCCGGCACTACATTGCAACTCAAGGTAAGTGCCATACCTCTGCCTCATGCTCCCAAGAGATCTCGAGGGCTCCAAGGAAGAGGGTTGTCTGGGAAATCAATGCAGGCTTGTTGTCCCAACACTCCTCTTCAACTAAGAGACCTGACCCTGCCCTGGAGGAGAGGAATGAATTTCCACTGGCAAGGAAGCCGGGGTACAGCTGATGAGGCTCTAGAGGTCCCTAAGAAGGAAGGAGGCAACAGGTGCAGCCAGGAAGGGAGTGAGGAAGGAGCTGTTCCTAGGAAAGGGTCAGGAGGGAGGGCCCAGGCAGGGCAGAGCAGAAGTCTCAGCCTCCAGCAGATGCCACCCAACAGAGTTGGAGCTGAGGGTGTCCTGCCTTCTTGGGGGTGCACATCCATGACTGGTGCACATGCAGCAGATGGCCCTAGAACACAAATTATCAGTAAGTTAAGAATGATCATGACTTTTAGATCCTTCTAGAGAGACTTCCTGCAGGTAATTCTACATGTGGACAATAACATATAAGCACATTCTTCACAGAATTACCTACAATATGAAAAAAAAGTGAAAACTCTTAAATGCCCAATAATAGGTTAAATAAAGTGTATTTATCGTAGAAAACTCTGCAGCTATGAAAACTATCATGCTTGATAAAAATTTTTAAGGACATAAAAAATGTTCATAATAGATACAATGTTTATTGCAGTAACTACATATATGTTTGCATAACAGAATGTTATTCAAACTTTTATAGAAAATACATACATTACTTCTGTAATTTTAAAAATGATTGGACATTGGAAGAGCAATTTCCAAGGAAATCGCTTTGGACTGTCTGATCTTATCTCCCAGTATTTGTCTTTTTTCTTTCTTTCTTTTCTATCCCCTCTTTCCTCCTTGGGCTCCAAGTGAGTGCCTCCAGCATCTGTCAAGCTTAAAATTGGGCCTCTCCACCCTCCCGACCCCAATTCCCTTTCTGTCTCTCACCAGAGACCAGTTTTGAGAAAATTCCTTGAACACAATCCAAAATATAGTTCAGGGGACAGCAGGTTTGATGGGGCTGAGCAGGAGGGTGACAGAAGGGACAGGGGTGCTGCAGACCAGGCAGGTTCCGGATGTGGCTTTTCTTACCCATGCTCTGCTCTGGCCCCATCGGGTTCACATGCCTCGGGCCCCAGTCTCAGCCACTTGGTGTACTAGTGAGGGACCCCTGACCTCTCTCCTGCTCCCCTAAGGCAGCCAAGAGCAATGAACTCCGGGCTGCTACCTTGCCCTCACAGACACTGACCCTGTCACCTTCTCTGTTGGCAGGTCCAATGCAGGAGACGGTAAAGGACTTTTGGAGAATGATCTGGCAAGAGAACTCCGCCAGCATCGTCATGGTCACAAACCTGGTGGAGGTGGGCAGGGTAAGCCTCTCCTGCAGTTACCTGGGCAGAGGATGCCGGGGGTGCGCTGGAGCATCTCCGTCCCTTGTGTTGTGCCAAGTGCCTCCTTGTCTACATTGCCCCCTCCCAACAACCTCCAGGGCAGACAGCATCTGGCAGTGTCCTTTCCCTCCAGGTCCCCACCCCCTTGTCCACCTCCACTCTCCATCGATAACATCATCTCATATATTTCAAGGAAATTGAAGTCATCAGACTTGACCTCCCTCATCGTCCAATCACAAATCCGCCATCCTACTTGTATCTACCACCATCTTCTTGTTCTTCCTCCCGGCTGTCAGGTTCAACCATAAGAAATGGCTGTTTTTCTTTTCTTGTCCCCAAATGATCAAGCATGGGCTGTTTCCCATAGCTCTGCCCAATGGGACAGAAGCTGTGTCTCTGCCGTTTCAAATGCAAGGCTCAAATCTCAGATTCTGCTCCATGATTTCCCCATTGTCCCCATCACTTGAAAAATGCCTCCTCCTCATTGCTGGATTATTCCACTCAGTGTGCAGACATGCTCAGTAGCTTCCTCCTTCAGAAGACAAAATGGGCTAACAAAAATAATTCTCCTGTCCCCACTTTTCCGCCAGATTTAAGTGACTCACACCATGATTCAGTTTCTTCAGCCCCAGAAGTAAGCGATTACGCCCTCCAACGTAGCTGCTCTCTCCATCCCACCAGTGGCGACCTCCTCAGCCTCACCCACATCCTCCATGTTGACAAATCCAGTCGCCACGTCTTTCTTCTCTCTGCTCATCTGACTCCACCTCTCAGCAGCATCTGCGCTTTGCCTCCTGTTCTTCCTCCCCGACCTCTGAGCCTCGACATTCTTCAGGGCTCAGGCCTTGGTCTCGTTCTCTGATCCAGTCAAACTCTGTCCTAGGTCATCCTTAAGGAGGGCTTACAAATGGGACTGCTATTCCAGGTGTTCACTATGGCAGGTGGGAGGGCTGCTGAGTGTAAAGGCAGGTGTGCAAACACCAGGAATCAAGGGCCTCTCTAGAAGAGTAGGCAGGTAAGTTTTGGTCTTGGCCTGAACCAGATATCCATAAAGCGCCCTGGCCATAGCCATGGAAAGGGGAAATCTGGGCTGTAATCATTCAGTTTGGGGGTATGGACATCACATGGCATTACAGGGATTTGGGGCCAGGTGCCACTCTATCCTTAAGTTCACCCTTAAACAGCCCCTTCCTCCATTTTACAAATGAGAACACAGACCTGAAGGGAGAGAGTAACTGCCCTAAAGTCACCCAGCCAGAACCCAGGCACAAAATCTGACTCTTGACTCTCATTCTAACACTCCTGGTCCCCAGGGACTCCGTCCCAGCGTGCAGCTACTGTGAACAAAGTAGCCAGTCCAGGGATTAAGATTCAGAGGCAAATTCCAGCCTGGCCCAAAACAGATTCTACGCTGCAAACAGCTTCCTTTGAGGGACCCGCCATCACTCTAAACTGGATTTGGGGAGGAGAGGGCCCCTCGCTCCTGCTACTCTCAGTAGAACTCCTGCTGGTGTCGCACGCTGTACCACAACACTTAAATTTATCTCAAAACAATTGTTCAAGGCCCTGTTGCTGGTCATTGTTCAGATGGCCTAGCTTTGTATCCTGGCTCCAGCTCTTGCCAACAGTTGGCGTTGGACCATTTTCTTCATTTCCCAATGATTTAGATCCTCATCTGTAAAATGGAGATAATAATAATAATATCTACTTCATAAAGTTATGGTAACGGGTCATCAAAATATACATGTGAATTATTCATAGGACACTTAGTAAGCAATGTTAACAGGAAGCTAACCCAGGTTTCAGAACTGAAACTGAGTGTTAGAACCAAGCAGTGAATGAAATCACCTCCAAACCCCGTTGTACTGTACCATTGTTTCCCTAAGTGGGTTCCACGGGATGCTAGCCTGCAGGATGCTTAGTGAGAAGCGGGTTCCATGGTTAAATACGTTTGGGAAATGCTGTGTCCTCTGACCCTTTTGGAGAGTCTTAAAACATTAGCGTTAGCCCTCGAGGAGCCAAGTAGTCCTGTAGCGAAGCAGCCTGTTAAACTTTGTGTAATCAGCATTTCCCAAACTCATTTGACCACAAAACCTTTTTTTGTTTGTTTTTTTGTTTCTTGTTTTGTACCTAACACCTATTAGCACCCAGCGGGACACACTGTGGGCAATGCCACACTAGGCCGCGCAGCGTCCCCCGGAATGGTAATAACGCTTTTGTTCTTTTAAGGGGAAAACCATGGTCTCTCTTTCCTCCGCGGAGTGACTTATAGGTTGAATGTGGGAATGGCTTGTGTGTAGCATCTGTCCCCACTGTCAGGGCAGAGAGCAGGTGCAGTCTTCCCTGTGAGCTCAGCACCTTCCATCCTTTTCCCAACTAAGAACCTTTCTCCTTCCAGACCCCCAATACCGCCTCTTAATAACGACCCTCTCCTGACCACTTCTGCTTCCACCTCCTTGCTATTTCCCTCCTTTGATTCTCATCTTTGCTGAGCTGATAACACTCAGCTAGCTGCTCTAGTCTGACCTAGCAGAAATTGAACTCGGCCAAAACTAGAAAAAAACTGGCCACATGACCTTGGGTAAGTCACCCAACCTCCGAACTAGAGTATTATTTTCATCTGCAAAATGGGAATAATAACACCCACCAATCTCACTTCGTTTTCTGTTTGATCACTTAGTGTGATAATGCTTCAAAAAAAGTATGAGGAGCATTTGCAAAGGAAGGTCCTGCTATTATTTCTAATGGCCCTAATGCTTCTGGGAGTGGGCATGGCCCTGTGCTGTTTGACAGTCCCTGGCCAGCTGAGCATCCCCTGGACTGAAATGCCTCTAAATTTTCCCTTGGGTTTATTTGAACGGAGAACCGGATGTGGTGGCTGCTCACACTCAGCCACTTGCTCACGCAGCCTCATCTCTATCCTCCTCCTGTCTCTCCCTTGGCCACAGGTGAAGTGTGTACGATACTGGCCAGATGATACAGAGGTCTATGGAGACATTAAAGTCACCCTGATTGAAACAGAGCCCCTAGCAGAGTACGTCATCCGGACCTTCACAGTCCAGAAGGTAAGCTTCCCTTGGCTGTGGGCACCCGGCCAATGGGATGGTCTGCGATCCAGAGCACGTGGAGAATGAGGATCTGCCCTGTGCCCAGTTCATCCACCCCTTGATCCTGGCCTGTTCTCTCCCTCCTGACAGAATTCTGCCTTTCATCTTGGCCCATCTTAGTTTGGATTTCCTAGAAGCAGAGCCCAAGGCAGCAGGGATTTGGGTGCCCAGGACCATGGGTGGAGGGAGAGCTTGCAGAGAGGGGTGAGGGAGGCAGGACAGGCGGCTGGTAGAAGGAACCAGTGAGGTGTGGTTTTCAGCGGGAGCCCTGATGCCACCAGAGCCCTGGAGAATGATTTGCTCTGCATCAGTAGCCGTGTCTACAGACAAAGGGCCTCCTGCACTTCCAGGAAGGTAACCAGTCCTTGCCCAGAAGAGTCCTACACTTAGCACTGAATGTCCATGTCCTGGGCAAACTAGGCAGCTGACAAAGCCAGTCAATCACAGCAACTTTCCTCTCCATCACAGAGTCCCTGCACTCCCACCCCACCCCACCCCACCCCACTCCAGGAAGCAGGCTCCTCTTCAATTGAGGGCAGTTCTCTGAAGAAGGGGAGACTATGGGCTGTCTTTAGCCAAAACTCAGAGTAGCTGTGGATGGTGCATCAGCCCAAGGACGGGGACCTGAGTGGGCAGCAGTGCCCTCTACACAATGCCTAACACACGTGTGGAATCCACTGCCCTTCACGTGGTAGCTGTGTAGGGGAGGGGTAGCATCCTAACATACAAGTCCAGTGATGCCCTTGCCCCTCTGTGAACCATCCAAGCAGCCACCTGGAGCCCCCAGTGCCTACGAGGTAAAGTCAAAGGCTGTACCTGGGATTCAGGGCCCTCTGCGCTCCAGCTCGGCCCATTCTCCCACCAGAGTGTGACCTCCTGTCACCAGCACCCCTTCCACGTTCCTCTAGTGTTGCCTTGGGATCTTGTGAGATTCTGCACACGGCATGCTAAGCCCCGTTCCCATCCCCTCCTGTCTCCATCCCCTCCATGTCTCCAACTGGGTAATGCTCCTGCATCAGTATCATAGCAGTGAGGAAGGCAGACTGTGGAGCCGGATGCCAGGGTGCAGGTTGCCACTCTAGGTTGTGACTGAGGCGCATCGCTAAATCTTTCTCAGCCTCAGTTTCCCCATCCAAGGCATGGAGATAACAGTATGGGGATTGATATAAGGATTAAATGAATTAATGCCCTGTGGTATTCAGCAATGTCTAATAAATATTATTATAACTTATTATTACTTTCATTATTAATACCTTTCAAGAGTCAGATTGAGCTTCACCTTGTCCAGGAAGCCTTCTCAATTTCTCCTCCCCTTGCATCTCATTAGCTAAACACCTTTATACAGGCTAACTGAGTTATCTACACGAGAGTCCTTCCTCACCCTCGTGAGGTCATGAGTTGTCCTGGCACAGTTACTGTGGCTTTTTTTTTTTTTTTAAAGAGAGAGAGAGAATTTTATTATTTATTTTTTAGTTATCGGCGGACACAATATCTTTTGTTTGTATGTGGTGCTGAGGATCGAACCCGGGCTGCACGCACGCCAGGCAAGCGCGCTACCACTTGAGCCACATCCCCAGCCCTGCTGTGGCTTTTATTGCCTTCTTCCTAGAGCCAACACAAGTCTGGGCACATATTACCCTCAGTATTTTTGTAACTGACAGATAAACAATGAAACCTCTCTAAATAACTGCAGAAAATCACTAGGGAGAAACAGTAAGTAAGAGGCACTAGGTAAGCAAAGGCTCAGAGGTGTGACCTGCCAGTGTTTGACCTGGGGTGTGTCTGTGTGAGAGGGAATGAGATGAGGAGATCAACTCCAGCTCAGGGCCCCACTGCCTCCATTAGTCATAGAAGCATCTTATAATTCTAAATAAGAACTTAATTAATAAAAATGTTGGCTAGCTGGGCACAGTGGCTCATCCCTATAATCCCAAAGGCTCAGGAGGCTGAGGCAGGAGGATCACATATACAAAGCCAGCCTCAGCAACTTAATGACAACATCAGCAACTTAGTGAGACCCTGTCTCAAAAAAAAAAAAAAAAAATATATATATATATATATATATAAAGGGCTGGGAAGTGGCTCAGTGGTTAAACACCTCTGAGTTTATCCTTAGTACCAAAAAATAAAATAAAAATAAAAAAGTTGGCTAAATTTTAAATGTAGAAAGCCACATAGACTATTATAGACAAGGCTGGAAAACAGGAGGCCCCAGATCTCAGCCACTGAGAGGGCTCATATTCCACTAGCAACACCTGGAACTTGGTCTTTATGGCTATCTTTCTTTCAATCTGGGATGTACCTTCCATAAAACCTCTGTCAAAGGGGGTTCCTGGGCAAGCACTGGATGCTTTGTCTCTCTTGGAGACTCGGAAGGTACAGGAACACAATAAAAGGCTCTGAGAAGTCCTACAAAAAGCAACCAGTCTGACTTTGGTTCCACATTTTCCAAATGGAATGATCACAGCGTCCCTCTCTGTGGCCACACCTATTAACCTGGACAGCGGGAGGCTGGGTCCTCGGGTGGCAGCTCTGGCTCTCCACCGAGCCAGTCCAGGCACAGAGCAGCAGCTGGAGGCACAGAGCCCATTCTCTCCTCAGAAAGGCTACCACGAGATCCGGGAGCTCCGCCTCTTCCACTTCACCAGCTGGCCTGACCACGGGGTGCCCTGCTATGCCACTGGCCTCCTGGGCTTCGTCCGCCAGGTGAAGTTCCTCAACCCCCCAGAAGCAGGGCCCATAGTGGTCCACTGCAGGTGAGTCCAAGCCTCCCTGCCTCCAACCAAGTGTGCCTCTGCAGCTGGGTGGGCAGTAGCCATGATTCCTTGCCTGAAAGACTCCCCTGCCTGTGTCCCCACACCCCGCCCAGTGAGTCTCGGCTCCTAGGGTCTAAGCAACAGCATTTGCAGTGGCAGTCACAGTTTCATTATAGTCACCAGGGGCATCGGCTGGGCACTGGCAGCATGTGCTGCATCTACCATGTGCACCTACCCATATCATTTCATGTACTTCTCATCCAACTTTGAGAGGGGTCTCTATCATCCTCCCATTTTACAGATGAGGAAACTGAAGGGCTGAGAGCTGATGTTTAACACGTTTGCAGCTCCTTGATGTGCCTTGGTGAAGCATGCTTCTCTTCATTGCTGATATTTTAAAAATTAATTTCTGGCCTGTAGGATCCTTAATGGAGAATAAATGGACAGCATCCGGTTCTATCTTCTTATGAAAAAGAGCTATTTTCAGCTTTGACCTAGAGAGTCACATTGAGGATGAGTGGCGCATTTTTCAGTCCTCCGAAGTGGAGATGAAGCACTGTGTCAAGGACACTGAGAATTAGAGGAAGGCAGATGTCCAGACCTAAAGACCGCTAGCAGTCCTCTCTGTCCTGGAGTGGCCTTGGGTCCCACCCATTTCTACAGACCCTGCATGCTCCAGTTATCTCATCCCTGCCCTGGCAATGTCCATATCAGTCCAGGGACCAGGAAGGATTTAACAAACCATGGACATTCAGATCCACCTGCTTCCCTACATAGCATCCTTTTAAAATTTTCTCTCTCTAAATATAATAGGAAGCACACGATCCCATTTCAAAGATGAGGGGATTGAGGATGGGGCAGAAGCCCTCTGGGCCCTCTGAGCATTTTGGACATGTTCTCTGCTTTATACCTCATAGCAACCCAAGGGCAGTGAAACTTCAGACCACACCCCAAGATCCCCAAAAGCAACCAGAGCAGGGATAAAGGGAAAAATGAGACAACAGCCAATATTTATCAGCAACAGCTCCCCACTATTAACCAGTGCTGTACATGATGGCCCTGTGCCTATATCTCCATAGCAAGGCACTTTCATGCATCTGAGCATAGTGGTGCACACTCCTGGGGCTATTATAAAGATGAAATGGGTTGGCTAATGTGTGCTGAGTGCCTGACAAAATTCCTGACATATAGTAAGCACTTTAAAAATATCATTGTTCTCCATCTCTTAATGTTGTCCCCCTCCCCAGGCTTTTAATCCTTTAGGCAAGAACCAAGTCTTACTCATCTTCATGTCCCCACTCCTAATCCCAGCATCTGAAGCATCATAGATAGTGGAAAAATATCCATCAAATATAAGTAGCAACAATTTATTGAGAAATTACTCTGTGGCCAGGCACAGGGCTAAGCAATTTGCATGCATTATGCTTTTTAAACATAGTTCCATGCAATTTACATATATGTGTACTATTAATGCTATGAGGTGGGTCTATTTGCTATCCGCCTCATTTTATGAATGAGAGTCATGAAACCTAGAGAGATGAAGTCATTTACCCAAGGTCACACAGCTAGTAAGTAATTGAGCCAGAATTTGATCCCAAGGGTCTCTTCCAAATACTAAATCACTAAAATGTTTAATAAACACAGCACAATCCTTACAAAAACTCTGCCAGGAGGCGAGTTATATGTTATTTGCCAGGCTGTTGAGGCCACTTTGAGGGAGTTCTGGGTCAAGATGGTAGTAGATGTTCTCAGGCAAGAATAAGTCAGACCGTACTCAGTTCAAGCCATTGAAGTTTCATCAGGAATGAAGAGTGCCCGAGAGCCTTGAGGGCCACAGTCCCATCCTGCCAGCCTGTGTGCCTCGGATTTATCAGCCAGTGATGCTTCTCTGTCTTCTTTTCTCTCCCTTCCTCTCTCCATATCCTCTTACTTCCACATTAGTGGACAAAGCCATCTGTGTCCATGGCGGAAGCAAAACAGGAGACTCAAGCCAAAGTGGGCCTCCGGAACAGCCTGCCTGGCCTTCCCTTCCCAGGCTGGACGCATTGAAGGCAAATGTTCAGCCCCATATTTTAAGACCCACCACTAATCAGGGCAGGGCTGACCGTGTTCCAGGAGGTCTGAGATTCTCCTGAGGAAGCCATCAGAGATCCAAAATTGAATGTGTGTTGGGAAATTCAACACCTGGCAAGGGTCGGTCTCAGGGCTGTCAGCTGCTCCAGTTTCAAGAGGTTTCTAGTTCCTGGTCCTGGGGAAGCAGGTCCAGGGGGAGCCAAATACAGGGCCTTGGATCCCTGTCTGCCTTTGGGGAAGCTCAGAGGTCCTTGGTTTCCACTCTCTCCCTCACCTCTCCTCTGCTCCACCTCTCCTACTCTTCCTTGCTTCCATTTATCAACCCAGTTGCTGAAAAGAAAAAACATAGAAAGAAAAAAGAAAGGAGGGAAAGAGGAAGAACACGTTTATTAGGCGTCTGCAGTGTGGAGGGTCCCACGCTAAGTGCTTTACACTACACAGTGGGTCATCTTACCCGTCAGATGAGGAAACCACACATATACGTGCTGCGTTAAGACCCATAATACACTGTAAATCGGATCAAGGAGGGAAGTGTAAGAGCACATGTTCTGCAGCCAAACCACCTGGGTAAAATTCCAGCTCTTCCACCTGCCGGCTGTGTCACCTCAGGCAAGGCCAGACCTCAGTGCCTCAGTCTTCTCACTTGTGAAATGGGAGAGAAATTTGCTAACAACCTCACAGGGGAGTTTATAGGTAACATTGTAAAGCTCTTTGGACAATGTGCGGCACTTGGCAAGTGCTGAATAAGTGTTTACTAAATGGATACAACACAATAAGTCACCCTGATCAAATGCCCCCAAAGACAAACAAGACTCTGGCATCTTACAAAGGACAGAGGTGAGGTTGTAAGATTGGTTGCCTGCTCGGCATCTCTCAGGAAGGTCTGGGGTTCCCACCCTTCTGCTATCTGCAACATCCTGCCTCTCAGCAGGGCCCTGGATAGGGGGTTGAATGGTAGGGGACGCCCAGAGCTGGAATCACCCCAAGATCCCTCTCCACACCCCATAACCTCTCTTCCAGTGCTGGAGCTGGGAGGACCGGCTGCTTCATTGCTATTGACACCATGCTCGACATGGCTGAGAACGAAGGGGTGGTGGACATCTTCAACTGCGTGCGTGAGCTCCGGGCACAGAGGGTCAACCTGGTGCAAACAGAGGTGAGTCCTGGAGGACTGAGCACCAGGGACCAGCATCACAGGCCACACAGGAGCATGGTGGACAGAGACCCAGGGATTGGGGTCAATAGAAAGGAGCTGAGTGTGGGACAAGAGAGGGAGCCACCACATAGTTTGCTATGGGGAGAACACTGTAGAAGCTAGGACTGACATCGCCCCCCAAGTCAGTCCTGGGGCTCCGTGGTACAGGGACTTCCCCCAGTAATGAATGGTGATGAGGCTCCCATCTCTGAGGGTATCTGAGATGGGACTGAATGGCAGCTGTCAGGGATTCTTTGCCTTCAGGAAAGGGGTAGAGAGGGAAAGGATGGCGTTTATGGATGCCTATTATGTGCCCAGCATCCACTCAGTCTCTATAGGAAGTGGTTTAATCATCCAAGGCTTGAGTAATTGAACTAGCAGCTGGGGATTCAAAGAGAGATGACACACAGCCCCAGCCTTCAAGGTGGCTTTTGGGTACCTCTGTCCAGATAGAGAGCCTAAGGAGCAAAATGGAAGGAGTTTGTCTTTTTCTCTGTGAGGCAGGCAGCATGTGTGTTTTATTTTCAGGATATAGTATAATATCCTAGGAAGTAGCCCTTACCAGCATCTCCATTTTTATCCATGAGGAAGAAGCTGACAGTTGTGTCCCCAAGGTCTCACCCAGCCATACTGTGGAAGATCATGGGTCCCTGTGACCCTCAATGCCCATGTTCTTTGGTCTGAACCACCTTCTCTCTAAGCAAACTTTCTGCCCATCCTCTCCTCCATGCCTTGATTTGTTGTTCCGGCAATGGGTCCATCTTCTGGTTCTAGTGAAGGCTGTGGGTGCCCAGGCAGAGCTGGGATTTATGAGGAACTGCACACATCATCCACCCTGGAAAAGGAAGTTGCTTATGGCTTTGGGCACAGCAGACCCTCCTGGATCTGCAGTGAAGACCCCCATTGTTGGGTTTATATATACTGGACCCTGCTGCAGGCTCTGAGCACACTCAGCCCTATCTTCAGGCTTCTAGCACTAGAGCCAAAAGGATTGCATGCAGCAGGCAGGCTTGCTGGTTGGAGTCAGGCACATTGTACTTACTCTCCATCGGGAGACATGTTCAAATGATGCATCCAGATAACCACACTATGTAGAGGATAAACCAAATTTTGCAAGAAGAAAAGTCACTCAACAAACACTTAGCAAGGACCCAGAAGTAACAACTTTGGCTTGGTGGACTTAGAAAAGACTTACCAGAAGGAATGAAACCTTGAAGGTCTTGAAAAGGGGAGTGGAATTTCAGGAGAAAAGAATAACAGATACAAAGAATTGGGATAGGAGAGGGTATGGCACATGTTTTCAGAGCAGACCCTGAGACAAAGACTTCAGGGCAAGCTGAGTTTCTGTGGGAGTTGATCCCAAGACACACTGGTGGGTGAGTGGGGAAGTGAGATGGAGAAGGGAAAGAAATGAATGAAAGGTGCTTTATCAGGTTTTAACACTATGGACACCTGGGGAATTTTAAGATGTGGAATATGCATCTTTAAGTTATTCACCAAAGGGGAGAAGGAACTTAGATTTTCACCCCCAACTCTCCATCTATTATTGCTTGAGGGCTGCTTCCTGGAGCATTAACTCTTTGGCTCTTTGGCTTAACCTGCACACAGCCCAAGTGTGCTCCTGGGACTAGCAAGAAAGCCCTCAGCAGAGAATCACAGGTTTTGTGCAACAAGAAGTCTTCAGAAAGCAGGTGAAAGTCAAACCTGAGAGGATGTGGGCAAGGCACCACAAGCACTTGCTGTCTAAGAGTTGCTCAGTTTTATCAGTGACTCTGCTGTTCAATCTCATACAAGGGAAAAAAAATCCATGAAGTCTCTATAAAATACGGAAACCTGGCCCTTTGGGTTACAAGATAAGGTGGCAGTATAAATCCTGTGCATTCTTCAGAGCTATAAGATTAAATGTGGACAGGTCTCCCAGGAGACTGTCCTTACCTGCCTACTCCCTCTCTCCCGACTATGCAGGAGCAGTATGTGTTTGTGCACGATGCCATCTTGGAAGCGTGCCTGTGTGGCAACACAGCCATCCCGGTGTGTGAATTCCGCTCTCTGTACTACAACATCAGCAGGCTGGACCCCCAGACGAACTCCAGCCAGATCAAAGACGAGTTTCAGGTACGGACAAATCCTAGGTTCAGTGACTGTCTTAGTCCAGGCCATTATAAAAAATTCCCATAGACTGGGTGGCTTACACAACTGGCATTTATTTATCACATTTCTAGAGGCTGCAGTTCAACCGATGGAAAATCCAGGGTCTTGAGAGGGCTCAGGCACTGTTCTGGTGTGTGGAAGGCTGTCTTCTTGTTGTAGCTTCATGCAGCAAAAGCGTGTTTCTCCCTTTAAGGGCACTAACTCCATTCATGAGGGCTTCAGCCTCATGATCCAATCACCTCTCACAGACCCCCCTCCTAATACCACCACACTGGGACTTAGGAGGAGAATGTGTGCATTTGGGGAGGCATGCAAGCACTCAGTCCATAGTTGGGTTCCAACCAAGTTCAAGGTGCTGTGCACATTTGTGGAGCTTTCTTAGTGAGAAGTGAGATGTCCAGGTGTTTTCAGTCTGTAGCACCAGGCAGCTGCAGAATGTCTTGCAGACAACAAATGCACAGCCATGAGCAATAGTAGCTCAGCGATTGGCCAAGGCCTCCTTTTAACTTAGGTCTTATTTAGTTCCTGTCCAGGTTGTTGATGGAGACAAATTTATAAACACAGGTGTGAAGTTGATGCCTCTTTGTCCCTGGAGGGACTCAAGTTTTCTCTGTATTTTTTGGTCCATTCTTACTCCTCACAGTGTGGTCTAGAGAGTAGCTGTAGCAGCTTCATTTAGGAGCTTGTTAGAAATGTGGAATCCTGGGTACCACCCAGACCTACTGAATAAGAACCTGCAAACTAACAGGATCACGGGTTGATTTTTGTTGTTGTTGTTGTCTGAACATGAAACTTTGAGCAGCATCACCCTATAGCATAGCTCAGGCATAGCAGTTCCACGCTGGGCAGCTCATATGGTCCAAGTTGTGGCAAGCTCTGTCTGAGGACCCCGGACTTGAATCAATAGTGAGAAAGTTAGAGTCTAACCCTTCCTCCTAAGGCCAGTGCCAGAGTCATAACCTAGGCAATAGAAACTGAGAACCAGGCAGGAGACTCGTGTATGCTTCAGCCATGGGCAATTGCTAGGTTTATGGTTCTATGGCAGATACTTCAGCCAAGCCAATACTTTAGTGCTCCTTCAAACAAATGCTCTTTAATGATTTGGAGCAGAATCAGAGTGCAGAATGAGGGGAGGATGGGACACAGACACATGGTCATTGCGCACAGCATCTATCTGTTGGTTAGGGCATCTCTGTCCTAAATTGTAACTTTGCAGAGCATAATAACTGCAGATTTCCAGACCTATTAAAACTTGACCCTTGGAGGTCTCACATCCACCTTGAGCAGATCATCCAAGCATCCTTCCATCTTCATGTAGTCTCCCCTGGCCCTCAGAAGAATGCTCGTAAATCATTCCCTTCATTCCATGGCACTTCAAGTGATTTTTAGCACTCAAAGGGATTCCCTACCCCCCAGCCCCACCATATGCCCTCTAGCATCCCATCCTTTACTGTAGCCCTGGATGGGTTCAACAACTTAGTTCATATTGGTTGGCAGATGTTGGCAGCCCATGTCTGAGCTTGTGTGTGGGCACACTACCCCTGCAGCCTTGGCAACTGGAAGCTGTCACACAGCCCCTGGCATGGGCTCTCAGCTCACAAGTGCTATAAGATATGAAGGAACATCACCGTTGTGGAATGGGATTCTGGGAAGGAGATAGCAGGGCCAACCTTAGAGGGTGGAGATAAGTGAGTTAGGCTAAACTGGTACCCTCCTGTCTCCTCTGCTCAGGGGCAACCACCTGAGCAGTACCCACCTTTCTTCCCCACAGACACTCAACATAGTAACACCTCGCGTCCGGCCGGAAGATTGCAGCATTGGGCTCCTGCCCCGGAACCATGATAAGAATCGCAGCATGGATGTCCTGCCTCTGGACCGCTGCCTGCCCTTCCTCATCTCGGTGGATGGAGAGTCCAGCAACTACATCAATGCAGCACTGATGGATGTAAGCTGAGCCCTGGAAGAGAGCTCCTGGCTGGCATTCCAGGGAAATGTCTCTGCCCCAGGCAGAGGTGTCTGGACCCAGGGCCCTGACTCTACCAGCAGGCGGCCTCTTCTTGCTTCTGATCCGCTGACCTTAAGGACTTTTGCTCCCCTTGAAGGCTCTGGTCAAAACCCAGACACAAGCTGTGCTCTTGGTTCCTTGGCTCAAAGAACCTGGAAAGAATAGCTCCAAAGTTTAAAGTAACTCCCATGACACCACAAGGCTCTGGTCCTATCCTGCACCCACCCACTCCCATCTCCCACAGAGCTGACTCAGCCTGAGCAATGGAAACATTCTCTAAGCCAAGCCTTGGCCTGAATCCTGGGAGCACAAGATGGTATAGGCATGGGTTCCACCTGCAGATACTTCCCATTCAGCCTCCCAGACATCTCCTGTGCAGTACTCCTTCAAACAAATGATCTTTAATGATTTGGAGGGCAAAAAGGAGGGCACTTAGTGGGTGCTCAGTAAATTAATATTGAGCAAGTGATGGGAGGAAAAGAAGCGAGGAGGGAAACAAGCCATGTTCCTGCATATCCTGTTGGGGCACCATCGTGTGCTCTCTGGATGTCAGGGAGGACCGTCGACCCTGATGTGGCTTGGGATTAGAGTCGTATCCTTACCCCAGTGGGCCCATGCATCTGCCTTATGTGCTTCATCCCTGAGGATTTAGCTACTTCTGGGTATCATCACTTCACCTCCAAGATGCACAGGTATTTGCAGAAGCATGGAACCATGGACCTAGCCCCATCCATGCGCTTCTCAGCAAAGGAAACTGAGGCCAGATTGAGGAAGGGACTTGTGCTGGGTCGCCATGAAAACTAGTGGCCAAGCCAAACCCAGGGCTCCTGATTCTCACTCTAGAGTTCGTTTCTTGAACCTCCCCCACAGTTTCCTTGACTCGGTAAGATGCAGGCTTCTTGCCCCTTGAGGTTCAGAATCAAGAATGCCATTGCCTAATTGGACATGAATCTTCCAGGTCCCCTCCCACTGCATGTCTGAGATCTTGGCCTCTACTTAGCCCATGTGACCTTCCCACTCACTCAAAACAGACAGGGACATGGAGCACTCTCTCCTAGGGCCAAGGCCAACTACTTCTCTGACTTCTGATCTTCCTAAAATTTCCCTCCAAGCGTTTGATGTGTTGAAGGCAGGTGGCAATGAAAGGTCTCAGCTCTCAAAAGGGCTTCCCTGGCCTCTGTCCATAGGTGCCCACATCCTCCATGAAAAGCATGGCTCTGGGCCCAGAAGAAGGGAGTCTGGTCTTGGTCATACCAAATAGCTGGAAATAAAGAAAAGACCCCTGGCTTCAGCTTAGTTCCATATATGCATGTGTGTGTACATGTGTGCATGTGTGCGTGTGTGTGTGTGTGTGTGTGTGTGTGTGTGGTGAGAGATGGGGCCCAGGTGTGCACCCACACTTCCAACTTCCTCCTAGCTTTGTCACTACTTTCCCAACACCCCTTTCCTGCCTTCTTCATCCAAGCAAGGATCAAACAAACTCTTGGCCTCTACTTAGTAGGTTAGATGCTGCCAGGAGTCAAATGCCTTAAACCAAGCTCTGATTCTGATTGTATTCTCTTTGTCCACAGGGCATTTCTCCGGTGAGCCATCACTGAGGCCTTTGCCTTTCTTATATTAAAAAAAAAAAAAAAAAAAAAAAAGTCCTTATCTGTATTCCAGCTCAGTCTGTGCATTATCTGGTAACCATAGCAGCTTTGCCTCTAGCAGAAAAATATGAAGTCCTCTGGGTTAATTTTTAATGTTTCCCCTGGTAAAGGATGATGTTATCCATGAAATGGATTGCTGGCTGATCCCTGAAACTCGGCAGGAGCACGGATCTCGAACATATTTTCAGATAAGGCTTTGTCAGGCGTGCTGGCCTAATAGAGCATTTATCACAGAGACAGTGAAAAAGAAAAGAAAACTAACATTCCCTGAGCGTTGGGCACCATGTCGGACCCTGGACTTGCACTGTCTCATTCTGAACTTGGGTATTATTATCCCCCATTTTTTGGACAGCTACTGAGGATAAGAGTATTTCCATTACTTACTCATGTTCAACTAGCTCAGAAAGGGTAGAGTCAAGGCTCTGAACCCCAACTCTGCTGTCTCTGAAGCCTAGATTTTTTTTACAGATCTTGAAATGGCTTAAAGACCTGCTGTCTGTGACTGAGGAATTTGGCTTTTGGGCAGCTCCATGGTCTGCCCTCCCAGGCTCCTCCTCTGACCATTCCACTGGCCTTGGAAGTAGTTCTCCTTCTGCCTCTGTGATGTCCATGTTTGCAAGACATTTTCCTGCTGTTGCCAGGGCCTTTGCCCCTGATCCCTCTCCTTTTCCTCCTGACCTATAACTACACTAAAACCAGCTGCAAACGTCCACAGGAAAACTTGTTGAGAATAGGGGTTATTGCTCAGGTCTTACCAACTATTGATGAAGTGGAGATGTTTCCTAATCTCAAACACCTCCTTACAAGGTTGGCATGCCAAAAAAAAAAAAAAAAAAAAAAAAAAGCCCAGGTGAAGCTCCCAAAATCACACAGGCTTTTTCTTGGAGTCTCTGTTCCCCCATCTATAACACAGGGTTTGAATTAATGTGACTATTGGCTGGAGCTACACTTTACCTAGTGTCTTCCAGACCCAAGGCTGGTGCCCAGGATGAACACCTAAGTCAGGAGCCTTTCTGCTCTTGTCAGTGGGCTTCCAGTCAAGCTCTTGCTTGCTGGCCTTTCACATGCAAATCTTATCCAACTTTCTGACAGCCATCCCTTTGCCTTTATGATTGCCATTTTCCAGATAAAGAATCTGAGTTTTGAGATCATCTGATTTCTTCTCTGTGTTTATCACCCCCTCCTTCCCCCAAAAGATACTCTACAAATGATGTTTGAATAAATGAGTGAACAGATGAATGGATGGATGGGTGGATAACTCGTAAGTTAGAAGTGGAAAAGCTGGGTTTGAACCCCAAGTCTGCAGGACTTTAATACCTGGGTAACTTCCGCTGTTCCACTGGCTAAAGGACACAGTGCCCACCTTCTGCCAGCTAGCTCAGCCCTCAATCCAACAACAGTAAGCTGTGTAATAGAAGCTCTTTTGGAGGCCCGCCCAACCCCTCCTCAACATCATGGGCACAGGGACTCAGCAGATCTCCTATATCCCAAGAGGTGTCTTGGCCAGTAGAGCAGCTAATCTGCATCCAGAATCTTTCATTTCATATTGTAATGATGATTATTTGCTAAGCTCCAAGACATAAATAATTTATTTGGATAATCCCCATCCGAGTGACACTTTCCTAATGAAATGTCTTAGTTTGGAGGAGAATGTGTTCATTACGAGAAGGTCCCCTTTGCCGCCAGGGCATTCAGAGAGAACAGAACCGGCAGGTGCTTTGTGAAATCCATTTGGCAGGCTCGGGGCTGCTGGCAGCCATCCGGGCCTCATCATCATCAGAATATCACTGACAGATATATATATATATATTTTACGAAGCCTGTGTCATTTCTTTGTCAGAGCCACAAGCAGCCCGCTGCCTTCGTGGTCACCCAACACCCTCTACCCAACACTGTGGCGGACTTCTGGAGGCTGGTGTTCGATTATAACTGCTCCTCTGTAGTGATGCTGAATGAGATGGACACTGCCCAGGTAAGAAGTAGCCCAGCAGCTACCCTAGAGGGGCCTAGGTGGATGCGGGGAGCCATACTGTAGACTCCGAGGCAGACCCTGGGTGTACCAGGAAGCCCATTCCTCTGTTCACAGAGGCAAGGAGGCCTCTACCCCTGGACCCTCAGTAATGACTCCCCTGTCTATGGGCTTTGTTCAGCTCCCCACCCCCCAGAGCCACACTCTACTGTTCTGTGCTGCAGGCACTAGTTAGAGTCTTGCTCTAAGTCACACAGAGCTGTCACAGCTGCAAGACCACCTCCCCAGCACTGAGCACCTGCAACCCTGAAGGGTATCTGGTGCCAGGCCACACCCACCTGCCCTGGTCTCTCTGCCGTGCAACTCACGTGGGTAGAGCTGGGGCTTGAGCCTTGGAGGCTTGGCAGCAGACCACCCACAGAGCCCTGACTTCATGCTAGCTCTAAGCATCACATGCACACACACATCCCCATGCTCGGGACACAGGACATGTCTTGGGACAGTTTCTGGAGCCCTTGCCTCTCTGGCAGGGAAGCCTTTCTGGAGACAAGAAGATGAGGATGACCTTTCAGGTTTTTGAAAAGCTGTCCTTTTACTGCCTTGAAGAAAATTCAAAATAACTCAATGAACTCTCATATGAGTGCTGGCCTTGCACAGGCCCTTGGGCAGGAATAAAATGTGTTTTCCAATGGGTCTGAGCGGTAGTCTCAGCCCTCCAGGAGTTCATAGTCTTCCTACAGAGAAAGACAAGCAAATTGTCCCCAGCTCATGTGACCATGCTGTAATAGAGGTCACTGGTGAAGTGTTGTGTTGGCAGGAGCAGGGAGCAATTAATTCTGCCCAGAGGGTGAGAGAAGACTTCAAAAAGGTGACTTTGACCTTGAAGAAGGCAGACGAGATTTGGGTTTATGTGAGATGAACTATCGGGGAAAGGCATTCCAGGCAGAGGGAAAGGCAGGGCAAAGGAGAGAGAGAGAGATGGACGTAGGCTTGTGGAAAGAACAGCTTCTGCTCTGGTGCGGCTGGAGCTTGAGCTCTGTCCAGAGGAGAAAAGCATGGTGAGGCTGGAGAGGGCATCAGGGGCCACCTTGCAGGGCTCCTGAGCCAGGCTTAGGAGCTTGGGCCATGAACTGCAGCATTATAAGTATCAGACTTTTACTTTTACAAGCCACAGAACTCTTTCTCCAAATAAAAGTTCTCATGCAAGCCCAGTGTGTGAAGAGCTCTGATCAAGAGCTAGTCATACTGAAGCAGGAGGCAAGAGTCTGGGGCTCCCCCTAGAGTGGTCTCTCATCTTCTCCTGGTGGCCCTTGGAGAGTCGATCACTCTGGTACCTTTGTGGAATCCTAGGGTTCCTAGGAACACAGTTAGAAAAATTCTTCCTGTCCAGTGGGGAGAGACTCTGGAGGGGTTAACCTTGCGGGGGAGCAGAGCCAGAGTCAAGTCTGCCACCAGGGAGGAGGACAACTGCAGCACAGACCTGGGAACCAAACACTCGAGGAGAAAATCTTTCAAGTGTGCAGAAAATAAAGCGAAAATCTGAACTGAAGAAGTGGCCGGGAGGCAGGAGAATGTTCCCAGAGTTGAGTCCACAAGGTGTAGGGATCAGTCGCAGGTGGGAGGTGAGTGCAAAGGAAAAGTCACAGATGAAGACAGGTTTCTCATCTGGACCAGCAGGTGGCCGGGGTGCACCTTGCCAAAATGGGAAGGCAGGAAGGTCAGGGAGGCAGGGAGAGAGTGGACTAGGACAGGCTGAAAGTGAGTGCAACTTGGAATGTGTCTGTGAGAGATGTTCAGGAGAGAATTCCTCATCCACGCGACCTACATTTGTTGAGCATCCACTGCTCCTCGCTGGAAGCTATTCTAGGTGCTTAGAATGCATCAGTGAGCAACACAGATGAGGGAAACGAGAAAATTCCCATCTCTCATGCACTTTCTGTTCTAAAGGGGGGACACAGACAATAACCAACAATGCTCTATAATGCACTTAGTTCTGTGTGTTGGGAGGGAACAAAGGTGTGGTGAGGTCAGAATCCTGACAGGGCCGGGTGTAGACATATACCTTGGAGGTCATAGGAAGAACTTGGGGTTTCACTTTGCAAGAAATGAGGAGCCACTGACAGTCTTTAAGCACAGTAATGGCTTAATTTGGCTTTTTTGTTAAAAGTGTCCTCTGACTGCTGTATTGAGAATAGATTCTTGATGGGGGAGGGGATGGGAGGTTGCTAAGAGTGGAAGCAGTGGGCACAGAGAAGAGGCGACTGTAATTACAGGTGGCAGGTGACGATGGCTTGGATCAAGGCAGGTTCTGGATATATGCTGAAGGTAAATTCAACAAACTATCCTGTTGGATTGAATATGGAATGGGGAAAAAAAAAAGACGAATCAAGGATAATTCCCAGGGCTGAGGGCCCAAACAATGGAAGATTGGAAACTGAGACAGCTCTGAAAATAAGTTAATTCCCTGCAGAGATCCGGAATTGGAATCCATCACCACCTATTCCTTTGCCTGCAAAAGTAGAACAGAGATCTCACCTCCGTGAGGCAGGAGTAAAACAGGGCCTTCAAAATCCCATTTGCTCTTTTCTTTTTCCAACATCCTTTTTTAAGAAAATTGGAGCTCAGATGCGGAGGAGGGGTTTAAAAGAATCTGACTTTGGGACAGACAGGGTCAGAGTCATTGGCAATCACACCACCTTTTCAGGGTAGGTCCTGGGTGAATGAAGGCTCTTTCAGTCCCAGATGTTGGTACAGCCTTTGAGAATTGAGTCTCTAAAGGCAAAAACATCAGGCTCAGAAGCTCCCCGAGGTTGGCTGCCATATGCAGCTGGCAAGCGTCCTCTGAAATCGGCAGATGAATAGAGTCCTTATTGATATAAATATCATCACGGCAGCAGCTGGGCGCCTTGCAAAAATAAACAATGACACAGCGTGAGCATCAGAAAAGCCGCCCTCGGCACCTGGAGGGGCGGTTCTTTGAAGTGGCATCAGTATTTGTCTCCAGCAAGCTCCTGCCAAGGCAGCCCATGGTTTGGGCCAGACCAGCACCATGGACAGATCTTCTTGGGTCCTGAGCATTGCTAGATTGCTCCTGAGAGGACTGATGCCTATCCCAGGAGCCCCAAGAGCTCCTGCTGGGGGTTGGGAAAGCCACCTATAGGTTGCAGCAAAATAGGGCCAAGGAGAGGATGCGGGCTGCAAGCATGCTTTATTTTCTTGCACTGTTGTCCAAATCCATCTGCCTCTGCTCAGAATCTTATACCACGTCATTCAATCAGTCATCCCCAGCCACAATTTCCTCTTTTCCACAGTGGCTGCTTTTCAGAGATAATTATGATCAATGAGGGCTCCTGATATAGACTCTCAATTCTCTGTCTTTGACCCTAAAGATTTTTCTAACTCTTTAGGGCTCCCGAAGCCTGTGATTGGATTAGTGGGGCAAAGCCCTAGAACTACAACATCCAGTAAAAGACACTGTGATTCCCCGTATCAATCAGGAAGAAACTTTTCAACCGTATCCAATGGCATTGACAAGGTCTCTTCCATCTTTGTGGGCTCTGTGGATAGATTAGCATCCATGGAGAAAAGAAACCAGAAAAAAATAAATAAATACACAAACCCCTCTGTAGTCAGCCACACCACCGTAGTGTGCAGAAAGCTCAGGAGATCCTCCATGCCAGTCATACGGTGGGAGGTAGAATCATGGCTTCCCAAAGATGTTCACATCCTAATCCCAGAGTCCTAAGAATATGTGGGAAAAGAGATGTGATGAGCTGAAATTACGGCTCTTGAGATATGGAGATTATCCTGGGATTCCACCAGGGTCAATGTGAGAGTCCTTAGAAGAGAGAGGCAGGTGGACCAAGTCAGTAGATAGGGATGTGACAAGACAGCGGGAACTGAAGAGAGAGCCACCTCCAAGGCATGCGAGACAACAGATGGGTTCTCTCCTGGAGACTCCAGGAAGGAATGCAGCCCTCCTCACATCTTGACCATAACCTCTGAGGACTGGTTTCAGAAGTCTGACCTCCAACATTGCAAGACAATAAACCTGTATTATTTTCAGCCCCCGTCGGCGGGGGGCGGGGGGGTGTTATAGAAACCGTAGGAAAACTGAAACCATCAATTCAGACCAGGAGTAGAAGGGATCAGAACAAAGCCGAAATGAGAATGAAATTATGGTAAAAGCCAGAGTTAGCCTCAGTGTTGGAAGGGGAAGTGGTTTGGGATGGAGGAAGTCTGTGTCTCCATCAACATCTGAAGCCAGAGCCATCAGGAGCCATGAAGGAATGGGATGCAGCGAGCCAAGCAGGAGGCCAGGGTCCACCAGGGTAGGTGGCATTGTCAACCAGAGGGAGGGCTTTCAAAAGTCAGGAACTATGCTTTCTGGGCCTCATTAATCATTCATTGATCAGCATACATTTATTGGGAGCCTACCCTGTGCCAGGCAAGCCATGGACGTGACAGAGGACAAAAGAGGCACCACAAAACTCCCTGTCCCTGTGGAGTAGCATTCTGGTGAAGTGATGTCCCATCCCAGTCTCTCTTTGGCATCGGACAGGATGAAATTATCCTCAGAGAGAATCATCTCAGCAAGACCCTCAAGTGGCAAGAAGATGCTGACCATGAAGAGAAGGGACAGAGGACACTGTGTCCAGGGTGCACATCACATGGCCCTCAAGCCTTGTAGATAGCTATGGAGGATTCCTGCAGGAAACGACCACCCTGTCAGCTTGGAGTCGAGTCTGGGTTCAACATGACCCAGCTTTGCTTGGGTCGCCTCCATGTAATCATAAGAGCTAGCACTTCACCTTTCCTTGAATATTTGGTTGATTTATTACATTGATTATACTTGGAGTCTTCCTGGGAGTTTCTCATTATTCTGCTTGTCACTAATTCTAAGGAGCACCTTTTATCCTATTTAAATCTTAGAGCTTCCATAATCCAGATTTCCTCCAAATGTCTTTCAGTATTCCCCCACATCCTCCGTCCACGGGTACGCTCTTTTGAAAGCTTTTGTTTCCCCAACTGTATTTACTAGTTAATAATGAGTTTACTTTTCTTGCATTTTTGAAATTCTGATCTGCAGGACATATGCAGAACTGATACAGTAAGATGTTCTAATTCCAATCCAAAGCCAGAGACTGGGGTTCCCCCCTCCAGAACAACAGATGACCCTCCTTTTATTTTCAAAGACTTTGGAAACAGCTCATTGTTAACTTTACAGATGCCTCTTTGGAAACTACTGATTTCACACTGCAGATCAGAAAACTGAGGCCCAAATATGGAAGGAGTTTGAACAAGGTCACACAGTCCATTGCTGACTTTTGCCCAGGGCCTTCTGCCAAGAAAAAGATGTTTGCATTGTTTAGTGACAGATTCCCAGGCCCCAGTGTCTGATAATCATGGATCTGCTGGTACCTAGATGTATGGAGAAGGCAGGAATGTTTCCTAACTTTAAAAAAAATGAGAGCCCACATCTTATATAAAAGCTGAGTGGCCCAGTTCTGAAGCTCCCACTGTCGAAAACCTGAGAAGTCAGGTGACGCAGATGCAGGTGGAGAGGTTAAGAGCAGTGGGTCCCGGCATGAGGGCAAGGCTCTAATTATCTCCATGGAGGTGAGGATATCTGGAAGCCAGAGAGGCAAGCTCTCCATCCTGCCAGGAGAAAAACAGGGTGATGTTTCAGACATGTCTTTTGCTGTCATTGTACCTGCAGGGCAAATAGCAAGCACTATATCCCCATTTTTATCTCGGCTTGTGAAAACACAGCCTAACATGCTAACAAAATATACATCATGCCCAGCTCTGCCTCAGCCAGCTTCAGGTCTGACTTTGCCAGGGGCTGTCTCTCTCTCTCTTCCCCACCAGAATAGAAATAGTAGAATTGAAAGTCTTGGGTCAAGAGACCTGAGTTCAAGTTCTACCCTTGTCTTTCACAGCATGCTATCCTGAGTCAGCTTCTTAACTCCCCAAAGCCTCTAACAAAACCCAGGTGTCAGCCAAGTTCCCTCTGTCTTACAAAATTGGCTACATTCCTTACAACCCATCCTGTGGGAAAACCCATGTCCACCCCCATGGCTTGGGGGAATGGTGGGGTCCTATGCTCATATTCACTCCCAAGTTCTAGCTGAGGCTTTAGTGGAGGCAACGTGAGATTCATGTTGTAGCAATCCTGTGACTGAAGGTTGACCTTCACTTTTTTCTTATACCCCACCTCATTTCTTCCCCTGGACTTCAGCAACACATCTTCCTCCAACTCATTGCACAAACCATTTTCTTCCCATCTGCTCTCTCTCAGCCCTCCCACACCCTCCCCCAAAGTTGTTCCTTTCTTCAACTGTGAAGTTCAGCTGTCTCCTTAGCCCTCAGCCTTTTCTCCCACCCAGGCACACTCTTGAAAGTATTGTCCTAAGCCCCCACTTTTTCTTCCCAGAAACACACTAGGATCTAGCTGTTAGAAGATAGATCAAGTTTCCACCCACCACGAGCAGGGAGCATGACCATTTAGGGTCAGTCTGTCTGTCTGTCTGTCTATCTATCTATCTATCTATCTGTCTATCTATCTCTATCTCTCCTGTGTCTATTGCCTCTGACCCCATAGTTTGTCTTCTTTAACTGGTCATAGTGTTGAAGCCAATTATAGATTTTTATAGAATCGGTTTACAGGAATTTTACAATTACCGATCTGAATTTTAAAACCAATTCAGGAGACTCTTTTCTATTTCTCTTTTTAAAATACTAATTGACTTCCTCTTTAGGTGTCCTGGGATTGACTTTTCTCTCTCTGGATCACAGAGATCTGGAGAGGTGGAATCTTTCATTTCTGAAAGATTGGCCTTTTCATTTTATCAAAGTATTTTTTAATTAACAAAAGGCATAACTAAGGTGCACTGAAAGATGCTTTAAAGATCCTATTTTTTTCCAAAAATAGGCCCGTCTGCTAGTTTTCATTCAACTCATCAGAGCATGTTTATTCTAGCGACTAACAAGCTTTCTGATTCCATCAGCAAGAAAAAGATGTTTAACAAGGGAAGCTACCTTGCATTTGTTATATTTCACGCGTGAACTTGCACCCCCAAAGGACATCTTTTCACGGTCCGAACAGCAATGGAGATCACTAGGTAGAATAATGTGTGGCAGCTGTTCCAGGGCTGTACACACAGGCATCTCAACTTCTGCTTGGTTTAATTCATCCTGACAATAAATAGCAGAAGCCCCTCTGCTTTTCTGGAAGGAGTGTGGCCATTTCTAAATCATCAGAACAACTGGACTGGCTTCCCCTCCCAAATGTGCTTATTGCCACTACCCATGTACCTCTGCAGGTCAGACCCTCCCTTTGGCCACTGTGTCCTCCCCAGACCATGGAGAAAGGGAGGGAGGACCCTACGCAATGAGGTGAGGAAACTCAACTGGTCCAGATTTCAGGCTAAGGAATTGAAGTCTGTTCTTGGACACAACCAGCTTTAAGTTTCCCAGCTGCACTGAGTTTAAGTGTGGCCTTGAAGTCAGACAGATCCTCATGATCTTAGAGAACCAAGTTTAATCTTTACTTTAATCATTATTTCCAGGGTCTTAGGAAACCCCAAAGTTTCTATAAGCTGCTGATGCACCGGTGCCCAAGGTCTGGCCTCTCCATGCACATATGATCTCCAGTTCACTTCCATGTCATTCAGGAAGCATGGACAGAGAGCATTGTGCAGCTATTAGAAATGCATGGAGTAACTGGGAGGTTGGGAGAGGGATCACATGAGGCTCTGAGTCACCTTCTACCTTCCAGTGGTTTCACTATCCTCCCAATGTCCTCTTTAATTTTCTGAGTCCCTCTCTAGAACAACCTACAGGTCTCTTTTCCTTGACATGCAGAATTTTGTCCTGCTACCCAGGATGGTGCCTGTCTCCGCAGCTACCCAAAGCTGACCCATCAGGAACTGTCCTTAAAAAGAAATTTCATATGGACTAGAAAGAAGAAGGAAGAAAAGCCTTCCTTGTGAATATCTTGTTTTGAGCAGTCCTTCTCCACGCTGCCTAATAATAATAGCAGAGTGCTCAGCAGATACAGGCTCATGTGTGAGGAGACATTAAAATTCCCAGTCACTCATGAGAACCCAGAGAAGCTAAGGGACTTGGACCAGTCATTCAGCTAGAAAGTGACCACAGCTGGGACCTGGACCCAGGGCACTTCAAGTGGGGATCTGTGTATTTCCCCACCCTTTTGTTGCACAATAAACACAGACCAAGTAGATGGTTCTGGTCCACTTGCAATCACACACTCGGATACCAGGTCAGTCTTGAGCTAAACCATAGAGGATGTTTCTTGCTGATGAAAATCGTATCTGAGCCCCAAAGGGTCACTAGGAACAGAACGGGTTTCCCCTGCCACCCCACTTCTTTCCCTGCCTTTCTGTGGCTAAATGAGATGCAATGTCACGGGCTGTAGGAAGACGCTGACGATTCTTGGCAGCTCAAACCCACATCACCCGGCTGAACGTCACCCGCACTGTTGCAGATGTGGTCTCATAAATTAGGGAACCGGAGTGAAAGGATGACTCTGATTTAGGATTAGAAGGGCCCTACAACCTTCCCCAGGCCCCTGAGCATTATGGGAGAGTGACCTGGAAAATCAAATGCTGAGAAGTGTCCCAAAGCATAGGCATCTTGTTGGAGGCATAGTAGACCCTATTAGCTTGAGAAATTGCTCTGGAAATCTTATTAAAAGAGACAAATCATTCCACATTCTCTCCAGGCTGAAAATATTGGGGGTAATAGACTTTCTCTGATGCCTTGGATCCATGCACCGGTGTCGGGATCACAGACAAACTCTGGCAAGGCTAAGTTCAATGCAGGCAATAGAGGCAATTATTATTTTTTTTTTTTCAAATGGGCAATTCTGATTAATTCCAATTTTTCTGGCCAGGCACAGACTTATCTGTACCAGTCCCTCATTACTGCGAAGGTTGCAAGGCAGAAGAGCCAATGGCAAAGAGAAATGAAGTTCAAATTGTGGGTTTGTCATTACTGCACAGTTCAGCAGCTGCAGACGGTCCAGCCGCGGAAGCCCTGTGACCGGCCCTCCCCTCCCCCCCACACATCGCCCTTCTCCACATGCTCTGTTAATCCCCGGAGAAGATTCTGGGAAAGCAAGGCACATTGGCTTATGAAGCCTGACCTTGCTACTTAGATGGCTGATGAGAGGAATCCTTCAGATTTGATATACAGATTCTCCTCGATTTACCATGATTCAGCTTAGAATTTTTTGACTTTTCAATGAAAGTGACATGCATTCAGTAGAAACCACACTTCAGATTTTGAATTTGGAACTCCTAGCCAGTCCCCCAAACACAAGGGCATACCCGATCTCTGCAGTATCTCTGTGCTGCTCAGCTGGGGTGCTGGGTAGGTTAGGTATATTAAATGCAATTTTGACTTAGGGTATTTCCAACTTAGGGTGCATTTATGGGGAATTTAACCCTATTGTGAGCTGAGGAACATGTGCATGATGGTAATGAGATAATGGCAATGACTACGTAATGACAACTATTTGCACTCTCAAATAAGTGCTTATTCCATGCCTGGTGCTGTGTTAAGGGCTTTCTTGACATGAATTATCTCCTTTGTTCTCATAACAAAGAAAAGAAGTTGGCAAAAATTTTCTGTAAAGAGCTGGATAAGGAATATTATAGGCCCCTCAGGCCACAGGTCCTCTGTCAACACTTCTTTTTGGTGATGGCACAACAACAGTCATAGACAGTACATAAAAAAGTAAGTGTAGCCATGTTTCAATAAAACTTTATTTATAAACCTTTATTTACTACAGGTTTGGGGCAGTAGTATACTGACCACTGCTGTAAGGTGAATGATGTTATCCCTAAGTTAGAATTCTGGGTATCCACCATTAGGAGGGTGGGAGATGTGATTTTTCCCTCTCTCACATCTCCTCTTCTCTCTTCCCTTCTAATTTAAGTTCTGGAGAAAGGAGAAAATAAAAGATATTTTGGCACATGACTTCCCGGAATGAGTTTGTTCTCCATCAACAAAGGGGAATGTCACCTCTCTTCTGTGAAAACCCTGTACCAGAGGAGGCCACCACCACCTTTCCAAGGGTCACTTCTGTCAATCTAACTCCTTGTCTGCATGGAGTGTGGCCAGTGGCTAACACCACTGATGAGGAACTCAGGCCCAAGCTGCTCTCAGAAGCCTTGGTGGGTCTTTGTGAGTCTCAGCTAAACCTCCTGGGTAACGCCCACATGGCCTTTCCATCACATGGCCTCTGTCCATCCTAGAGTAGCCCACACAGGCCTGAACCCCTGATCTTAGCTGTTCTCTATGGTCCAGCTCTGGGGATTGTGCACCTTGGCATCTCTATGCCCCTTGGAAACTGATCAGCACCTGTGCAGCCAACCCATGGCCACTTCAATATCGTCTCCCTAATGAAAGTCACCTAGTAAGCTCACCAGATACAGTGGATGAAGCATGCATCTCTCTTTCAAGATGATACCCATACACATGAACAACCAAGATTTCTCAGTCTCTGCACAACTGGTGTTTAGGGTCAGATAACTTCCCAGGGGAACTGTCTTATGCACTGGGGGGTTTTGAGCAGCATCCTGGTCTCTATATACTAGATGCCTATAGCAATTCCCAAGTAGAACAATAAAAAGTGTCTTCAAACATTGAAAGATGTCACCTAGAGGGACAAAACTGCCTCTGACTGAGAACTACCCTCTTAGACTGAAGGGTGACCAGTCCCTATTGCTCTTGGCTATGGGTTCTGATTCCCAGTCCCAGAAAACTGGGAAAAGTGTCAACAAGATCTGTCAATACCAGGTGATGTTTCTTATAGTGCAAGGGAAACATAATTGTCCCTAATTTACATATGAGAAAACTGAGAACTGGGACACAAAAGTACTAAGCAGCAGAGCCTGGATTTGGACCCAAGACTCTCCTTGGCAAAAGCCTGTCTTTTAAAAAAGTTAGTCATTATCTGATCATGAACGAACACTGTGGGTTTTCCTGGAATAAGGGAAAGTTTGCCACAACTTTCATATGAAAATAAATCCATATCATATCTCTTCTAATCCTGACACAGCATTTCAAGGTAGATATTGTTCTCTCCACTTTACAGATAAGGAAACTGAAGTCTAGCAAATCTAACAAATGGTTTGAAATCGGCCCAGCAAAGATGCTTCAGCCCAGTGTTTCTGTGGTCAGAGCCTCGACATTTCAATACCAAAAAACTTCTCCCCAATAGGAAAGCTGAGTTCAGTTTCTATGCAATACTCTACCACTCTAGTCAGTGTGTCCTGCCAGCGATAAGAAAGGGCCAGTGGTAAATGGCACTGGTGTCCACCCCCTACCCTGTGTCCTCAGCCTGCTTCTGTCACCTCTTTTCTTGCCCCAGCTCTGTATGCAGTACTGGCCGGAGAAGACCTCCGGGTGCTACGGACCCATCCAGGTGGAGTTCGTCTCCGCGGACATCGACGAGGACATCATCCACAGAATATTCCGCATCTGTAACATGGCTCGGGTAGGTGCAGGGCTGCCACGGCTTGCCTCGTCTCCTTCCCAAACAGATGGAGGCTGCCGGGAGAGGATCCCATCCAGCCAGCCAAGAGTCTGCGTTACGCTCTCCTGATAATCTCTTCCTTCGGGAAGTGATGCCTTTGCCGGTGACTCCAGCAAAGATGCAGAGAGCGACATCCAGCCTGCCATCTGCCTGTTTCCTGACACACTTGCCGCTGTGTAGACAAAACTTCCCAGACATTAGCTCTTCCCCATGGTGCCACGCTATTTTGGCACCAGTTGATGTAGACTGATTGGATATAAAAGCTCTGGGGTAGTCCCGCAAGTACTGAGAGGGAAAATAATTAGGTGCTTTCATGAGGATACTCCCTGGTTGAGTGGAGGAGCATTGGGCAGGAGGAGGCAGCTTGGTAACCTATGAAATGGTAACTAACTGTTGGTCTCTATTGGGAGCTCAGGGTGAATATAAGTCAGCCACTACCCTCAGTTCAGTCTCTAAAGGGAAGGTGAGATGTGTTCTGACATATGAGCCTCAGAGAGAAAGAACTCTGCCCAGAAGAGTCAGGAAAGGCATTTCAAAAGAAAGGGGCATTTGAATTGGGTTTTGAAGACTGAGTAGGAGTTTTCCAGTTAGAAAGGAAAGAGAATCAGGGTGCACAAAGCTGTAGATGTACATGTGGGGGTAGCCTGGACTGTCCCCATGATGTCAAGACTTTAGCAAGTCTCCCACTATGCTAAAGCCCTCCCACGGCCACCCTCCCCTGCCCCAGCCAGGGTATCTGGAAGGCTTGCATCCCAAGCTTCCGCAGTACAACAGCCCTAACAAGCTCTCTGTTCTCAGCCACAGGATGGGTATCGTATAGTCCAGCACCTCCAGTACATCGGCTGGCCTGCCTACAGGGACACACCCCCCTCCAAGCGCTCTCTGCTCAAAGTGGTTCGACGGCTGGAGAAGTGGCAGGAGCAGTATGACGGGAGGGAGGGACGCACCGTGGTCCACTGCCTGTGAGTACTGTGGAGGTGTCTCCAGAGCAACGGGTTGGCGGGTGGTAGAGCACTCATGAGGATGCTGCTGGCCACAGCTCTGCCACTTCTCAAACCCCTGACAGGGCAAAACACGGCAGCCCTTCAACTGGTTGCCCGTTGTTCTGATTATTGTTACATGACATGTTATTGATGCAAGCCATGGAGGGGCAGACCACTCCCCAAGGCTCCTGGCATAGGGGTGAGCCCCACCCTCCAAAAGGAGGCAGGACGTGTCCTGCTCGTCTAAAGGAAGATCATGACAAGCAGGTCCCTCTGACCAGAGTCTCCTTCATTGTTTCCTGAAGAAGAAGAGAAGGGAAAGCCTTAGTTAGCTCAAGCAGACATTTTAAACAAATCACATCGTCCCATCTGCAAGGTAGATATGATCATTTTGTAGTGAGAAAACTGAAGCCCAGACAGGGAGAGGGATCAGGAGTTAAGAGAAGAGATGAGATTTGCATACCCTGGGCTCTAAGATAAACTGCCACCCACTGAGCCACACTGCCTTGGAGAAAACCAAGGGACCCACCCACTGTGTCTGCCTCCTGGGATGTCTCTTACTACAGGTTTAGTGAGAAAACAGGGACCCCAAGAGCATGCCGGGAAGATGCTACTCGGAGGATCTGACAGATGGACCTGCAGAACCTGGGAACTCTCTTTCCCCAGGGCACAGTGGGTGAACTGAAGTCTTCACTTCTTGTCTTAGAATGAGCACAGCCCAGAGACCCCCATATTGTCATCTGAAGTGGGGGTCAGGACCCTTAGAAAATTGTGGCTGACAGGCTGTGCAGGTCAAGAAAATCACTTAATCCTCACTTCCCTCATTGGGATGTTGAATTAGACCATCTTTAGACCCTGTAGTGCTCTGGTGTGAAATAGTCAGAAAATGAAAACAATATGTCTGTCAACAAAGAGATCAACAATGTCATGCTACAGGAAATGTGGACCAAAGTCTTCCCTCTTATACAATAACTATTTCTGAGAAAGTGGAGACATTCATAACAGCCCACTAACCTCAAAATTGGGTTCGGTCTTTTCAAAACCAGCTAATTGTACACTTTTTCTCAAATAGGCAATGCACGCACATCAACAAAGTCAGAGCAAAAAGGTGTTTAAACATACATATGCACAATTGGAGCTTCAGAGCCCGTCCCCCCCCCCGAAGCAAAACCCCTTCCCAAAGGATACAGATCACGAGATTAGAGTCCTGGAAGATGCTGTGTGGCGTGCTGGGTCAGGCTGATGCTAACATGGGCCACACCATGCTGGCTCTCCCAGAAACTGCAGCTCGTTCCCTGCTAACTAACCCTTGTCCCCTCCAGTTCCCTCCACGCATTCCAATGACTCCACGGTCAGCATAGGCCACCCCAACCCTTTAGGGTCTCACTCCCGCAGGCCCTGAGATGCCTGCGTCCTCTTGACTCATCTTCTTGCTCGAGAAATTGCCAAACCCTCCTTCCTAGGAACCCTCCTTGCTCTTTTAGCAAGAGTGCCTTTTTATCCATGTATCCCCTAGCCAAGGTGGCCATCAGTTTGAACAGGAAGAAAATACAGGATTGACACTGTGCCCACAGAGAAGAGGAACCTGGCATCCTTGTGGACCCCAGGCACCACAACAGCCACTGAAATGCAGGCAGCATCCAGCGGAAGAAAGACAACTATCTGTACTTGAAACATCTGGTCATGGGATGTCCTGTAGCTAGAACATCTGGGAGGCTGACTGAGTGCCTTCATTTCTGTCCAGATGTTCGTTAGACACACACCATTACATGAAATCATTAGCTGCTCTTGGCAATGGGCCCAGGAGTTTAGAATCAGGTAAATTCCTGAAGGGACTCTCTATAAAGTGTTTGAGGGGTGTTTCCATGAAGATGATTTATAAAGCTTCAGAAAGGAGTGACAGAGACATGGTCCTACCCAGAGTATGCTATCCCCTAGACTCAACATCAGTAGGATCCTGCTCAAATGAAGATGTGCAAGTAGAGGCCTCTTATTCCAGGATACAGCCTCCCAGGCCCACTGTCTCAAGCCTGGGCTGGTTGACCCTAGGCTGCCCTTAGTGGAGGGTAGGAAGACATCCTTCTTTTGTCTTCCCTGGATGTGAAGATAGACCCAGAGCATCCTGCAGGACAAGGACACAGATGTCACATGAACAAAGACACAATACCCTCCTGTCTTGGGGGCTTCAGCCAGGGTGCCCTGGGTGACTGTATCATGCTCATGGAAACAAGGAGAACTAATTATATCTTCTATGGTCATCCAGTCCCATACCTCCATTACAGGAATGGGGAACTGGGGCCCAGATAGGGAGGGACTTGCCCCAAGTCAAAGAAGGTTCATGGCACAAATGGAACTCAAGCCAGAGCTCACGACTCAGGCTCAAGTTCTCACCCTGATGCCTCATCTTGCAGGCTTCACTCCTACCATGAGGTGCTCAGATCAGCAGGAGCTGGGGTAGGGAACACCCAGAGATGTGGCTCACCCCTTCACTCTCTGTTTAGAAATGGGGGAGGCCGCAGTGGAACCTTCTGCGCCATCTGCAGCGTGTGTGAGATGATCCAGCAGCAGAACATCATCGACGTGTTCCACATTGTGAAAACATTGAGGAATAACAAATCCAACATGGTGGAGACCCTGGTGAGTGTGCCAAAAGCTGTTCTCCCAACAGTTAGGGACTGACTGTAGTCCCTGGAATCAAGGAAAATGACTTCAGGAAGGAGAAACATTCAATAGCCGGGTGTTACTGAGTATGCACATCTGCATATCTCTAGGCCTGCCCTATTTTTTCCCCTGCCAACCCGACCAAGTTTTCTTTCCTGCAGGGTAATGCAAATATTCATCCCAGTACACCTACTTTTTTTTTTTTTTTTTTTTTTTACTTTCTACCCATTTCTTAAGAACATGTCACTAATTCAGGCTTAAAGGAAAGGCTTCTGAATTTGTAGAGTGTGAATTATGTTTGCAATTCGGTCCAAACCTATTCTAATTCACTTATGCTATTTTTTACAGTATGAAGCATTGAACTAGGACACTGTAGGAGAAGGATAGTAAAGAGAGTGGGGAGGCAGATCCCCAGAAGATAAGACCTGGTGCAAGGGAGGAGACAGGCCATACACAGGGAATTTTAATATAAATGTCTTTAAATCTACTCAAAGTGTGATCTTACCCAATGTGAGATCCCACTCAGAATCTGCATTGCCTGGGAGTGTGTAGACTCTTGAGCCTCACTCCAGATCTACTGAATCGGCAGATGCATTTTTAATAGCTATCCCTGGGTGTTTTGTACACAAGTTACCCTGTGAGAAGAACTGGTATGCAGAATGGTAAGAAGAAAGGGAACAATCCCAGCTGGGCAGTTGAGAAAGCTTAGGTGGAGTAGGCATCCAAGGGAACACTGAAGGATGTCCAGATGTGGATAATTTTGAGTTGACTTTTTGAATGGATGAGGTAAAGTTTTTTGCAAAATGCATATCTCAAATCTAATGCATTTTTCCCTTTCCTTTCCATCTCTCTCGTTTCTTCTCCTTTGTCTCTCCTCCTCTCAGGAACAGTATAAATTTGTATACGAGGTGGCACTGGAATATTTAAGCTCCTTTTAGCCCATGGGATGGGGAACCTGCTGGAGTCCACAGGCTGCTGCAGCCGAGCCCCATTTTCTGTGAATGGCAGTGACTGGGCTCAGGGGCACAAAAGTGACACCCGCGCCCAGCTCCAAGGAGAAGACTGATGGTCCCATGTTCAGCAGTGGGCTCTGCACCTTCTTAGGGGGTTTCCTGTAGCTGTGGGGGATGCCACGCTCACAGGCCCAGGCTTCCCTTACACACCTGACCAGCCACAGCCCTGGGCCCAAGCAGAAGTGCACCCACAAGCAAGGCCCTGGACATCCAGTTCCCAGACCTCTTGCTTTCATTCTTTCCAAGTTTGTGAATCTCATGGCAAGCCAACTGTGCAGGTGCTAGAGAGTGGGAGGCTGGCCAATACTTCCTTCACCCTTGTTCCCTTAGTAATGTTGGGGATGTGGGTTCCGCTTCTCTATGCCCTTATGGAAAAAAATTGGGACCTTGGAAGTCATTGCTCTGATGCCCTGTACACTCTCTTCTTCAGGGGCCTCTGGTGCCAGATACCTGCCAGTCTGGATCAGTGTGACCTTGGAGTGGCCCCTAGACCACAGTGGAGGCCACTGTCCGTCCTCATACTGAACCTGCATGGGGCTTGGCCCACTGCTATTCTGTACTTCTTTCCCAACCCAGGCCCTGACCTTCTGTCATTCACGGGCCAGCCAGCTGTGCCCACAGCACACACTGATAAAGGTTTTCCATGCTCCTTTGTGGTCTGTGGGCGGGGGTGCAGGGAATGTCACTACTCCACTTCATCTTTGTAAAAGGGACCACCTTCCCAGGGCAGGGCTCTGTCTGGTCTGTCTGATGTAAACCCTGTGTCTCTTGGATGATAGCTTCCTTTAGGAGGAGCCAAGAAGATGAGATTTGATTATTTTCTCAAGTTTATGTGGAAAGAAACTTTCTTTTGAGAGTGTAAAATTTGAGTCTCATATGTCAGGAAATAAAAAAGACAGAGTGGGAGTTTGAATGTGTAGCTACAAGATAAATCTCTTGAACCCATTTTACTTCCTGTCATGTCCTTGAAAGGTCCCGACCTTGGATAGCACAACCACTGAGGAAGGCAATATGGGCTAGTCAGAATATGATCCCTGGGTGCTAGGACAGAGAGTGTATCGGCTTTGTGGAAAATCCGGATCTCCAGATTTGTATTCACTAGAGAAATACAGCCGCCATCTTGAAAGAGGCCATTGTGGACCCTTTCGTGCTTTGGTTTAAAATTGGCCAAGGGGATGAGGCCTGGGACTCTGAGTCTTGCCCAAGGAATGGATGAGTCAAGAAAAGTGAGCCAACATTTGCAAATGTCTACTGTATGCCAGGTGTCATGCTTGGCACCGTCCCTAGTGATAACTGGCCTAGTCCTTAGTACCTCCCATTGAGGAGCTATTTCCATTATTTCCATTTTGCAATTGAGGACATCAACACACCTTCCTCAGAGATGAAATCCTGAGTCCCAAAAAGGCAGGTGATGGAGCTGAACCTTCTCTGTACTATTTTCTTCAAACATCCCCAGCCAAGCAATTATTTTATTGGAGAGAAAATAAGGCTAGAAACTTCTGAGCAGAGAACTCCACAAATGGAAATTTAATTCTTTCTTTCTGATGCCAGTTCTTCTGGGAAACCCAGAATTTCAGATATATTTTAGTAACTCATCCCTGGTTCTCCAGGAAAACTTAGTCTTATCTAATTTCTTCTTCATGAAAACCATGTTCCTGCTCCCTCAAGCTACCAGGGAGCCACCCAGGGATGCTTTACTTTGGTCTCTAGCCAGTGCTTAGGCACAGTATCTGGCAGCCTCCCCGTGGCCTGGGATCTAGGAAGCCCCATCTTGCAGGCTGGTCTAACCTAAAATCAGGGATAAGGGGCAAAGAATTTGGTAAAGCACAGTTTTTGCCCTTTAGGGCTCACTATATACTGGGAAAATTAAACCACTGCAAATGGTGTGAATGAGTATTACCTGAACCTGGATGTGAGGCTCTACCTTTGGATTGCTTGAAGGGGCAAGATTCTTTCCAGCTGGGTCTCAACAGGTAGATAAAGAAGAAAAGGAAATTCAAGCCAAGGGATCAGTCGGTGCAGTGGCAAATAGGTGAAAAAGGCATCTGGAGGGACAGACGGTGGGAGGCCAGCCCAGCGGGAGCACAGCAGGCCAGGGGAAAGTGGCAGGCAACAAGCCAGGGTCAGGGACACAGATACCCCACCGAGGGTGCAGACATCGCCCTGCAGGCAACAAGAAGCCTGCAGAGCTCAGCAGTGATGTGCTCAGTTTGGTGTTGGAGAAGGCTCCCTCTGGACCCGTGGGGCTGCCTCTTTTCCTTTCATCAGACACTGTGAAAACATTCCCTTAAGCGTGTACTTTTAAATAGCATATCTATTTTGTCTGTCTGCTCATTATTTTGTTGCTGGAACAAAATATGCAGTGGATCATGAGACTCAGCTCTTGTGAGAAACCCAGGGTCTCTGCTTTATCATGGAGCAGGGTCAGCAACCCGGGCCTCTGTGCTCACCAGGACAGGACATAAAAGGAGCCCAGGGAAGCTGCTTCATTGGCATGGACTCTGGAGCTGTCTAGAAGTCCAGGGACACCAGACTTGATCAAGGAAGGGCTGTCACTTTGGAGGTTCAAAAGGAAACATCTCAAAGCAAAGGCAGGCAAAGGAATCCCATGACGAACTCGCTCCTCTCTTTTGATGGGGCTCTTCCCGGGTGTATTTGAGCAGGTGCCCAGGACCCAACCCCCACTGATCCTGCTACCTCCTCCTGGCTCCAGTCTACTGCCCCAAATGATCTTCCCCAGCCTCAAGGAGCCTGCAGCCTATTCTATGTTGATTTTCCCCCCACATCTTGGGTGGAAGGAGGGCTATTTAACACAAACCCTATTATCTCCTCAGAAAGGGGTTAAACATCTGACAGATGATGATGGCAGGCGTTTCCACCATTTCAAATGGCAGAAGTTTAAAGGGTGACTTTAAATTGTAAAAACTCAGGCCATATGGGGTAACCCAACAAGGGCCAGCTCATACCCTCATTTTCTAACAACTGTGTCACCCTCCAAAGGAGGCTAGTGTATGCAAAACAAAATGAAAGTTTCTTGGTGGAGATAACTTCTCTAAGATCCCACATGGAAAATATGTGGCAAGTCTTAGGCAAGATGGGGTAAGAGTGCCCAGGAATTTGGACTTGATCCCTTACCCAGGAAATCACCCAAGCAAACACCGCCTCCCCAGAGGATCTCCTCACCCCATGGTAGTTAGAGGGTAGGCTTAACCTTTCATGAACAATCTCCACAACAGAAGAGTCTCCTCTCTTAGCAAAAATCTCCCTAAGATGTTCACCTCCTAGACATGAACTCCACTTGAAGAAGATGCAAGGAATTAATCTGGGAACTGTCCCCACTGGCGTGTTTTTGTGGCCTAGATAGCTTCAGCAATCAGGAGCCTGCAGGCGTGAAGATCCTTGGCCATCCAGGTCTTCCAGGCCCCCAGACAGCCACAGCAGGCCTCCCTTGTGGGAATAGAAGGGAACAGCTTGTGTTAGGTATTGTCCCTCTCTGCAGTGTGGCCTGAGTAGTGTCCCACAGGATGTCAGACATCACATGGGGCCAAAAGACTCTGTGCTCCCATTATCCTAAGGAGTGTTTGTGATTATCATAGCCCCAGCTTACTGATGAGGAATCAGAGGCTCCAAAGGGTCAGGTCATGCCCAAAGTTCCACGGCTGGTGAATGAGCAAGCCAGGACTTAAACTGGGTTTTCTGATCACTGAGACAGTATTTTTCCACATTGTGTCTGAGACTTTCCCATGGGGTTATCCATATCTGCAGAGACTAGAATGAAGCAGATAACTCAGCGGATCCCAGTAAATCTCCAAGTGACAATGGTAAGCTTAAAATTCCTTAAAAAGTATCCTGGTTTACTCTAACAATTCATGTAATACCTGAAGTACACTTCCTAATTTGTTCTGATTAGTTTCGATATGACTGTAAAAACACTAAAAAAAAAAAAAAAAAAAAAATGGAACCCTATACCTCACATAGCTTTGATCCGTTCAGCCCACTCTGAGGGATCCTAAGGGAATGATGTCCAAGTCTGAGGCATAGTGATTGACTATGCTGCTTTCTCCTGAGGCTAATTCCACACTCAAGCTCAAGACCAGCTCACCCCCGCCCCAAGCAGAACCTTGGTGTGGAGGCGTCCTGCCGTCACTGTTCCTGAGTTGACCTCAACTAAGGTCCCTTCCAGTTAGGTGTGGAAGAAACCGTTGACCTACTAGAAGGATGAGGACTTGCCCATCTGGCATGGTGAAAGCCAAGCTGGATGCAGCCTTACACAGCAGATTCCTGATTCCTCGGTTTTAGAAGGTGGTACTCATTGTCACTGTGGAGTCCCAGCATTGCTAATGCAGGCGAATCTTCTTCACATGAAGAAGATCTGGGGTCTAGAAGTTTCCTACTTTACCTTAGCCACACGCACTCACTGGATTCCTGCAACCTGCAGCACCCTAGAGGGGGATCCACCAGAAAGCACGGATTACTATGGTAGGATTAGTATGGCACAGTGCAGTCCTCCGTGAGGGATGGGATTGTGGTGGAAAAAGCTCAGTCTTTGGGTTGAACCCTGACTTTGCCATTTTTTGGCTATAGCATGGTGGACCAAATAATACATAGAAAAAGAACATGAAAACCTGCTTCAGCAGGTTAGAATGGGTAGATTTGGAAGGCTTCAGGCAAGAAAACAGGAAGGCAAGGCCAGGGAGTTGCAACACAGTGAATACTCAGAACCAAAAATGGTCATGGGCCATTGAGCAAAGTGAGCACTTCTATGACACAACAGGACAGGGGCATAGGTAGGACTTGTCAGACTCACTTAGAACAGGGGTGCTACTTTGGAAGAGAGCTGGGTATCTGGGGAGAAGATGACTATCTTCCCTGTGGCCAATCATGTTTATCCATCCTCCATTTCTGGTTGCTGTGTTAACTCCTGGTGTGTCCTTACCAGGATCCCTGTTTCCTGTGCTCTGTTGAGAACCCCTGTAGAGTACTAGGTTTGTCAGTCTAGGAAGGCTGCTGCAGACAATAGAGGAGCCGCCCAGGGAGGAGTAGCCAGGCGCTTACCAGGTCATCTCTGGAACAGTGATTGCCCAACCAACTCAAGTCCAGAGACATTAACGTAAACGATCATCCACCTGGACCTCCCTTCCTGAGAGCAGAATGAAGAAACCCACCCTTCTTTGGCTTGTAGCTGGCCACTCCTGAGCTGGTCATCAGCACCAAGGTAAACAAGGAGTGATACTGTGGAAGATGTGGATGACCTCAAGGGTAAGCATCAGTGGGATGCTGATCCTAAGCCTTAAGTTCAAAAAATTGTACCAGGCCAAGATCCCCAGAGACAAATTGCTAACCCAAGCTGAAGGACAAGTCAGAAGATGAAACATAAATGGTTATGTCATCTCAAAGTATTGATTTGCCCTCTCCATCACCCAACCAGCTTCTGATCAGCTCCAATTACAGCCAAGCATAGCAGAAATAGGAAAAGTAAATTCAACTAGAGGAAACCAGCTGAGATTCTGTCTTATTCATATATTCCCATGCAAGGGCTCCCTGCTGGAATTTTCCAGGTATACACATCTAGAAGTTTTAAAGGGCAGAGGCTTGGTTTCACCTAGACATCAGTGATGTCTATTTGTGCACGTGAACAGGCTCTCCATTTCTTGGGAACCACGGATAGATTTTTGCATGGTACTGGCTATTCTGCTAGCTATCTTATAGAGATTAAGGTCATCCCTTGTGTGTCTCCTGCCCACCTCCAAAAGAGGTTGGAAAGGGTAACAAAGGGGCCACATTCACCCCCTGAAATCCACCCATGAATGTTAGATCTCTAAGAGAGGGGATCAGCAGTCACAATGGGCCCCAACTCCTGGCTTTCCACCCTTCTAAGAGCATAGTGGTGGTCCATTGGGGCCAATACAAGGGATGTGGGAAAGGCCAGGATGGAAGAGAATCTATTGGAAAGAGCTTTGAGATATGGATAACCATCAATCATTCTTCTGTATCTGAGAGCTGCTCTGGGCAGTAGGAGTCAGAATTTGGTCCCTGATTAGAATATTCAGAGAATGAAGGGCTAGGGGTTTTGGAGTTTCTACTTGTGTAGAATTCTAGAGTTCAGGGTAATTAGTGTAGTTCATGATTCCTCAGAGAATGAGACTCTTGGATTTAGGGGACAAAGAGTAGTGGATAAGGAACTTGCCAAAATCAAAGTCCCAGAGTTGTAGTACTTTACTACCTCTGGGCTCATGAATGCAAGCTAGTGGGCCCCGACGTGATGGTCCAATAAACTCTCAGTGCCCACTCTGCTCCAGTCCCTCCCATGAAAGATTAATGGTGTAAAGTGTTTGGGCAGGTCGAAGCCCTCAGGGATTTCTGGGAGCTTAGAGGGAAGAGTGGCATCATCCTAAGTAAAATCAGGCTTCTGAAGGGTCAGGCAGAATACCAGCCCCCATATCCCCCATGGGAATGCAGATTATTCAACAAAGTCAAGCACAGTTTGCTATCCCAGGTCACCTCTGTGAGTGGAACTAGGACCAGTGTGTGAAACTGAGTAGCTATTGGAAGAACATACTAACTGCAGAAAAGCCCATCTCACTAGCTGCCTGGTAGAGCCACATGTCTCCTTAAAGGGAACAGGCAATGTTGCTTAGATGGCCTTTAATTGACTTCCATTCTAGGTGGGTGAGATCTTGTGGTGCTGGGATCATGTTTGAACTCACTCATACCTGCAGAGCACAAAGCTGAGCAGGTCACACTTGATTCATGCAGGTTAAAGCTTTCTGCTTTCCCACTCAAGTCTCCCCATCACACAGGACAAGTTGCTGCTCTGGCCACATATCCTGGGCTCATCCAAGTGGGTTATCACCAAACACCAAGCCAGAGGGAACAGCTGCTTTGCCACAGACCTGATGCCTATGGGTCTCACTGATGAAAGCAGCCATGACCCAGACCCAATGGACATCAGAGCCATCAGTGACAGCTAGATCCAGTAAAGGTCCAAGAAGGACCCAGAGCAGAGCTTTGCTTACCATAGACATTATCTCCAAAGGTTAATTCTATCCCCATTCCCCACTTGAGGCCTGTTGGAGCAGATTTCAAAAGCACAGTGACTCAGTTGATGTGTGTTGTAATCATTTCCAGTGCATAAATTTCATCACGAGGTGGATCTTGGGCTAGCCCCTATTAACCCACATTGGTAATCAAATTCAAAAGCACTTTCCTACCTTCTCTTTCACTCTACATCCTCATTGCCAATCAAAGGCAGAGTTGAGGTTTCTACCATTGCCTTGGCTACAGGACACCCTCATAGCTCTCTAAGGGCTATCATGAGCTTCCCCTGTAAATCCAGAGAGGCTAACATTTGCATATCCACTGGGCATATGATATTGCATGAGAACAAAGTCTCCACACTATTTGCAGCCTCCTCCATGAATCCCAATGGCCTGCACTTGTACAGTTTGGGTGTTTGATAGATAAAGCACGTATGAGAAGAGAAAACAAAATAAATCAACTTAAAAAAAAAAGCCAGCACTGTGCTGTCAATGTTCTTCTTCTTCTTCTTCTTCTTTTTTTCTTTTCCTTTCCAATTCTAGCTTAAAAAAGCAGAAGGTAAATAATGTCAGGTCAATGAATATCAGATATATTTTTTGACTGTACATTACAGTGAAGTGTAACCTTTTTACACCTGCAAGTCCATCTTATTTATTCTTGTAAATGTTCCCTGACAATGTTTGTAATATGGCTGTGTTAAAAATCTATACAATAAAGCTGTGACCCTGAGATTCATGTTTTCCTAAGATATTTGCCCTGGTGTCTTCCTGAAAATGAGTGGGAGTGAGATGGGGACAAATCAAAGTAGAAGGGGAAAATTATGTTATCAACTAGGTTTTCAATATTTATGTTTATTTAATCTTCACAACATAAACAGAAAATACACATTATTCCCTCTTTACAGAGGAGAAAGTTGAGGCTCAGAACTATCACAGGATTTACCTATACACTGAGTTAGTAAAAGGGTTGGGTCTAAAGCAGTGTTTCTCACATGTGGTTCACAGAGCACTGGGTTAGAATCACAGGGACATTTTAAGCTCCTACAGAATCACAATTTCAGGAAAAACTTCCCAGATGTATCAGCTAGCTTTTGCTGTATAATAAACTACCCCAAAACTCAGTGACTTAAAACAATAGTCTTTTATAGAAGTCAACTTGGACTTAATTGATGGAGGGTGATCTCAAGTAATCTCAGCATGGTTCACTTACATGTTTGCTGAGGGCTTTATCCTAGGCCAGGTTAATGGGCTGGTATGGATTTGCTCCTTGTTTCTCCCATTCTCTCTTAAGAACAACAAACTAATCTAGACATGTTCCTCATGGTGATGGCAGGAGCATGAGAGAACATCCAATCATGTGCTTTGCCAAGACTTTGCCTGAATCATATCTGCAACATCCCATTGGACAAAGCTAGCTACATGGAGTACTCAGAATCAAGAGGCAGAATTCCTGCCTCTTGATATAGACCCCTCTCCTCAATTTTCCAATCAATGCTAGGATTAGACACCAAGTCAATGATGCCCGATGTAGCCTTTAACTCTAATATCAGAGTGTGGTCCATGGGCCTTCTTCATCATTTCAATGAAATATAGAAGGAAACATCTATACATACCAAGTGTAATTCAGTAGGTCCAGGATGACAGCCAGGAATCTGTCCACTTAACAAGTGCCCCAGATTATCACAAGATACACTAGAGTTAGGTAAGCCCTGTTCTAAATGCTGTTGCTCTCAGTGATGGACAGAGCAGAGCCTAAGAAGGAAGGGGACATGTGCTCTGAATTCTCTAGCTTAGAAGAAACTCCCAGAACCAAGTTCTCTTAGATTACTTGTTCTTATTTCCTTTTTACATATACAAATGTAAACATGCACTGGAAACATGAGCCACAGGGCCAGAGCTCAGGGTTCATTTTTTTCTTCTTCAGCCTTGAAAACTGAAGGGATTGGTCCACCTATTGGACCCTGATGTACTGCCCACTTGAGTCCCCAACTCACAAAGCCTGGAGAACATGTGCTTCTCAGCTTGGGTCCTAAGTTTGGAAGCTGCTGTCCAGCCAGCTAGTTATCCTTGTCACATTGTCCTTGGTCATTTTAATACTGATTCTGCCAGCTATAATTATTCTTTGGCCATGAATATAATATTGGGAAAAGAAACTTAAAAAGAAGGAGAAAAATAATTCTTACATGATGCCTAATTACCAAAATACTTCAGGGCATACTCTCTCTCCCCCACCTCCAATGGAAATACCTTTTGAAGCTTTATTACAAGACTGGTACTTACATATATAAACATACATACATTTTCTACATAAATGTCATCCATTAGTATACTCAGAGACCTTCTTACTTGAGAACATACTGTGACCATATTTCCATGAAAATGTATTTAAATAAATATCCTTATCTTCCCTGACACCTTTCAGTGTACCCAAACTGAGTTAGCTCTGAACCTGAAGATTCAGAAAGCCACCCCAGCTTTTGGGCCAACATTAACAGTGAGAGACACACACCCTGTATGTGTCTCTAGAGAGGGACAACAGTGGAACCCTCCTCTTTATACCATTTGCTCCCTGAGTGGGTCCTAACCTGGCCTTCTGTGTGGCTGGACCTGGAGTGTGACCTGCATCAGACCTAGAAGCACCTCGACTGAAAAGTGACTGGTAGCTCCAGATTGGCTTAAGATCTTCCTCTGATTCCAGGGGCTCACACCTTCTCTCACCAGAGCTTCAGGAGACCTAGAAACCCTGAGTCACATGAGTGTGTGGCAATGAGGTCACCAACATGCCTCACAGGAGGCAAGAAAAAGGATTTTATTTCTTCTGGCAGTGTTTGGGCATGGCAAAAAGAACAGAAGTCAGTGAGAAAGAGGAAGAGAGCTACTGTGGATAATTTTAGAAAAGATTTTACTACTTGCTTTTTGGAAAAGGCAACCAGACTCCTCTAGGGGTTAGCCTTAGTGACTTTCTCTTGAAATTTAGCAAAGGGACTGAGATTGGAATCTCCTTGACAGAGAGTTGCATGAGGTCATAAAGCCCTGAAAATCAGTAGTGCCACAGAAGGTTTCAACTTTCACAGTCCATAGAGTGGGCATTGGCATGATGTCTCGTACTCGGGGACATCTGGAACTCATAGATGGAGGGATAGAGAAACATACAGAGAGTATAGATGCATAGACATAGAAAATAAATATGTGAATGGATTATGTCTGAATATTATTAGTAATTACCTCTAATCTCACAAAGCATAAGTAATTTTTATTCTTCTTTATAGTTTTTTATATTTTCTTAATTTATATTTTTTATAATTTTTATAATTTATATTTTTTCTTAATATTTTTATATTACTTTCTTACCAAGAAAAGTCCATTAATTAAACAAATGGAGAGAGAGCAGAATGTAAGGAAATGAAGGCCGGATAGACAAGATGACACCAACTATGGGGCCGATCCCAAAGACCTGCCACACGCTTAGATCAAGAGTCTCAAAAACTTTGCCTAAGAAGGAGGATATGGTCCACTAGTCAACTCGGTATCCAAAAGGGAAAAACTCAATTTCTCAGCATCAATAAAAGCACTTCTGCTACAGAACCTAGATGAATTTTTTCCAATAGTTCCCTTAAATAATGGCTTCAACAACATCCTTAGCAGAACACAATGCATTTCCCTCCTTAAAGGCTGAATGGCTTCATGCCATCAACCATCTTGGTGAAAGCTTTTAACCAAAGGGACAAAATGAAGGGTCTCAGCTACATATTTCTCTGGAAGTCAGACCTAAGCCAGGTGTAGCTTTGCAGAATTTTGAGTATTATACTGCCTGAACATCACTCTGCATCCATGAGATAGAGGAAGGCTTTTATCCCAGACAATTATCGGCAAAGTAGCCATTCCGAGTTGCTGATTAAATTTGGAGCCTGAATTTAAGAGCCAGCTGAGCAAAGAACAGGATTATCACCCCTTTTGAACAATGAGGAGCCTAACAGCTATATGTGCCTAGACAGAAGTAGAATACATCCCTCTGTGAAGGTGGGGCAGGAGGGGCCATTCCAGGTTATAACGAGGACTGACTCCATATCATCCCACTTTCCTCCAAACTATCTACAAATATGGTCAAGTCTGCAAGCCTGTGACCACACCTGGCAGTCAAACCATTGTGTAAATCTGGGAGGAATTTTCTCTGATTACAAGACACAAAATGAGAATCCTAATCAGTGGTGGATGCTGAAGCACATTTGCTACCTAAAAGATGTAAAACAGCCTCAAAGAAGATAAAGTGGTTCATCCCTCCCAGGTGTCTGTTCCAGATGGTCCGTACTCACTCAGAAAATTGGTCAATCGTCCATTTCTATCTCCTGGGAGATGATTGACATTAAGAAAAAAAACAGAGTGGCAGAGAGAAACTTACAGAGATGCAGGCTGGGGATTTCAACTTTCATGCCTTCCATCCGTTTGAAGCACCTCAGAGAGAGGCAGGAAGAGATGGGAGCCCATTTTTAGTTTAATGTGCAGAAGATTAACCAGGTAAAGCAGATGCTGCTGGGTACCACTTCAAATACCCTTTGGCCTCAACTCTTGTCTTGTTCATGACTACGGTGACTATTTCCAAACAGGTTTCTAAAGATTACATGAAGGAATACTCCAAAGTACCTCCTCCCAGACAGACTCTGCACCTCTCACTTCCTGCCCTGTGATTGCTGATTCTATGCTCTGAGACGCCCTTTGCACCACTCATGTGTGGGCCCCCAGAAATGCAAGGAAGTTGACACCCCATAGTGCAACCTTTAGCCAGCTGAAGACGGAAGCCTGATGGCAGCTCTGAATGACAATTCATATAACTTTTCAGATGGTCCCAGAACAAGCAAACAGATCCTTGCAGAGGTGGGCAACTCTGCAACACACTTTGTATTCCTCTTCCTCTTTTCCTCCCTGATCAACACCCCCTACCTTCATTGCTTCCTAGAATCACTCTTCCTAATAGAGAGTGTCTCCAGCATTGCTTTTAGAACACTAGCTGGGAAGCTAGGCCTAAGCCATGGGCAATATCCCATCCTCCAGCTGTTACTCTGCCAACACTCATGGAGGGCTGCCAGCTGTCCTTTAAGCTTTTAATCCAAGGACAAAATGGACTTGGTGTAAAACAACCCAGGTGGAAGAGATTTCACTCGTTCCTAGGCTCCTCCTGTATGTCATGCAGCTAATTTGCTACTCAGATTTGGGAATAGGTTTTTGTTTTTTTTGTTTTTTTTTGCCATCTCACATTTTTGCTGAAAATAGTTAGCAATCCTGCCCAGTAGAGTAAAAAGGACACCCAGGGGTCCTTTACAGTACCCTATTGTTAGCCCCAGCACAAAGGGGTAATTGGTGAATTGCGTGGAGGAAAATCTGAATCTGGGATCTGTGCACACAGGCTCCTGCAGCAACACTTCAGTCTACCCTTGGCCAGGCGTGGCTTCTGACAAGCGACACAGACAGTGTCTCCTAATGGAAGACCCCGTGCAGGGAAAAGATGTGGGTGGCAAGTTGGGTTTTCCAGCCAATGCTAAATGCAGATACAAACTCTTCAGAGATGAGGAAGCTCCTGGCACTAGCTCCCTGTTCCATCTCTGCTAAGCCCCCTGTACTCACTGGCTGTCAGATTTCTAAACTGACAGAGGGAGAAAAAAAAAAAATAATGGCAAATCTCAACATCCCCTTCCCTCTCCTTCTGGACACTCCCGGGATGTTCTCTGGTAGCTCCCAACTCCAAGCAAGCTCAGAACTCCCTTGTAAGGATGAACAAACAGAAAAACATCACCAGACACATGAAAAGATGCAGGAGTTCAAAAGCAGAGGTTCACTTTGAGGAATCAGAGAAAGTGCCTGCCTTATGAAATCAAGTCTCTGCCAAGAAAGGGAGACATTTTACAATAACTACAAATGCAGAAAAACACAAGATTTGATAACTGAATCCAAGAACCCTTTTGTTGTTGTATCCTACAAAATAAATTGCTGACACATCTAATCAAGATAAAAACACAAATACTCAAAATTAGGAAACAGAAAAGGGATATAATAGTGAATGAGGAAATTATACAGCATTATTAAAAAGCCATTATGAATAATTCTAGCTAATAAATTTTAACATCTTGATTGAGTAGTTGATTTTGGAAATGCATGAATATTGTCAAAATTGACACAAGAAATAGAAAAGCCAAGTAGACCAATCATCGGGAAAAAAAAAAGTTTAAGTTGTTAATTCTTCCCTGAAAGATACAAGAACAAATATTTCCATGTGAGCTTGATCAAACTTTCAAACAAAAAAAATAATTCTTTGTATGCACTATTTGAAAAAAATAATGCAAATAAGGAAAGCTTCCTGATTATGAATGTTATGAAGCTAAAATAGCAAGAATACCAAATCTGATAACACACACATATACACACACCTAGTGCCTATAAACCAGTCATATTTATAAATGCAAAAATTTTTACTAAATTTTAATGATGACACTTTGTTGTCTTTTAAAAATAATACACCATGTCAAAGTAATCTGTATACCAGGAATTCAAATAATAATTCAATATGAGGAGTTTATAGGTAAAAGAGGAAGACATATAATCATCTTAATAAATATTGTAAAAGCATTTGACAACATGTAATATTGATTCCTAATGAAATACAATAGCCTCAGTAAGTCAGTAACAATAGGACATTTGACTAGTAAAGGAGTTAAAACAATGAGCAGTAGGGATTTCTGGAGTCCACCTGTGTCTACTTCTCCACCCCATCTGTACATGAAGGCAGATTACACCTTCAGATCCTCCTTGATATTAGTTGGGGCCATAAGACAAGTCCTGGCCAATGAGATTGAAGAGAACTGATGTGTATCAATTTCATGCCAAAGCATTTAATTGCTAATGAAAGACGCTCTCATGCTTTCTTTCCTTGCCCTGTCAATCAAGGATGACCTGTATTACAGATTCTGCAGCTGTAGGATGGGGATGTCTCCATCAGCCTGAATCATTGAACCACAAATGGAGAACAGTTGCTTTGAGGAGTTAACTTGGATTTCCAGAACTTTGTGTGTCTGTCTGATAAATAAACTTACGTTGTCCTTAGCCACTGACTATGAAGAGTACTTTATTACAATATAATGCTTACTGCAAATAGTAAATATATTAAATAATAGAGATAAACCTAAGAGTTTTTTCACTAATGTCATGAATGTCTATATCATGACTATTATTTGGTATTGGTAGCTGATGTCAATGCAGTTAATACAATTCAATAAGAGGAAAAAGAGATTATTATTACAATACCACTGCAGTATAACAGATTAGCCCAAAACAGACTTTTTAATTTTGTTCAGAATTTTGTGGGTCAGGATTTCAGGAAGTTTTTTGCATAGGGTCTCTAAGGTGGTTACAATCAGATATTAATTAGGTCTGAAGTAATCTTTTTAAATTTTTTTAAAAAGTTATTCTTTTTAGATATACATAACAGTAGAGTATATTTTACATATTATACATACATGGAGTAAAATGAGCCTTGTCTGGGTTGGATGTCCAAGGTCACTCACAACCATTTCACAAGGGATTCAAAGAGATCAACCCTGATTCAAAGGGAGAGGGCCCAGGCTCGTCTTTTTTATAAAAATAGTATAAAAAGTTTGCTCACATGTTATTAAACTGTTGTAAATGAAGTTTCAAAATTATTATAATCAATGATGTGTGCCTATAAATCCAGACCTATTTAAATTAATAAAAATTTTTTTAAAGGCACATATTATAAAATAAGTATAAAGCAAAATAACTGGCTTCTCTTGGCATACTTGTAGAATGAACTAATGAATTCATTAATTCTTTCTTTAAATAGCATCAATTATATGTTAGAAAATATAATATAGGATTAAACTTAAGAAATGCACAGGACCTGAATAAATAAATCTATGGAACTCTATCTCAGAACCTCAAAGAAGACAGGAATAAATGAAGAGAAGCAACAGAGGATAAAAATCACTATAGTTAAAATTCCAATTCTATAGAAATTAAAAGAATATGTTTAATGTAGCTTCAGTCAAAATCCATTATCCTGTAATAGGTAACTTGAAAATATCATTTTAAAGCTTATCTGAAAAAAAAATAAACACACATTATAACCCAAGAGTTTTTAAAGGAGCTATAAAATCAAAACTATGTGATACCAATGCAGGAACACATTCTGGTCAATTCCCTGGGATTTCTTGTCTCATCAGATATTAGCAGGACATGTTTCACATATATTAAGATACAATTTGAATAAAACTGATTTGATATTATCAAGTTATCCAGTGATCAAACACAAGGGAAAACTCTTACAAATCACCAAAGCAGAATTTTTGTTGGCTTTTTGGTACCATTCAATTCAGTGCATTTTATCCTATCCAGCACGTGTGTGTGTGTGTGTGTGTGTGTGTGTGTATGCATGCATATGTGTGTGTGTGTGTGTGTGTGTGTGTGTGTATATATATATATACACATACATATGTGTGTATGTATATATATGTTTAAGATTCACAGTGTTCCCATTATTCCTTGGTTAAATTTTAATTACACAAGTGATATATGAATACATTCTCCCTGTAAATTAATCAGAACATTACTGATAAACCTAGGCCTCTCTTTGGTCTCCTCTCCCAGGCTCCAGTGTCTATGCCTATAGAAATAGAAAATCTTTGGTCTGTCTTACCACCCTTGGTCCTCTTACTTTTCCAAATCACCTTGAGGATCGACAGGCCCCAGAGCACTACTCTAAGGCATTAAAATCAAGGTCAACAAATGGCCTTACCTGGTCAAGAATATCCAACTTGAAAATGAAAATAAGCAGAGACGACCAACTTTAATATAATCTCCGTTGTTGGTCCCTGGACTGGAAAGATGGCTAAGTCCTCCCTCAGGGTTTATGCCAGATTCCACAAGTCAGATCCAGCAGGCTTTGTGCAAAATAAGAAGCTGGGTGAGGAATTTTCCTCCGAGGGGAGTCCATCTGTCTCTTTAAGAGTAGCCTTGGAAAGCAATCAGCCATCACTAATGGCTCCAAGTAGGGCCCCCAGGGACGCCCAGACAGCTCTGGCATCCAGCTCCCCAGAGATAACTAAAGCTGCCCCAGGGTCGTGGAATAAGCACAAGCTAAAAGATCCTCAGAGAGGCACCATATGTCCAAACAGACTGTGGGTACCTTCAGAGGGGAATTGCACTAAGACAACTCATGTCCTGCTTGTCAGAAGCAGAAAGACAAAGTGTCCTGGTCACCCGAGTCAAAGAGAGCCTCATGGGACACACTCTTAACAGAGGGAAAAATGTTAGCAATTTTCCTTATCTATACCACTGGAAAAATAAGAGCTCTGAAACCAGGAATATGTTAAGAGGTATGTTCTAAACACCTTGAAAAAATTAATATTCATACTTACTTGCTAAAGCCATTGAGTCAGGGTTTATTACTTAACCATCCCAGGCAGACAATTCCAGGAGAACCACCTTGTCTCTGAAGAGTACAGCCCAGAGCGTTCACCAAGTCTGAAGAAGCAGACTGGTCACCTGTACGTCGCAGCTTCCTGGGAAGCAGTTACTCTGACCCTCACAAGCCCTGCTCAACAACCCCAGGTCGTGTATGGCTTTCCGGTTCTGAAGGCAGGAAAATGGGACTGTAGTTTTTCTACAGTGGAGTGAAGATGACTGGAGAATCAACCAAAGAAAAACTCCCAGAAACAATGATGTTGACCATAAGCAAGAGAAGGACCTGCGACGCAGGCCTGCTGTCTGGGAAAGACAGGGAGGGGTCAGTCTAGGACCCAGCAAGAGATCAGACCAGTTGCAGGATAAGGGCTGAGACATTTGTTTGAAGGAAATAGCCTCCGGAGAGGTCACAGGAGGGGGATGAGATGGGCACTGTGTTGCACGTTCTGCCAGTATGGACTCAGTTCTGGAAGCCAATGAAATCACGTGTGGAGACATCCCCCAGAATGGCATTATCCACTCTTAGACAGATGGACCTAGAGTAAGAATCACAGTCCTCATACTTCCTGATTCCCAAGAGCTTTCCCAGCAGGACTGGGAGTCCCCCACTCAGCAGGGGAGAAGCTGCTCATCTTTTCAGATTTCAGACTTCTCAGCCAGCCACTGTTGCTCAAAGAGCCCTAACAAAGCCAGTAATCTCCCAGCTGACTCCATTCAAAAAGCCACAGAAATACCCCCTTTTGCAGGGCCTCTTTTTTATATGTCCCATAAGTGGAAGGGAGCCCAGGGCCCTCCAGAGGCCTGCCCAAGTCGGAGGTGAGCCACTCAAGAGGAGGAGCCCTGGGGCTGGATCAAGTACCTGCAATGTTTGTAGGTTCCTGATGGGACCTGTAGGAGAGCCAGCATCATTCACCTCTTCACCACCTCTGGGCCTGGACACCTTCCTGAACAGGACTGTTATGGTTTACGTATGAAGTGTCCCACAAAAGCTCAAGCATGAGACAATGCCAGAGGATTTAGAGGTGAAATGATTGGGTTATGAGAGCCTTAACCTGGTCAGTGTGTTAATCCCCTGAAAAGGATTAGCTGGGTGGTAACTGCAGGCATGTGGGGTGTGGCTGGATGAAGTGGGTTCCTGGGGGCATGCCTTTGGGATGTATTTTGTCCTTGTTGAGCAGAGTTCTCTCTCTGATTCTTGGTGGCCGCGTCCTGACCTGCTTTCCTCTGCCACATTATTCCGCCACGATGTTCTGCTTCACCTCGATCCCTTAGGATCGGTCTCAACTTTGTGTGGACTCAGACTTTGGAAATGGGAGCCCTCAAATAAACTCTTCCCCTTTAAAAGTGTTCTTGCCAGTTATTTTGGTCACAATAATAAAAAAGCTTACTAAAATGAAGACTTCTGCTAGCCATCCCCTGGGTTGGGGCATCTTGGTCTCAGAAGGCAATGTGACATGTGTCATAGACTGTGTATGGAAACATGAAACACCTTGTGTCGGGCCTGGAGGAAGTGTCAGTGCGAACACTCTTCCAGCCACTCGAGTGTGTACTTCCAGAGGAAGAATCATAGCCCTGGGGAAGCCAAAGAATGTACCCTACAATCATCGCAGGGTGATACTTCTCAAGGAACTAGTGATTCCTCCAAGGGAACCCAAGAGGATGGCTGAGGAGGCAGCTGGGTGGCAGGCATGCCAGCCTCTGGATTTTCCAGATGTGGGTGGGGTGTTATTACTTCCAGTGTCCTTGCTAATCTTACTGATTGTCAGAAAGTCAAAGCAAAATTAATTAAAAACAGAGAAATAAGTAATGAAAATGTTGAATTAAAACTAAAGCAACAAATAATAATCAAGTATAAAATATAAGACTCCAGTAAGAGAATTAAACTATGGACATATAAAAAAGGAGGTATCTTTTAAAATCACACTTATTTTATATTGAGCAAACACTACATACACTGGCAGAGCTAGTGGGGTTCCACAACTGATCCATGCACTCCCTGGTTTTTCCCAGGCTCCTTCTAATTATATTGGGGCCATGTGATGAACTCCGGCCAACAGATCTAAAAGGAGATAGCATACATCAACTTCAGGCTTTTAAGAGACTCCAGAGGATGGTGGGAAGCTCACTCCTAGAACATTTGCTTAGCAGTGCAAGGCCCTAAATTCAATCCCCAGTATGCACATGTGCATGTGTGCGTGTGCACACGCGCACACACACACACACACACACACACACACACACAAGAAGGAGAGGAGAAAGGAAAGGTTAAGAGGAAGAGGAGGAGGAGAAAGAAAGAAGAGAGAGAGAGATACTCTGGACATGTTGAGAGGCTTCACAAGCTGAAGGGAATATGGCCCACTGAGTCTTTTATGAAGAAGGATCCTAGAGAGTTACCGGACGCCCCCTCCCCATCAGACACTGTCTAAGTGAAGGCAAGAATAACACTTTTGGAGTTAAGCCACTGAGACGTGGGGATTTACTTGGGATTATAGTGTATCTTGAGTGACACAGGTGCAAATCATTCACTCATTTAATCCTTCTTACAACTCTACAATATAAGCTCCATTGGTATACCATTTAAAATCTGGAGAAACCAGAAGAGAGAAGAAACCTGCAAGTCACACCACTGGTAAGTGGCAGAGCTGGCATTCAAATTCCGTCAGTATATGTTCTTACCACTATGGCAACCTGGCCCTCACAGTGAAATACAAGTAACTTCACAGACATGCACCTTCACATACAGAAGAATTGGAAATCAGGGCAAGGTGTTGGCGTAAGAAGGTGGCAGTAATGAAGAAGCAAGACCAGTATGAATCCCTTCTTCCCACTCCCACAGCATATGGCTACCAATCCCAGGATAAACTCAAGAGGGCTCCATCCTTTCAAATTGTTCTTCTCTTTTTAATTTCCAGACTGATCTAGTAGAGAAACCCTCACATCTAAGAATTCGGATACCTGAATTTTATTTCTGGATCTACCAAAAGCAAGTGGTTTCCCGGGTGCGGTGGCGCATGCCTGTAATCCCAGCAGCTCGGGAGGCTGAGATAGGAGGATGACGAGTTCAAAGCCAGCCTCAGCAAAAGTGAGCAATTCAGTGAGATCCTGTCTCTAAATAAAATATGAAATAGGGCTGGGGATGTGGCTCAGTGGTTGAATGCCCCCGAGTTCAATCCCTGGTACCAAAAAAATAAAACAAAGGAAAGGAAATAAAGCGAGTGGTTTGACTTGGACACTTCCCAATCTCTTCAGGACTCAAGTTTCTTCGTCTAAAATTTGTAGATAATAATTTTCATCTCATCTGGTAGTAAGGAGAAAGTATTAGACCCAATAATGAATGTGAAGATGCTTTGGGAAACCCTAGAATGTTTTGCAAATGTAAATTATTACTTTTATTAGACTAGCAAAATTAAAGGGCCCTGCAAGATCATATACCATCACCCACTTTATGTAGGGAAAAACCACCATCTCAGGGAACTGCTCAAGAATAGAAAGGATTACTGGAGTTCGGGATTTTACCTTATGATATGATGATAACAAAATGTGAGTGAAGGAGCCAGGAACCGGGCTCCCCAGGCCTTTAGCTACCTGGCATCAATTTTCCCAGAGTTGTGATTTGAAAGTTTGCAGTTCCTTCTTCTGTGTGCCCCACCCTGCACCTCCCTGGCCAGAGCAAAAGAGAGAGCAGGCAGGAGACTGTAGGGGCTGAGATACTTTGAACCAGACACACCTAAGTCCTGACCCGACTACTGTCTCTGGGTCTCTTTTGTCTCATCTTCCTATTGTGGCTGGATCTATTGTATCTGATCATATATAATTGCTATTTTTATGGATCAAAATGGCCAGATAACACAATCTTATATGGTTCAACTTAATCAAACATGGTGCTGCACGTCAGATATTTCCACTTCTTCTCCCTTCCCTTGGACCTTGATCCTTGAACCACTTCCATTCATCTCCTCCATATCTTCCCTGAGGGTAAGATTTTTCTAGGCTCCTCAGACCTCATGCAAAGCAACTATCGCTGGCAGCCCTCCAAACACGCTTAGATACACTGATATCATCAGGCTGCGGCCCTTGAGCACTTTCCTGGCTTCCTTTCATCTTATTTCATCCACAGTCTGTGGGGAACAGAACAGGGGCATCCCTGCATAGTAGAAAAAGCCTGCAAGTCAAGTACCCAGGTCTCTGCTGCTGCCTTGCTGTGTGTTATGGTTTAGATGTGGTGTCCCCCAAAAGCTCACATGTGAGACAATGTAAGAAGGTTTGGAGAAGAAATAGTCTTAACTGAATCAGTGAATTAATCCCTGATGGGAATAACTGAGTGGTAACTGGAGGCAGGTGGGGTGTGGCTGGAGGAAGTGGTTAATTGGGGACATGGCTCTGGGGTATCTGTGCATTGGAGCCCTCTCTCTGCTTTCTGATAATGTTGTGAGCTGTTTCCCTCCTTCACACTCTTCCACCATGTGATGTTTTGCCTCACCTTGAGCCCCAAGGAATGGAGTCAACCTCTTAAGGACTGAGACCTCTGAAACCATAAGCCCCTAAATAAACCTTTTCTCCTCTCCAGTTGTTCTGATTGAGACCTCTCAGTCCCAGCAGTGAAAAAGCAGGGTCACTGTGTGACCTGGGCCAACATCACATTCCTCTCTGGTCCTCAGAGTCCTCATCCAGAATGAGGCTATTGGATGAGATCAGTTGCAAGAGAATCTCTGAGCTTCTAGAAAGTTCAGATACCCATCAGATGTTTTTAATAGGTCTGCAAAGATGTCTGGACATGAGGATCTATTAACCTTTTTCCAGGTGATTCTAACACGAACCTGGATTGAAAAGCACTTGGCTAGATGAACCCAAGGCCCCTGATTCAAAAATTTACCAAATCTCTGAAGAACTGTGTGAATCCTTGTGCAATTCCATGGTCAAGGAAGACAAAGGGCCTGAGCTCCTCGAAATGAATCCAAGGGCTCATTAGGCCTCCATTGGGGAGCAGGTCTGCAGAGCCCTAGTTTCCGGCCCCCTACTGCTAGAAGGCTGCCAGGGCTCTCAGGGCCCAGCTGGAGGGCCATTTAGTTTGGAGAATGAGCTCCTCTAGGTGCCTCTTGGAAGCCTCCTTCACTGATCCAGGGAACTGAGGCTCTTCATTTTAATTAGCAAATTCTTGCCCCTGGTTCATTGCCTTTGCAGATGATGCTGTCAGCTGAGATGGTGGGGGGGGGGGGTGGGACATAGGAGCTGTTATCTGGTGTAATTTCTGGGCTGGTGGGGGCCTTGGAGGACATGAGAGGGACTGAGCTTGCAAGGAGCAAATCCTACACTTCAGAAAAAAAAAAAAATAGCTTCTTGTCTTCAGGTCTGTGGAACTGCATGTCCTTGCGCCTTGGGGAAGAAGGAGTGATGTTAGACCACCAGGGCTCCGGGACCCCCGAGGAGAGATGTGTCACCTTCTGAGCTAAGAGATGCTTTTTGTTCGGGGAGAGGGGAGCATACTTTTCACAAAATAGCTAGAGATGGAGATGAATAGAAAGTGGTGAATGTCTAATGCATGTTTTATGAGTCCCAGCACTTTCAGAGCTCAGAAGAGGGCTCCTTGGTCATTTCATTAGTCCCTGAGGCAGTAGTGAGAAGTGGCCTTTCTGAGGCGCCATAGATCATGGGATGCCCCATCCCAGGTGTTCAACAGGAGGGAACAGCCATGCATGTGACTCTGTCTCTAAAGACGTGGTTTGTTTTGATATCTGGTGTGAATAGCACATTTTCTGGAGCCAATACTAGCATCTTTTTTTTCTGAGTTCTCCCAGTTGTTAGTTTTTTTCCCCCTCAAACTGAGAGAACTCTTAATCCTGATGAGGACTATTAAAAGGTAAAGACAATTCAGAAAAACATCCTTAAGCAATTAGCCAAACCAGGGAGGGAAAAAGGGAAGACTCTTTGCAGATGTCTTAGAATTCATCTTCTTAAATCCCACCTGGGGAATGGAAGACGGCACCGAGCTACCTGCCATAGTCCACCGTGGGACTCATGGACCCAACAGGATGTTGCCCCTCCTCCAGGCCCTACTGTCCAGCCACACTGAGCTAGGGCACCTCCTTCCTGTACCACACTGCAGTCCGGCCTCATGCACACCAGGCTCCTGGGTCAGAATGCTCTCTGCTTCCCATTCCTTCTCCTTCCCCTTTCCTTCAGGGGGCCCTGTCACTTGAACAAGTAGTTAAAGATAGAAGCTATATCAAGACTAGCACCCTTTTCCTGTATTTACTGAATACCTACATATGGTAAACAAAATTGTCACATATGGTGCAAGTAAGGCAGATATTCAATGAAATGGTTGCAAAATTGCATGTAAAATCATCCCAGGGATAAGTGCTTGGAAGGAGCGGTCCAGGAGAGCTAGGAAAGTGTATGAGAACGATTCGTCCGGGTGGGGGAAGGTCTAGGAAAGCTTCCCAGAGGCAGAGATGATTGATTGAACTGGGATCTCCAAAATGGGAAGAATCCAAGATGGATGGAGAGAAGGCCCTTTGGAAGGTCCAAAGTGACCTTTTGTAGGAAGCCTTCTGTTCTCCCCTGTGCCAGGCATGACACGGGGTGACCTTCTGTCTTGGTTTGCCTAAGGTAGCCCCAGATATGCTCATTGTCGAGTCGAGCATTTATCCCAGAGATGTCTCCACTGAGATGATAAATTGCATGATCACTTCCTGAGAGGTGCTCCTCTCACATTTTATCATTGTATTCATTTGACTGTCTGCACTCAGAGGCACACACCGTACACACACACACACACACACACACACACACACCCCACTCATGTCCACACAGGGCTGCACGTCACTCTCTCAGCACTGGATTCCAGTGTTTCGCCCTCTGCTGGACCCTTGGAGATGGAGATGACCATGGTGATGCAGGGAGGGGTGTTTGGTGGACTTCTCCTCAGAAGGTGTTTGGTGGACCTTTCTTGGAAGAAGTGAATCAACAATTTAGGAATAAGCCCTCTAAAGAGTCTCAGACCTCCCAAGTCCTCCATCCCATCTCTGCTGTCTCTCTTTCATGCTGTTGTGATGCTCCGAAGCATGTGTGTGCATATTTCAAGTGTCTCTGAGGGTCAAGAGAAACTGAAATGCATTTTTTTCTGAAGTCTGACTTGGCCTCAGAAGTTAACGCGAAAGCATCATCTCATCAGAGGCTATTTGAATAGAAATTATAGGTTTGTTCTCAGAGTGAGGACTTGAGAGCTCTTCATAAGATAATCACTTCTAAATATCTGAAGAGAAATAACCTTATTGGCTTCTAAATCCCATCCCAGGTCAACCTAACCTCAGTTCCTCTCAATACAATGAGAACTGCAGGAAGAAAGAGAGAAACAATGGACTCCAAGAAAACCGGGACCCCAAAGGGACGATAAACATTGCCATCGGAGGACTGAGAGGGCCACAGCGGAGGGCAGAATGTTCTGGAAGGCAGCCTAAAGTGTGTGGAATACAAACCGTCCAGTTTTGAGGGAGAATACTCAGCTGCCTTCTCTCAGGAGGGAGGGAAGTAAACACCCACCAGTTTCTCAAGTTTACCCCCCACTTCTCTGCCTTCCCTGGTTCCACTGAGGAGCAAGAAGAGGCTCAGTCCCGTGTGAGCTTTCAGCCCTTCACACGGTTCCTTCTTCTCTGAATGTTCTTCTTCCTGTACCCCTTTTTCTCCTATTTTTCTCATGTCTTCCCATTTCTCCCAGCCATGCCCCTCCCTGCCTCCCCATGGTCATCTCCATCTCCAAGGGTCCTGCAGAAACATAATGTTGGCATGGTCAGGGGAAGGCAGAGGGAGTAAGTCGGTGAGCTTGTCAGTGTGGGCTGCAGGAACCATTCCCCGGGACACCACTCAACTTGAAGTTTGTAAATGGTACCCCCAGATTCCAGGCATTTAAAGCCTTCTTGTTTGCTCTCAGAGAAAAAAAAAATTTACTCTGCTGGCCTGCTTGCTTAAATTCTTGCTGTTCTGTCCCCTTTTTCTCTCACCTCCCACCCCGCTTAGATCTGAGAATCTCAAAGCAAGACAGGAATCAAATCTTTCTAATATCTATGTTCCCAGCTCTTTACACAGTCAGCAAATGTTTACATCATCAAAAGAACGCATGAATCTAAAACCAGAATGGAAACAGGTGATAAACTGGTATCTTGATCCAACCTGAAGGCAGACGCATCATAAAAATTGGACAGGGGGGACATTTCAAATGCTTGAGTGCCATTTGGAAAGGCTTTTTTATTTGCTTTCACAGAAAAATAAAAGAAGACCAGAAGGTGGTGATTTTGGAGCCTCACCTCCACCTCCAGCACACCTGCTTAGTGAAATACTTGGGAGAGGGAAACATCTTTAAAACCATTCTTTTTCTACAGAGTAGGACTCCATGTGACCTCTGAAAGGGAAAACGGGGAAACAGACCTCACCTTGTCTTCCAGGTGACAGGTCTCTGCCAGTCTCTGACCATTGATGCCCAGTGGTCCACAGGATCTGTGGTCACTGCCTTGGAGGGCACTTATTCTGCCCTCCCTCTCACCTACCTCTGCTCAGGTGATTGAGCCTGGACACTGGCAAAGAGCTGAGTAGGTCTTTCCTGAGTGGGCTGGAATTCGAAGGAGAGAAAGGGAGGTGGGGGAAACAGTGGGGAGAGAGAGTGGAGGTAGAGAAGGAGATCTGGGGTGCTACTTTGCTATTCCCCTACACCTCTACCTGAGCACACCTATGCCACAGACACCACAGAAAAATGGCAGATTCCAGACAGCACAGTTTAAAGACAGCTAACCAGAAATGATCCTTGGGGGGTCCTCCAGCTCTGACACTTTGTGAGTTTAACATGGAAAAACATTTTGCTCAAATCATTGGCACAGTTAGACAGTAGCTTAGCAATTGCATTTTACGAAATTACTGTCTCTCTAAAGTACAAAATATCTACTTAGGAGCTCTGATTCATTCTTAATACTTAACATGAGCTGATTTTTAAAAATCTCACAATGGCCCTCTCCCCACAAAATATAACCAGTTTCTAAAAAAATGGGTCTTTGCAACCAGTCTGCCTTCCCCCACCCATCCGCAACCCAGTGAGTGAACAACACCACAATGAGAAGAAGATATTCTAGATTCCTACAACTGCCCCACCCCCCACACATACCATTTTGTTCAAGGTCATGGACTTTATAGGGAGTGGATCCATCATAATTGAGATTAATGTTCTGGGTTATAAGAAATATAATTCAAGATATACACCCATATTCAAGGCCTCTGTATGGCCACGAGGCTCAGGACATTGTTCATTCATGACCTAGTGACCTGTACACTAGTGATCTTCACCATGTTTCTTGACCTCAAGCCCCAGCCAGACTCACTCCTGAGCCAGCCCAGACTTCTGCCTCAAAATGATCCCAAAATCTCATGAAAGATTGGCCACTCTTCCTCCCCAGCCACTTCATCAATTTATCTCCTTTACTATATAAAGTAAAGTAAGACAAAGATGATGGCTGATTCAACTATGTTTCCTGGATGCCAGACAGGAGCTGGCTCCAAATACGTGCTAAATAAATGCTAATTGAATCCATGAAGGAAAAATGAAATGAATGAATAAGCAAATGGGTTCAAGTTGAAAATGGCTCAGTCTCGTCGTCTATTAATAGGTGGATTTTTCAAACACATGGGTCCAAGAAGATGGATCTGTCTCCAAGGTGTCCATCACGCATGTCCTTTCTCAGGAGCTCCTCGCTCTCCTCCCTGTGACATCGATATTCCTGTCACTGAAGTTACCTGTGCCACAGGCAGCTACTCCAGAGCTAAATGACAGGCAATTGAAAGCTAATGAAGTGAGAAATGTCCCCATTGTCTGAGTCCATTGTGCCAGCACTGAACTTATCACACCTCTGGTGTTCCTGAGAGGGTTCTCGGAGGTCCCCGAATGAACAGGTGGTAGCCAGGAAGAAAAACAGAGGCATCTTGGTTTGGAAAGAAGACCAGAGTTCTGCTCCCAGTCTTCCATCCGTCCACTTGAGTTTGTTGTCATTGTGCCATCAGTAAATGGAGATGACCAATACTGCTCTTCTAGCTACCCTTCGGGCTTATCCAAGAAATTTTCAAAAATACAGATTCATGGTCCTGGTTCCATGAACCACTGCATCTGAAAACGAGACCCAGAATCTGGGTTCTTAACATGCACTCAATTAAGGATTGTAGCCAATCTAATTATTCTCAGGGCCCAAGCTCTAATGCAGAGATTAGACAACTGTAGTCTAAGAGGCACATCCAGCCCGCCACTTATTTTTGTAAAGAATGACTTACTGGCACACAGCCACACCTGTTGACCTGCTCTCTGTGGCTCCCTTCACGCTGCAATGGCCCAGTTGACTTTATGGCAACAGAGACCTAGAACATATTTGCTGATGGCCCCTTATGAGAAAAGTTTGCCAGCTGTTGCTGTGATGGATAAAGAAGGCTGGTGAGGATCTGGGTTAAAGCCATGGGCACATAGGATAAGAAGAAAGCCCAAGAGCCGTACCCCTAGGAGACCAGGCCTCACCCAACTTCAAGGTTGCTTGGGAATGTAGATGGTACTGCCAGGCGACAGGGGAGCATCCGCAAGGCAAGGTCCTGAAGGTGAGGTGAGGCTGAGGCCCATCTGGAATCCAAGCTCCTGTTCTCCAAAACCCTAGTCCTGGTGAGAGGTGCAAAACGTGGATACAGATGAGTTGAGCTTCTTGTTTTTAAGTGCCCCTGCACCTGTCCCTCTATTGTCTTTAAAGGAGGAGAAGGAGAAGAAGAGGAGGAAGAGGAGAGGTGAGGGGTGTGCAGGCTAAAAAACAACTCCTCAAAACTCCAATTCTCAAAATAAATAAATAAATAAATAAGCAGGTAGAGTAACTGAATTGGGGGCAGAGCTGGGACCCACAGGTGTCTGAGAGGGAAAGAAGCCACCGAGGCAGCTCCAGCCATCTGCCTTGTCAGTGGCTCCACAGGGCCTGAGGCCGCTGCACTCTCGTGAAAGTGTACCATCTGCCCTGTGCTCACGAGCAGAGTCCAGGCCAAGCACCAGGGATCTGGGCCGGGCTGGGCATGGGTGAGTACCAGGCCGCTCCAATTGTCAGACTTCCTTGATAAAGACTGCCCGTGCCAGGTCTGCTGTGTGTTTGTCCTTCTGTGTCCACCAGGGCATGCCACCCCAGATGTTCAGAGGCAAACTGTATTCAGCTCCAGGAGGCTAGGAAGATTTGTATTACTTAAAAACCGACTCAAAACACACACCACACACACACACACACACACACACACACACACACACATATCAATCAGTATAATCTGTTCAACTGGCAAATTAAATCAGGCCTGGGGGAAATTCCAGATCAAACAGATTCACCAGGAGCTAAACAATCTGGGAGTTTTGTCTGGAAATAGCCGCTGGTGCCTTGAAGTTGGGGGCATGTGGCTTCTCATAAACAGAAGCCACAGGGTCACTTGGACTTGAGAACAACTCTCTTTGATGTTGTCGCCACTCCCAGGGAAAACTGTGACTTAATTCAGATATGGGCATCAAAACAAATTTTAATTTTGTTTGTATACATACACCAGCGCCAGGCCCAGATGGAAATCCAGAAGAGGATCTTGGCATTTAGGGATACTTCATCTCTTGATTACCTCTCCCCTGTCCCCAAAATCAGGAGTAGATTTACTAACTAGTCTCCATGAGGACCTGATGGCCACTCTGAAGGCTGGATGTCCCTTGCCCTCCAATCTACCCTCTGTGGAGAACCTGGCTAGGTTTGGCAGATCTGTGGTCACAGTAATCCGCCAAGGAAGGGTAGGGAAATGATGAGCCAGAGACTGGACCCATCAAAGCAAGGCAGAAGTGAAGTTTCACAATCCGTTCTCCTCTCTGCCTGCCCACCCCCCCACCCCACATGTCCTGCAATGCCTCCTGGAGTCACCATCCAAATGAATGACTACACCCAATTCCTCATCTCAGAACCTACTCCTGCAGAAACCCAAATAAGACAGCAGGAATGCATCCACTGCCCACTCCTGCTCCCTGCTGGACACCCCCATGGATCAGCTGACCCTCTCTGCTGGTTTTAGAGCTTGAGAAGAATCCAAGCTCAGCTCACTAGTGATCCTCTGGATAGAGTGAGTGTGATCAGCAAAGACTCCTCCACATCTGGACCCCAGCTAGTGGCCGGTCTCTTAGGTGGTGCTGCAATAGGACCCAGCACCATGTCAATCATCCCAAGGTTCTCCTGGGTAATGCATTCACAGCAGACACCCGAGCCATCTTTCTCCCATTTAGTTCTCCCTGGGTGGCGCTGATGTGGGCTTTTCTCTGCTTAGATGAGCCAGTGCTTCTCAACAGGGAGTGCTATTTTCATAAATTTGTGTTTCTGGATCACCCACAGCTCCCAGCCCAGCTTTTAGCATGTAGAGTAATAGCCAGCATGCCCCTCTCAGAGACACGGCCACTCGGTCACAGGCACAGCAGCCCCCACAGCACCTTCTCTGAGCCAGGGCACCGCTCACTCTCCTCCGTGGCTCAGGACAGTGAGCGTCTCCTGATCCACTGGGTATGCTCCTCAGGGTTTCCCTGTGGAGTTAAAGCTTTGCTTCCACTCACACCTGGAAACAGACATTCCTTCACAGGGAATACTCACTGTGTGTCAGACAGCGTGGTAAGTGTTAGGGATACAGAAAAGAGTTGCAGGAGGCCAAGGCCCCTGGGATTCCATGTCTGCTCAGGAGACAGCGAGGCTCAACACTCAGAGAGACAGATTGGTTGAGAGCAGAGACACAGAGCCAGACTCACTCAGTTCAAAGCACAGCTCTATCCCTTCGAAGCTTTGTGACCTTGGGCAAGTTACTTAACTTTTTGAGTCTCAGTCTTTCAATCTGAAAATGTAAAGAGCTTGAAACAGTGCCTGCCCAAGAGTCTCTGTACATGCCTTTGGAGAAGGTCAAGGGCCCAGGGCAAGCAGTAGGATCCCAGGCAGCAGCTCTGCTTATAAGTAAAAAAAAAAATGGGAACTTCTAGAGATCAAGAAAGGAGAGATTTTCCCTCCTACTCCCAGAGCCACTGCTGAAGTTCCTCAATGACAAGGAATCACCACTGAGACCCACAAATCTTTAGTGAGAAAGAATATCCAGGTGGTGTATTGCCAGCACCCCTGGGGTTCTCAGAAATGTTTGGAGAGGGGCGCTGGGAAAAATAAGAATACCTGCTGAGCCTGCAGATGGGGACCCAGAACCACTCCACATGAGTAGAACTCAAGATGCTGCCTGTCTGCAGGCTGGTGGAGGGACACTGAGGTAACTTGAGTTTTGATGAGGACCTGGAGAGAGCGCTGTGCAGAGAGCACTGGCCTGCCCTCTGCTGCGCCCCCACCCTCTGGGAAAGAATGATGAGGGTCTTCTCACAGCCAGCCTCCCTTGTCTGTCTTTCTGATGAGATCAACCACTTTGGGGTGTGCTCCCCAGTAACACACATCCCCTGAGGAAGAGAGAACCGTTTTAGCTTTGTTTGGGGGCTGGTTTATTCAAACACTGTAGTAGCTTCAGGTTTCCTTTAAGGTGTTTGATTAAGAAACGTGCCTTCAGGAAGAAGTTTCAAGGTGCTAACAGGAGATTTTTATGCTTTTAATTAGAAACAGATAATAGCGTTTTTCTTTTGATTTGACAGTCAAGACAGACCCTAAGGGGAGGCCAATCAACATGACAAGGGCCTTCTGGAAGGGTAGGGAACCATGATTTACTGAGGACCTATGACATGCCAGCAGCATAGGAATGCATTCTCACATATGAACTCATGAATGATTATCACTATTGTGTGTTTGATTCAAAAAAGTTAAGGATCTAAATCAAAGCCATAGTGCTTATTCCAGTTATATTTTGCTAAGTAACACACTACCAGCCCCCAAAGCTTAGTGACATTTTATTATGCTCCTGCACTCTGAGTCGGCAATTAGGACAGAGGTCTGTACTCCTCAGTGACTGAGGCAGGCTGGGGGTGGCTTAGTGGTAAGTGGCTGGTATTTTCTGGAAGACTGTTTACTTACCTTTACTCATGGGTCTAGTAGTTGATCCTGGCTATCAACGGGAACCCCATCTGTCCCAGTGGGCCATAAAACCTACCTGAAGACTCTCCATGAGCCTTGAATCCCTCACAAGGTGACAGACTGGTCTTCTCACATGGTGGCTCAGAAGAATCAGGAAGAGGCTGTATCACTTAGGAACCATACAGCGTCACTTCTGTCCACCCTATTAGTGAAACAGTCACTTTGAAACTGGGGTGCCAGATTCAAAGAGAGGGAACACAGTCCTACCTTTTGGTGGGAGGAGCATCAGAGAATTTGTGGGCATGTCTGAAAGCACAAAGGCAGAGCCAGGTTCTGAGTCTACATCAGGGCTCCTTCCCAGACTTGGGAAGAATTGGCTCTACCATATGATAGGCATCATGAGTGATTTTTATAATGAACTCTACTGATTAGAAGTTCATCTGGGACTTTTCTTAACCTCCTTCACAGCTTACAAGCTACTTTTTATAGAGAAAAAGTAATTGGTTGCAATTGTTTGGAACCCTGAGCTTCACACCATGACACCTAATGTGTGAATCATACAGCTCGCCTCCTGCTGTGTTCCTGTCCCGTGCCAACTCAGGAGAATCCTGTAGTCCTCATCCCCACCTCTGTCTCTCCACCCTTCAGCTTTTCCAGAGCAGAATCTGAGCTACTAAATCCTTGCATCCAGAGACCAAATCTTGGAAGGTGACGTCGTGTATCAGGGAGAGTCCTGGATACAGAGTCAGCAGATAAAATGTTAAGTCCTATCTCCCTCAATACAAAAAGCTAATAGCCTTGGGCTTATAGGGCCACAAGGGTCCAGCATCACTCAGAAAAGATGACTAACAAATCTCCCAGGGGAGTCAACTAGCTGTGCTTAGTTGTAGTCCCAACTGTCAGGGGCATGTCTTTATCCAGAACTAAAGGGTGCAGCCATTCCTTTGGGCCAGACTCACATATACAACCCTATAAGGAGTTGATGGGCTCTAATGCCAACACTTAAATTCACTACAAGAAATGCGAAGGCTAAATTACCCATCATCTATCCACAGAGAATCTGCAAAGGAGACAATTTATCACCAGATAATTATCACGTGACTGTGTAAGTAGAGTTGTCTATGTGATCAGAGTGTGTGACAAGCTGGATAGAGAGGGACGGAGTGGTCTGTCTTTAAAGGAGCCCCTTGCCTCAGACACATACCAGGTCAGCAATCCCCCAGGTTACATGCCTCAATCAACTCAGCTCTGGGAATCCCTGTTTGATAGGATTGGGCTGAGCCTAGAAACCCCCTCCACATCTTGCCCTCAGTTAATAACAGTATCCCTTTAGACAAGGCAAAATCACCCAACCGGCCATACCAAGATCTTGTTCCACTTCTGGTCTGAACGACATTATATATTTAAGGCCAACAGTTGTGGAGTTGTCTTGAATCCCAACAAGTTGCTTATCTACACTGAGCTTCTGTTTTTCTCATTGGAGAAACTAGGCAGGGCTGATGCAAAAATTAAGTCACAATGGCACAATGCCTGGCACACATGTGACAATTCTATGTGATGCGTGGACAGTACCAGGTACCCCAGATCATCACGGCAAAGGCTGGGCCCTAGCTGCTATGGCTGCCCCAGAGATGAAGAACTGAATCAGAGAAATGCTGAGCCCTTGGGCACCCTTCTGTGGCTGCAGACAGAGTCAGGAATCCCACTTATCCCCTTCTTCACCCAACACACACACACACACACACACACACACACACACACACTTTCATGCGACAACCTTCTTAATGTGTACATGTAACCAGCAATGTTCTTCCTCAGCCTAACAAAACAAATTGATCAAGAGTCAATACGGGTCCTAATTACAGGCTCCACACCAGAAGATTGATGGCGGGAGACGAAGAAGGAAGAACAGGCCCTTGATGGGCGCCTGTAATGAGGTGTCACTGGTCCCCACTGTAAGTCGTTTATAAACATGGTCCCACGTCTGCAGCTGTCAGCATCCCCACCAGAACTTAATGAGCTGCTCCTTGCTGCCCCAGGGTTAATGTCAGAAGCTGATCTTGTTTTCTGCTGCAAGAAGGCACCGCCTGATGGTTGGTGAGTTTCATCTACAAATGGCCCCATTCACTTAGGAAATGCCTTTTCCCAAAACTCCTGACAGGGATATCGATGCCCAGAAAGTGCCATTGCTGACTCCCTCACCTGCAGCCTCATCTCTTTCTTGGAGGGACTCAGGAGAAGAGTATCAACCGGTCCTGAAGTTTGAGTCTGGAATAAAATGATTAAGAAAGGAGACTTGGCATCAGCTGCCCAGGACTGAATCCTGGCTATTATTCACAACCTGTGAGACCTCTCCAAGCCTCAGTTTCCTCATCTGTCAGTTGGGAACAATAATAGTACTACAAAAGAAGACCTTTCCACGCAGAGAGGCACTGGGTTCTGGGTTCTTCCACACTGGCGCCAACCAGCTGAAGCAGATAACAATTTGTGCACTTGGACTGACCCCTGGACAGGCAACCGTGTCCAAATGTAACTGAAGATTCTTGTTTAATTAATATGCAGTGAGACTTAATGTCTAAGCCAATGGATTGATTTTGTCCAATCCGGGATACAAACTGTGATTCTTCATTAGCATAATCACAATGAAACTTCCTGTCTTAACACATAAAATTCCCTGACATTTTCCCTTCGGAAGCCACTGCATGCAGTTTCTCCCCAACGTGTTTCCCCTTGGCTGTTAAATAAATAAGCCCATGCTCACTCTTCCAGTCATGATAGCTGTAGTCTTTCCATTAACAGCACTTCCTTATCAACAGCATCATCTGTATGGTGCAAAATGACCCCCTTCCAAAGATGTTCTTGTCCCCAGAATTTGGGAATATGTTAGGTTCTATCCTAAAGGAGAAGTAAGGCTGTAGATGGAATTTAGCTCGCTGATCTGTTGGCCTTGGCATAAACTGATCGTGCTGGGTGATCCAGGTGGACCCAATGTAATCATAAGCATCTTTAAAAAAAAAAAAAAAAAAAGAATGAAGAGATGACTTTGTAGGTAGAAGGGGGCAAAGTATTGAGAAATGCCAGCAGCTTCCAGAAACTGAGGAAAGGTGAGGAAAGGGATTCTCCCTTACAAAGAAGGCAGCTTGGCCTGCTCCTGAGTGAGATCCACATCAGACTTCAGCCCTCCAGAACTGGAGTAGAATAAACTCATGTTGATGTAAGCCACTAAGTTCAGGGTGGTTTATTACAGCAGCATAACAGATGAACTAATGCAAGCATTTCTTTTATTGGTTTCCTTTAAGGATTGAGGGAGTCTGTACATGGAAGGTGCTAAGACCCAGGCCTGGCAAATCATAAGCATTCAATTAATATTATTATGATTATAAATGTCATCCATGTCTTCATTATACTGCTTCCTGCTTTCTCCCTCCTTTTGACTGTTCTCAAAACTCAGCTCTTGGCCAATAAAATTGGAGAAAGGAGAAGAACTGACCTTTTCCTAGTGCTTCCTGAGAACAGGCATTGTGCCAGGCACTCTGCCCAGTGCTTGGCATGAGTCCTCTGGAATGATGTGTGTCTGGAATCACCTTCTTTGGAAAACCAGAGCAAGCCTGGCCTGGAGGGTTGTGAAATACCAGCAATCAACCCAGCAGCCATTTGGGGCATCTTATGCAAGCACCATCAGTTACCAGCACCCAGCCTTTCCCCAGACACAGGCAGGAGGCACTGCTGTGCTGGGCATTTTTACAGCAGCCATCTGCCAAGGATGCAGAGCTGCCCTGAGAGCCCAATCTTAGTAGACCTCTGCTTCATCCAAACTCCAAGCTCTTGGCTAATGCCTCCTCCTGGGAAGCAAACACCCTGGCTTGCCCTTATCTGCCTGGCTCCTTATCTCACTGTGACCTCCTCCAGGACCCAGGCAATGCCCAGTGCCTAGCTGTGGCATGTGTATCTCAGCAAATCCATTGCACGAAGGAGAGGTGAGATTACAAGTCAAATTTACTTGCTTCTTTAAAAGTTAATATCTCTCTACAGCAAGGCTGAGGTTAGCAAGTTGGATCTTTTCCATCTCTCGCTTTGTCTCACCCTCATCCCAGCCCTCTCCACTGCAGTCCAATATTGTCTCTCCAGCAACTGTTACTGGAGCTTAAAGCAAATCTCATTAGACTTCTTAATGATGGATAAATCAATTGTCCAGCATCACTGGAAGATGATATAATTGGCTGGTGTATTTGGTAAGGATCAAGCTAGGTTATGCTGTGACAACAAATTAATCCTGAAATCTTAGTTGGCTTAACATGGCAAATGTTTATTTCTCACTCACATTTATGTCTATGGTTGCTCCACAGAGACATCTACTCCACACAGTCACTCAGGGAGCCAGGAAGATGGGGACTTCACTATGTTGTAGCTGCACCACCTGGAACACATGGCTTTTTGAGGTAGGGAAAGTGAAAGCACAGGAAATTCACCCTGTTCTTCTATACTTTGGCTCAGAGATAAGTGCAGTGTGTTTCTACATATTGCCCATTAGCTGGAAACGATGGCACGACTTATATAATCACAAGAGAAGTAGGAAATGGACTCCTCAACAAAGTAGAAACAAAATTATCTACTTGAGGAATATAATTAAAGTTCCTGCTTGACTGAAAATTACAGTTTCAAGCTATAATTCCCAAACTTTGTGATATAGAACCATTAGCTAGGGACTTTGTTTAAAAATGCTGATTCTTGGGAAAGCACTTGCCTAGCATGCAGGAGGTTTGGGGTTTAATCCCCAGCATTGGGAAAAAAAAAAAGGAATTGCTTTTAAAATTGTGGATTCTTTATTCCTACCTCCACAGACTGATTTGGCAGGACTTGGGAAGGCCAAGTCATTTATATTTTTTTGCACATTTTCTAGGTGGTTTAGGAACACTGTTGCACACATACCCTGGGAAACAAGATCTGGTGGCTACAATCCAGTGAGAACAAACCATTTCCATCTAACAACTGAACCCCTGCCACTGCCACCTGTGGTCTGAGCCTTGTGTGTTCACGGAGGACACTTGCCTTCACATGGATCTCTCTGAAAGAATATATTTAGTTGGGTTGGTCTTAAAGGAAGAGGTCACACTGCCACTACAGAGTATCCTCAATAGGTAAATATAGCCTAAGGCACGAAACGTTATTATAGAGGCAACTACAACCATTTGGGGTTACCCATCTCCACTGAGGGGCCTGAGAGCAGCCAGAAGGGCTGTGGCCCTAGACAGAGCAAATTCTCCAACACAAGCTTTTATGAGTTGGGAAAGAATCTAAAATCCAGTAGAGTTTGGCTGTAGGGCTGGGCTGTGAGTGAGATAATGACCCAGAGGAGCAGTAGCCCTATTTTGTGTAATGCAAGAAGAAACATTGAACTTTGCAGCAGCTGCTAAAATGGAAGTGACTTCAGTGCCAAGGAGCAGCTCCGATGAGCACCCTGGGGATTGAAGTAAGCAGGATTCCAAGGATCTTGCAGATGATAGAAATGATTCTGAAATGTTTTTAAGAAGAGGAGAGAGCAAAGAGGACCAGGGCTGAGGAATGCCTGAGGGGAGAGGGAACGGGAAGAGAATCCTAGTAGGCTAAAGAGGTGATTATTAGTTGATTTCCTGTATAGCATGAATTAAGACTCTCTCTTTGGTCTAATCTCCAGGAAAATCTCTGGCAGAGTTGGGCTTTCTTTGCAGGAGGGCTGAGTTCCGTCAATAGTGTAAATCAAATAGAAGTGAGCCACTGCTTCACACTGGGTCAGTCTGCAGCTTATAGGCTCTGGGCCTTCCAAATAGTTTTTGAAGAACTGCTGGACCCGATTAAGCAGGGGAAGAGGCAATCCTACCTGGAGATGCCCCGAAGCAGCACTAGATGTAGCAGAACTGCAAATGACAGCCATCACCAGCAAGAGACAATGCCTGGGAAGCTTGCTGTTCAGTGCAGGTGAGATGACACCTGCAAGCTCCCTTGGGGGCGAGAATACTTATTAATAGGATTTAAAGGTAGCCCATTGGCAGGAAGGAGCAAGGAGTCAGGTAACGTGGATTGAACCATTTACCTGATCAGGTAGCTGTAAGAGTAAACATAGTAGTGATAGTGATAATAAATAACACTTTGGTCAACCCATACTATATCTAGGTCTTTTTCTAAGCACTTTACATGTATTAATTGGTCCCCACAATAACCTATGATGTAGGTGTATGTATTGCTCCTGTTTTTCAAAAAACCTAAGCCCAGAAAGAGTGAGTTGTTCAAGGTTACACAGGCTGCAACAGCAGAGTGAAATTTCAATTTAGGCAGCATGCCTTCAAGGTCTATGTTCTAAACCATTGCCCCCTAATATATGCAAAAGTGCTCCACTAAATAAATTTTAAAGTGCTGAACAGTGCAATGTATCACTGGGCTCCTGGATGTCTAGACAAGATATTAAAACAGAAGAAAATAAAACCCAAATCAACAACTGAGGACATTCTGGGAGGTAGAGAAAATGCAACTTAAAGATATTTCCACTTAACCTGTGACCTCCCCCAGGTGAGGGGAAATCTACACCAAGCCCAACATCTCAGCCCTGTTTCATAGTAAAAAAAGCTGATCCAGACGCTTCTCTTTCTCAGATCAAAAAAACACAATCAATCCTTAGAGGTTACTTTGAACCAGATCAGGTATTGCTTATACCCAGAAAGTCACATGCTGAATAGAGAGAATAAAAAGGGGAACAGAGAGAGCGGTGCTGGGTTGGGCTCATTCAGCACCAGGAAGTGGTGGGAAACCAGCCCAGACCAACATGGAGGTGGCCAGAAGATGCCAACAGGATGCAGGGTTGAGCCCAGCCAGAAATACAAGTGCCACCCCTGAAGAACCTGACCAAACCCGCAGAGTTTCAGCCAACAAAACCTCCTAGTTCCAGAGGCTAAGACTTCTCCAGTATTTAGAACTCGGCACTGCAAATACCTCCTCCAGGTGACTCCAGGCTTGATGATTAGTGCAACTGAGGCTTTGCCTATACCACAGCCAAGCTGAGGCCCACCGGAGATGCAGGATGTGTTCCTGCAGCTCTGCCAGGCCCCAGAGATGCCCTTGAAGCATGTGAGAAAGGCTTTCCTGATTTCTGTGACTACATTTAGTCTTTGTTGATGTATTTATGTCAAATCTTGATCATCACACTTTCCTATAATTTAGGCTGTTTTCTTCCAAACACACTAAATACATGTTATTGCTAAGAAACTGAGTTCTCGATTTACACTGTTTTGCACTCATTTCTTAAAATATCTTGGTAACATCTCATTGTGAACTGCAAAACTAGCCCTGATGGTATTTCTGTCTGGACTATGAGAAAAAGCAAATGGGATTCCTAGGAGTACCTCTGGAGATGGTTAGCTTGCATGACAATTCCCAGGAAGGCTGCTCTATCATGCTCTATCAGAGATGTTAGAACCCCAGCAAGAACCAGGAAACCATGAGAGGTCTCCAATTCAACTTTAAATAAATGCAAATAAGCAAATCCCAAACTAGTCCACCCTGACAGGAAAAGACCCCAGGACTCAATGCACTTTGCCTGCCCCCCGACCTTTTTGAGAGACCCAGGACAAAGATGGCCATTGGAACCTCCCAAGGTGGCTTCTCCACTAGAGGACGAGGGTGAGCCTGCCATCTGGCCCTCCTGTTTCCATGGCTAGGTTTGCAGGCTACCCTTATGGCATTTCCCCCTTGAAGAATGAAGCACTTTGCACCAAACATTGAGGAAATGCAAAGTAAAACCTCCATGAGATATCATCTCACCCATTAGAATGGCTATATCAAAAAGACAAAAAAAATAAAAATAAAAAAATGCTGGCAAGGATGTGGAGAAAAGGGTGCTCTCATACACTGTTGGTGGGTATGCAAATTAGCACAGCCATGACGGAAAACAGTATGGCGAGTCTCAAAAAGTTCCAAACACCAGACGATGCAGCAATCCAACTACTGAGCATCTATCCAAAAGAAAAGAAACTGGTATGTCAAAGAGACATCTGTACTCCTATGTTCGTGGCAGATTGCTCACAACAGCCAAAAAGGAATAAATATCCATCAACATACGAATGGAAAAGGAAAATGTAGTTTATATAAACATAATGGAATACTGGACTATTATTCAATCTTTAAAAAAGAAGGAAATTCTATCACTTGTGACAATGTGAACAAACTTGGAGAACGTTACGTTAAACAAAATAAGCCAGACACAGAAAGACAGATACTGCCTGATCTCACTTACCTGTGGAATATGAAATAGCTGAATTCATGCAAATGCAGAGTTAGCAGAGTCTAGGCTTGAGAAGGCTGGGAGATGGCAGCTGCAGAACACAAATCTTCAGTTAGATAAGAGGACTGGGAGCAAGAGATCTATTGTTCATCATGGCAGCTACAGATAATGACAATGTACTGTGTATCTGAAAATTACTGAGAGTCAAATTTAAGTGTTCTTGCCACCCAAATGATGAGTACGTGGGGTCATGCTAGTTAGCTTGATTCAGTATACATATATCAAAACATCAGGTTGCATACCATAAATTACACAATTTTACTTGGTAATTAAAATGAATAAAATTTTAACATAAGGAAGGGAGAGAGGGAAGGAGGGAGGGAGGAAGCTACCTTTGCCAATGACTGGATCCACAAGGAGTCTCCCTGAAACTATGATAAGGAAAGAAACCATTAGGTACCAAGAGTCTCTGCAGTTAGCAATCCCTGCTTCCTCTCCCACAGCCCACAAACAGCAAGATTTGACATCTGGGTGAGGGAACATGAATTGGGAGAACTGGGGAAGAGGCTGGACTGGAAGAACTTTTGTGCATTTCAGGAACTCGGGGAAGCAGTTTCCTAAGGCCTCTAGTCCTCCCTCCCCAGCCCCCACCACCCAGCATCTCTGCCAAAGCAGCATGAGATCTCATTCATCCCCTGGAGCCCAAAGCTGTCCACACTGGGCCTTAGCTTACTCTCCCTCCTGCTCCCACTTGTTATGCTACTGCCTGCGCCTGCTAGCCCCTGGCCTGTCTCCATGCACTGTATTACCCTCCCCCCGACAGGTACCCTTCCACCCTCACTCCACCTCACCCATCCTTGCAGGCCCCCCACAACCTCTTCTTTTCTTTTCTTTTTTTTTTTTTTAAAGAAAGAGAGAGAGAGAGAATTTTAATATTTATTTTTTAGTATTTGGCAGACACAACTTGTTTGTCTGTATGTGGTGCTGAGGATCGAACCCGGGCCGCACGCATGCCAGGCGAGCGCGCTACCGCTTGAGCCACATCCCCAACCCACAACCTCTTCTTTTCCACAACTCCCTTCTACATCTCCCAAGTTGGACTCCAGTCTTGCATTTCTACCTCATGCCTGAGGTAGAAATGCAAAATCCTTTTGTTGGAGTTCTTAATAGCCTGGTATATAACTTGGTCTTATTCCCTTCTCATATTTTCCCCACATATGAGCTGTGTGACTTTGAGGAAAGGACTTTACCTCTCTGAGCCTGTCTATTTATACATGAAAACCATAATGTCTTCCTTCCAAGCTTTTTTGGGGGATTTCAGCAGATCACGTCTGCAACTCATTTATCACAGTGCATCACAAACAAAAGTTACTCCAGGAATATATGAAATATCACCCTATAGGGTTTCAAAGGTGGTCTTTGGAGTCAGACTATCTGCATTCAATCCCTGGTACTATAACTTTCTAGGAGTGTGACTTTGGATAAGCTACTTATTCTTTCTATGCCTGGGTTACTTACACTTAAAATACAAATAAGAATAGCCAGGCTCAGTGGTGCAGGCCTGTACTCCCAGTGATTTGGGAGCATGAGGAAGAAGGACCTCAAGTTCAAGGCCAGCTTTGACAACTTAGTGGGGCCCTAAGCAATTTTGCAAGACCTTGGTTGAAATTAAAAAAAGAAAAAGAAAAGAAAAGAAAGAAAGAAAGAGGGCTGGGGATGCAGCTTAGTGGTAGAGCACCCTGGATGCTATCCCAGTACCACACACAGAAAAAAGGAACAGGGATAGAATGGGTCTGAACCTCTCTGAATCTGGGTGGGGCAGAGTTTCCTCTGGCTGATGACAGTAGGGTGACACCTCGAGAAGGCACCCAGCAGTCCCTGGCATACGATGAATGTTCCACCCAGGTGAGCTCTTGGTGCTGGTGGCCACACTCCCTTCCGTGCCTGCCCCACCCCACCCCCCAGTATCAGGGCTGGTGCCCAACAGAAGAGCTCAGACAGCACCAGTCCCTTCGGTGTCCTTCCATCATCTATCTGCACATCACAAAACGGCAAAAGTGGAACATCTCACCTTCACTCGGCTGCGCATTTCACAGATGGGAACGGGGAGACAGAATGATGCAGGAGCTGAGGACTCCCCTGCACACACAGGTGCATTTTCTCCCTCAGCCTGACCTGCCCTGTAGAATGGCCCTCATCACTGAAATGTCAGCTCACCCCTCTGCCCCTGTCCCTGTCCTTGGGTCGCCTCTGGGTATAGCTTACAGATCAAGGATGAAGAGTCCTGTCTACTCCTAGGTGTGGTAGCCACCCGTTGGCTCAGGGGGGACAGGAATCTGACACGCCAGGCCCCTCCTTTTGCTGGAGATGCAGCTCATGCAGGGATCCCTGTATTGGTGGCTCCAGGTCTAAACCTCTCTGAATCTGGGTGGGGCAGAGTCTAGGTGGAACTCCACGTGGGCTCCGCCCCAACCAGGGCAGAGACTGTGAGCGACACTGACAGTCATGATCCCTCGTTGCTGCACCACATCTCTGCTCCTGTCTACAGGAAATGGTGATGAGGCTGGAGGACGGGGCTGGAGGAGGGGAGTGGCTTGCCCCAGTTTGCACAGTTCACTTGCCCGTTCCCAGGGTCCATGTATAAATGGAATCAACTGGAGCAAGAGTGAGCACCAGGAGGCCTGTGTGTGGCCACAGGGAACCATTTCCTCTGGCCATGATGAGCACATGGTCACGTAACCTCCAAGAAAAGATCTTTCAGCTCTAGCATGTTGTCACAAGTGGGTGGTCACGTCTTTGGTGACATATAGCTAACCCCAAATGACTCATTTGAGCCGGGGATCTTGGGGTCCCATTGAGTCTTCATTGCCTCTTCCATTGATGGCTTTTAAAAATACCTCTTCCTGCTGATTTGCAAGGTGCTTCCAGATGTATCCTGAGGGAGGATTTTGTATTCTGCCCTCCCCGCCACACACAGAGCTCTCCCTGGGCGTCCTGACCTGTGTGGGTTCTGCCTGGCTCCGGCTGTGGCCCCTTTGACGAGACCTGCCACCTGGGCTTTCTACTTCCCCACTTCTTTGCCTTATAATTCTCACCTGGCCTGTATCTACCCCAGACCTGGATCTCCTAATGCTACATTTTTAAGTGGTCTCCAGGATTCCTGATGTTATTGCCGTCTAGACGTCTAAACCCCAATCATCATCTTATTTGCTAAGCACTGTTGGAGGTGCAGTGGAATGGAAGGAGCCCCAGCTGTGGAATCTCACACGCCCAGGAAGGATGCTGAGCACCGCCCCTCAGCAGCCTGGACAAGTTAAGCAGCTTTGCTGAGTCTCAGTTTCCCCATCCACAGGCATGGTCATTGTCACCTCATGATTATGAAAGTGACATGAGATCAACCTGAAAGCTCTCAGTAAACCTCAGCTATGAGTTTTATTAAAGATCTTGCTGCTCAATCAAGTAGAGGAGCAGTTATTGGTGCCCTGATTGCATGCCCCCTTTTACTACCCCGAAAGTCATCCAGGGAGTGTTCCCCATGCACCAATGGCCGTAAGACAGGGCTGGGAGTTACCAGACCAGGAACAAGCCTTGCTCACTGAGGAAGGGAGCTGGTGCATAAATTTCCCAGCTTCCTCCCCTTGCTGGGACAATGCTGAGGTACATTCAACACCCCCTGTCAGAGGCCCCAGTGGGATTGAGACCCAGTTCCCACATCATCTGTTCCTCCCTGGTTTGTCATATTTTCCCCTCCTCATCCCATTTGTCCTGCTATCCCCTCCCAAATAAACAATCTGCAGAACTCTTGTCTCAAGGTCTACTTTGGGAGACCATAAGACACAAGACAAAGGAGTGAACATCCCATTATAACCTAGAGCCATGGATGCTGTGATGGAGAGAACTGTGTGACCAAGGACGTCATTCCCGTCTAATGGATGCATAAAAACAACCCATGATGAGATCTCCCAGTGGGAAGTGGTTACAGTCAAACTCAAGCCCCATCAATTTTTAATGAGTGCCTATTTTGTACCAGGCACTCTGCCAGGTGCTAGCAATAGTACTGTACTCTTCTATCCTGGCAGAACTCACCAGCCAGGGGAAAGTGGCAAACATAATTATGTACTCAGGGATGCAGCAGGAATCTGCTCAGGGACTGTGGGATGGGGGCTGTGTCAGAGACAGGATGACAAGCTGAAGCCTGAGGGGTGCACAGGCACCAGCTGGGCTGTGGGGAGGTGAGGGCTCTTTGTTCTCATCTTTTAGAGTCATTGCCAGCGATGACAGATGTTGATGCTACTTCCCTCGTGGTTGGGACTGACCAGAAGTTCTTGCTCTTGGGAGCTGAGACTGAGCTACATTTTGGAAACAGTCTAGAATTTAGAGTTTCATGGGCCTAACATCCGGCTCTGGGTGAGCCTCTTTCTACCCAAGCCATTTTACCCCTGTGGACTTCCGTTCACTGGAGTCAATAATATGTAGCTCTCCTGGCTATTGTGTAGATTAGAAGAAAGGAATGACCTGGTGGTTAAGTGAAAGACACACCTGAGAGGTCAGTGGCAATCAGGAGGACATGGTGAATGAACACTTAAATGTGGCCTTAGCTTATTTCTTCTGTCCCAGATGGAACCCAGGCTTCTTGAGAAATGTATTGGGCTGAGGGCTTAGTGTGGTGTCTGGGCACCTCCACCCAACCTCAAAAGCCTATTTTGGAATACAGGCTCTCTTCCCCCTCTGTTACTCTAGCCAGCTCCAGAGTTACTCCCACCCAGGGTCCTAATGTTCCAACTGGGCTGGGATTCAAGGAACCAGAGATGGGCTAAGTGGGCATGTGACCACAGATTCTGAATGGCAAGAATTCTCCCTGTCAAAGGCCAGAGGCTCTAAGACCTACGTGACACCTTATATTCACTCTACTTTTTTGGACATAATAAGTAGAAACTAACCAAAAGTCATCTTTTCAAATGATTTAACTTCTCATAGAGTTTTTCAATATAACATAAAATTCATCCAGTAAAATCTAAACTATCTAAAGTAATTCTTGACATTAATTCATACCCCATGCACATACTTGATGTTGGGGGGTGGGAAGAGAAAGCCATAGTACCTAACTGTTAGAAAGGAGCAAAGATGCTTTATCTCACTGCAGCACACTTCGACATCACTTGGAAAGCACATAAAGACCTTCTTCACAGTGAGGTCTACAGCTTCTGGTCAGACTCCTTCTTCAAAAATCTGGAGAGCAATTCCATGGATGCTTGCCACAGAGTTAAGTGTCATTGAGCTGTGAGTTTTATCCATAGTGAACCCAAATAGTTGGCATCAGGGCATATGCCTAACACCACTCCACCCACTGTTCATAGGGCTTATGTATATGCAAATTAGAAAATTTTATGTTGTAGAAGCTTCTGACATTGTCCCAGTGAGCCCTGGTATTTGTTCTCTTATATTTATATGCTTATCTAATACCCTCCCCTTGTGTGGAGCTGGATCTAGTATCTTGTTATCTTGCTTTTAATGAATAGAACAGGTCAAGTGGAATGGTTGGATGTCATTTCTGAGATTAGGTTACAAAAGACCATGAGAGTCTCTCTCTCTCTCTCTCTCTCTCTCTCTCTCATACACACACACACACACGCACACACGAACGGACACGAACTGTCACTCACTCTTGTGTGCTTGCTCTAATGGAGCAAGCTAGAGATGCCCACGTGGCGAGGAACTGAGGATAAGAAGACCTCTACTCGACACACAGCAAGAACCTGAGGCCCTCAGTCCAACCTCCATCAAAGAAATGAAGGCTGCCAGCAGCCACATGAGCTTGGCATTGAATTTGAACCCAGCTCTTTCTGACTTCAGAAACAGCCCTCTTAACCACTGCAAAATAACCATCACTAAGCTTCAAAAAGGGTCAGAAGCATTTACAGGATGTTGGAATGAGGGTGAAGGTCTACCCTAGATTCCATTCCCTGGTGAGTAATAAGACAATTCTACAAAGGACCCTCCAGATCCATGTCTGACACTGTGGGTGGAACACGGTGTCCAATAAGTTTTCAGTGAGTCCTGTTAATCATGCTATAAGCTACATGCATTGCATTTTATTGTAACATTAGTGACAATAAAGAATAATTAGAAGGAGAATAAAACAAAAAAAACCCTGAGGCATAGAGAACAGTAGCCTTGAAATCAATTGCAGGGTAGGCTGCTGAAGTTACAGGCTTAAAGGTCTAGCATTCCAAAGGTTTTTTAGATTTTTTGCTTTCCTGCATCTCCTCATTCAAATAATTCACCAAATATCTGAAGAGGGATTCTATAGGGGAACTATATCTTTCTAATCCACACACCTCAGCCCAACATATACAGCTGTTCATTTCCCCAGCCTCATGCCCCACTTCTGCCCTAACCCACATAGAGACACAGTTTAGGATTTTGGGAAGAGTTTATCTGGATGTTTCTGGCTAAAGATCTTCTAAAGGTTCCAGTCAATGTGCCAGCAAGATCTGAAGTCACCTCAAAGCTCTCTTGGGGCTGGAGGATCCTCTCACAAGTTTACCCACTTGGTTATCGATAGGCTTCCCGTCATCTTGGGCTGTGCCCCTAAGTACTCACTTGATCAGGATTGCTTAGAAGAAAGGACTGCTCTCAACACAGAGGCCCACTTCCCTCCACACAGGAGAGAACAGAGAGAGAGGGAGAGAGAGGTGCAGGGCGCATTTCTGAGTGTTTAAAACCTACCCTTAGAAGTGAACTCCTATCACTACTCTCATGACTGATTCATTAGAAGAAAACCTGCAGATCCAGTCCACACTCAAAAGAAGGGGGTTAGGACTAGGGATGTAGGTCAATGGTAGAATATTTGCCTTGTGTAAACAAGGCTCTGGGTTTAATCCCCAGCACCAGAAGAAAAATTTTTTTTAAAAAGAAACGAGGGGATCGATCACACAAGGGTATGAGTATCAGGAGGCTGGGATCACTGGGAGCAATATTCAAGTTTTCCCACTACTTACCCACTTCTCATAATCCATAGGAGTCACATGGTTAATAAAGAATGAGGAGCCTTGGCCCTTTTCTGCACCCTGAGCAGCTCTGCTGGAGTCTGGGCCTACCTAGGGATTTATAATCTGTTAACATTCATGGAGGACAACGGTCTCCCTCCTTGCAATAAGTTTGTTTTCCCAAGATCTGTCTCCTCTACCTGTCCTTTTCTGAGACTGTCCACTTGAAGGAAGCTCCTTGACCAGGCTTAGTTTAAGGTGACCATCACTTTTCTGGCCACCTCACGGTCCTTCCTATGAAGAATACAGGCCTTCGAAGCCCTTTCTCTTTCCTGTGGAGTCTGTCTCTCTTTTTCTTTTTCTCTTCTTCTTTCTCCAGATCTACTTCAGTGAGTTAAATTCCAGTTTGGAAGAAAGTCAGAACATTCTGACCCTTAGTGTAATGGTCAATGACAGGCAAGAATGCATGGGTTAGAATCCCAAATCTATCATTTACTGTGCGCGTGACATTGGTAAGTTATTTGTACCTCACTTCCCTCATCTGTGAAATCATAATATAATAGTATACCTATCACAATAGGAAGATTTACAAAGCACTTGGAACGGTGCCTGACACATAATGCTATAAATATACTTGTTGAATGAATGAATGATCTTTACAGAGAATGGGGCAGAATTAAAATTAGTAATTATTGTCTCCGTCCCTTGTGCTGAAGTATTTATAAGGTGTCTTCATATGAGGACCATCTCTAATTCATAACAACATAGCAGTGAGGTAGTATTTGTTATGACCCAATTTTGCAGACAATTGAAGTATAAAGAGGTTAAATGTCCTGTCCAAGGTCACATGGAGAATTAGTAACAGAGATGGGAGTCTCCAGATCCCAATTACTCTATACCATGCAGAAAAGTGGATGCTCCTCCAAGATAATGACTGGCATCATTCTCCAGTTACTACACTTCTGAATCTCTCATAAGGGTAAATCAACAATTAAACCAGCAGCATGGGGTCCCTGTTGATTGAGTTAGTTCACACAAACATCTTTTCAGTATGCTGATTAGTCAGAGAAATCTTGAGCTGTCTGTGACAGCTCCAAATGCTCAGACGTGGGGCCCAGAAGGTGCTGCAAAAGTTCAGATTGGATCCACACCTGTCCATTCTGAGGAACTCCTCTGCTGTCATTATATATTAGCTTCTTGTGTGTCCCTTTTCATTACGACTCTGCTGAGAAATGTTGCCAAATTGGTTTATCGTTTCAAAATATGGAGCCAGAACCTGCTTTCACCTTGAGGGAAAGGAGTATGTCGCATCTAGCCCTGGATTCCCAGCACCCCATGTGTCTGGCAGTTAAATGTTCTGAAGATCTGCTGATGAATGATCTTTGAAGTCCCTCTTAGATCTGACATTTAAAATGCTGACAGCAACCCAGGCATGATGGCACACACCTGTAATCCCAGCAGCTCAGGAGGCTGAGGCAGGAGGATGGCAAGTTCAATGCCAACCTCAGCAACTTAGGCCCTCAGCAACTCAGCGAGACCCTGCCTCAAATTTAAAAAGGGCTGGATGTCATTCAGTGGTTAAGGACCTCTGGGTTCAAACCCAGTACCAAAAAAAAAAAAAAAAAAATGATAGCAAAGACAGGGACAGAAAAATAAAACTATTTAAAAATAGAGATGATAATCAATGAAAGCTCTCTGGGGCCACTCCTATAGCAGTAAACAGTAGATTCTGATACACTCTTACAATGTTGGTGTCGGGGGGGACTGCAAATTAATACAACCACTCTGGAAAGCAGTATGGAGATTCCGCAAAAGGACTAGGAATGAAACCACCATATGACCCAGCTATTCCTGTAGGTGTTTATACAAAAGATCACTTTTAGTGAAACAGGCACATCAATGTTTATAGAAGCATAAATCACAATAATCAAGATATGGAACCAGTCCAGATGCCCATCAATAGATGAATGGATTTTTTTAAAATGTGGTACCTAAACACAATGGAGTTTTTACTAGGCCATAAAGAATGGCATTTGCCAATAAATGGATGGAAATGGAGAAAATTATGTTAAGTGAATAAACAAGACTCAGAAAATCAAGGGTCAAATGTTTTCTCACATGTAAAAGCTAGAGCAAAAAAGAAAAGGAAAGAAGGTGGTTGGGGAAGAGATTAGGTATCATAGATACAGGGACAATTAGGAGTGGAAGAAAGAGAATGAGAGGGAGGGAGGCAGGAGGGGAAAGGGAAGAAAAATGGAATTAATTTAACAAAATCACGTTACATCCATATATAAAGATACCAAAGGGAATTCCATCTTTATGTGTGTGTAGATGAAAGGATATTTAGTAGTCTAGTAGAGGTAACCCATAAAACCACTAGAAATTCAATTTAACTGGCATCTTTTATTGGTACCTACTGTGCACCAATATGTGTGAATTTGGGTACTCCAAGAAGCAGACACCAAAATGGGACTGGAAATACAAGACACTGTTGGGGGACGTGCCTGGGAATGGTAGATGGTAGAGCTGTCAGACTGAGACGAAGGAATGACACCTGGAAGGACAGGGAAGTGCTCAGAGCACAAAGCAGTGACAGCCAAGACAAGTTTATTTTGGCTCATGGTTTCAGGTTCAGTACCTGGTGGGCGGGTTCCATCGCTCTGGGCCTGGGGGGAGGCAGAGCATCATGGCAGAAATGCATGGTGGAGAGATGTTGCTTATCTCATGGCGGCTGGGAAGCAGGGGTGGGAAGGGCAATAAGGAAGATGAACCCTTCCAGGACATGGCCCCTTGGACCATCTCCTCCAGCCACATCCCACCTGCCTGCAGTTACCACCTAGCTAGTCCATCCAAACTAGGATGGACCGATGAGGTTAACAGCTCTTAAAATCTAATCATTTCACTTCTGAATATTCCTGCATTAACACAGGAATATTGGAGACACCTCACATCCAAACCATATCAGGGAAGCTCCACCTTAGGTAAGAACAGTTGTCAATCTTGGGCTAGAAGAAGTCCACCAAGAACGTGACCTCAGCCTAAGTGCCACGGAGGGCCCAAAGGCACAGCAACTTTGGAAGGAAATGACCCCCACACACAGGTCCATGGCAACACAGATACTCTCCAAAGTCCCAGAGGTACAGAGCTGCATAAAATGCAGTGCATTTTTGGAAGATGCTGGTTTTTCCTAAAGAAAGAAAAATCATGAACAGTGATTTTTTAAAATATTAGAAGGGATGTGTGTAGCAGAGAAGAATAAATCTTTGGCTCACAGGCAAAGAACGGAGCCTCAGAGAAGACGTGACAACCAGTCAGAGCGTTGAGGCATCGTAGCTGGAAGGAGGTGGCAGGGGGTAGATGGCTAGATGGACTGTTCTGTGGAAAAGAACAGATTCTAAAAATCATACCACTTTAGTCCACAGAGATATAGCCTGAAAGGGACACTGACCAATCTACAGATTAATAAGGGAATAAGGGGTGGTAACAGCGAATTTGTGCCTCAAATCCCATGACCAAGGGAAGAGGAGAAAATGCTTTGCAGAACATGAAAAAGGTTCAGAGGAAGATTTTTTTAAAAAGAAGATTGTCACCTTGTTCCGTTAATCAAAATGAACTGAAGATACCACAGCAAGGCTGCAGCCATCTGACCCTATCAGAGAGGAATTTTTCCACGCCCCACAATTTCCATATGACAGGATGTACTTCTTTCAAAGACAACTTTTAAAAATACAGCAGGTGGAAGAGGAATCTTTCTCAAATGAATTAACCAATGTCCTGGCTTCTAAAGCACCATTAAAAATTTTTTCCAGATGACTTGGATAAGCTTGCTATGGGCAAGAATGACTGTGATCAGATACAGTGATACAAATCCAATAAGGTGTGGAGAATTATCTGCACCTACACCAAATAGCTCCAAATAGCCCTTCTGAAATTGCCCTGTCACCTCCTCTCCCAACTCTCCAGTAATCAGTGGCACTTTTGCTTCTTTCCATGAATTTACTTATAGGAAATTTGGTCCTGTGATCCCTTCTAATGTATTGCTTCCGATCTCTAGGTTAGAAAACCTGATAACCATTCTCATTAAAATTATATTTAATTATATTTACTATGAGGCTAACTACATTCTGAATGAAGAACCCAGGGCCCTTCTAGGAGTACCGTGATTGATTCATCAGTAATACATCAAGTTGATGACATCTGGTTTTTGCACAATTGGGAAGAGGAGTATTTATTTTATTCTTTCTTGGATCTGAGCTACATTCTTGATAACTGATGTTGCTGAGCAAGTCCTTTCTGGATAAATGAATTTCTAGATGATCTCACTATGATTGACAGTTAAGGGAAACCTGTGCATTTAGAATGATGCTGTCCTACCAATACCCCCGGAGCTCCCAACATGCAACAGAATAAATAGCACATAGACGTGAGGTCAGCTTTTCCGGTGTTTATGTTCCCGAGTTTCTTTGCCTTGGGTGAAAGTGTACATAAATATGTAGCGTTATTTCTCATGCCTCTTGTAACTCTATTCAAAGCTTGAAAAGGAACACTTGCCTTCATTTTTACTCATAGTTTGTACTCAGTCAGGCACTTGCAAGAATAGGAGGTGGACAGCTACGGCCCAGACCAGCATTCTTGATACGTTATTTTATCCCAAAGACTACAGCAACACCCAGAAGTGTTGTGAGATGGTTGAAAGAGCAGAGATTGCTAGGGTTCCAATTGTGTGCCAGGCACCAAGCCAGATGCTTTAATATCCATTGCTTCACTTATAATATCTATATGGCAGATACGATGAGCTGGATTTTACAGATGAGAAGCTGGGGGAAATTAGCGCAATTGCCTGAAGTTGTGCTGCCTGTAATGGACAGAGCTGAAACTACAATCCACATTTCTCATTTCATCCCCAGTGCCCTTTCCGTTACCCGCAGCATCCTAAGGAGTCTGGAAGTACCACTTCCTGTGAGGAAGCAGACTGGGGGGAGAGAGGACATTGGCAGTTCTCCATCACTGTCCTCTGGACCAGACGCTTGGTGTCCCCTTGGGGCATCCCCAGTGGTCTGTTCTGAGTCCTTTGATGCTTCAGCCTCTGGACTCCAACTCTGTGCACTTTTACTACTTAGGAGACGATGACATGTCCCTCTATGATACAGCACCTGAGACCCAGACCTCTCTATCTGGGCTTTCTCATCCCCTCTCCTGCCTCATTCCCACTTCACTTTTTCTGATCCAACCAACAAAATCTACTCACAACCCTCCAGATCCCTTCCACTCCTTTCTATGCCTTCCGTTTGGGTTTGCATCTGCCTTGATGAGAACACATGTCCCCTCCTCTTTTATTTGGGCTCCTCTCCTCCTTCAATCCCTCCTCAAATCCAACTCCCCTGGGTGTAAGTAGTTAAACTCATTAACTCCCTAGCTCAGGAAGAACCAGGGTTGTCCTAACACGACCAGTAACTAGTTGCCTGATGGTAGGCGAATCGCTACTCGTGAACCTGTTCCCTTAGCTGTAAAACAGACTTCAACACCTACATCCTGCCTGACCACAGCAGAAGTGGGGCTGTATGATCTGATTGAGCCACTGACCTCAGGAGTCAAACTGCATGAGTTGCACCCTGGTGATATTTATTACCTTGAGCGGTTGTTGAGTTAAGCCTCATCTGGCTCCTCTGTGAAGTGTCATCTGACAGTCATACCCAGAGAGCTGCAAGATTGCAAAAGGAGATGATATTGCAAAAGGCTCAGCAGAGCATCTGCAGGTTGTAATTGCTCAACAGTTGTTGCTGTTGTAGTTATTTACTACCCATCTCACCAGGTGGATGCAAGAATAATTAAAATAAAAAATCTTGAGCCAGCGGTGTGGTGAAGCTGCCTTGCATCAGCTTCTAAGACTCCATTATTCATTGTTAGGAATTTTGAAAGCAAATTGATGGCAAATTAGTAGCTTGAAATCAGCCACGATGTATTTCACTACAAAAATCAACAAATGCTACTTTTCTTGTGGGGGGAGGGGTAGGGGTTGGTTACATATTTACCGTTTGCCAGAACACAACCTTGAACTGTGCCTGGAACACAATAAATACTGTGTGTTTACTTTCTGTCATTTGAATTAAACTTAGAATCTTTTCTCCTACCGTTAATTCCTGCCATAAGTCATTCTCTCCCCAATTCTCTACCCATGATAGAGCAGCCCAGCTTCCGTTTTCGCCTTGCCAATGGAAGGGCACCATCTAGTGACAGAAATAGCAATACAGCCTCTGTAATGTAGTCTTCATCACAACTGGGGCCGTCCATACAAACTCTGACCTAGAGGCCAAACCTGGCCCTCTACCTGATTTTGTAAATAAAGTTTTATTGGGACACAGCCATACCCGTTTATTTACAAATGCTCAGTGGGTATTTTCACACTACACCACACCAGAGTTGAGGAATTGTGATAGAGATGGTATGCTCTGCAATGCCTATTTACCATCTAACCCTTTACACAGTAAGTTTTCTGGCCCTGACCTTCAGTACAATTGACCCACCTGTGTTTCTGGACCACAAATTCCTTGAGTTTATTGGCTCCAGGACATTCAATGCCTGCTTATCATACAGATAGGTCATTTCGCATATTCCTATTATAAATTGTACTATAGGGAAGGGATATCATTTTCATTGTAAAATCACTCAGGTGTCCCTAAGGCAAAAAGCTCACTCTGTCACCAGAAGAAAAACGCCCTAGTTGTCTCTGGTGTTCGCTGCCTGTTTATTTGGAGCAAGGCAATTAGCACTTCTGAAGCTCCTGCATCTGTTAGGTGGGACTCACAGTGTTCTTTGCCTCCCTGGGTTGTTGTGGGGAACAAATGAGATCATTTATTAGCTAGCCTTTCATGAGCTACAAAAACAAGTTCACTAATGTTGGTTTTTATTACCTATATTGCCAACGGGTGGGGGTGTATGACTTCCCTCATTAATTACCCAGGACTCTGTGGAGAACACAAGTTCTTATTTTGAATGTGCTTCTGAAGGCATCCCCAACATCCCTACTCTCATCCTCTATTCCACATATGTCCTTAAAATGTGAATGCTTCCTAGTCCCCACCAAGTCTTGGATGTGGCTAAGAGACGAAAGGTATGTTGGGTAGATGGGAGAGGAAGGTAGTGTCAAGTGTGGGACACCCCTAGAATCATCCCCTAATTTACTTTGGTCCAACAGTCAATTAGAGGCTGAGCCAAGGAAGGGAAGAGGCCTCTTTAAAAAAAAGAGTTGGAGGCTCTCAGCCTGCCTGAGGAAGGTCCCAATATATCCCCAGCAGGAGACTGGGAAGGGAAGGCCACACCCACCAAGGTGGGAACAGGACCCTCAGGGGCGTGGCCTGCTGTCCTCATTGGGTAGGGTTTCCCTTCTTCCTGTCAATCATGTTTGGCTTCTCCTCCCTCTCTTGTCTCTGCTCCTCTCATGTCCTATACACACGTGTGGCTTATAAGAGGGACTTTTGATGCTGTCTGTAACGGACAGTGTTAAGTGCTCCACTGATAATCCCTCAGTACTCCCCATTACCATGCACACAAACTTGGTAGCTTCCACTTCCAAACACCTGCTGCTCTGCCTACCCACCAGGAACTTGTGGCCATCGGTAGATGACGGCTCCTGCCCTCTTGCCTCCTGGGGGAATAACTCTGGGGAGTATTATGCATGCTCAAGGTTTTTCAAGAGTTGAGCCCCATTTCCCACAGCAGTAACCTACTGACTTACTTACATTGGCTTCTTCTCTTCTTCTAATTCCCAGGGCAAATGTACTAGTGCTTTCTGGAATCACCATCCGAATAAACTACCTTCACTCTCTTTTCTCATCCAAATAAACTACCCTCACCTTTCTTTCCCTGCTCCTAGGACATCCAATCTAAGACATCTAGTTATAGCTACCCAGACTTTTTGCCAAGCAACTCATAATGTGAAGAAGGAAGACAAGCTCCACTTGGTGGCCTCTGAAGCCCATGTGTCCTTGTGATATCACCTTCAATTCTTCCCACTCCCTCATTGTTCCTCAGCCCTTGTAGTTCCTCCATAAGGCAAAGTTCTTTCTGGCCTCAGGCCCTTTGCACATGCTATTTTGTCGGCCCATACCACTCTTATTCTTTTGCCCAGGTGACTTCTCAGCCTTCAAATCTTAGCTTACAGGGCACACCTTCAGAAAAGTCATTTCTAACTACGTTACCTAAGTAGGATTCTCCATTCATTCCCATTATTCCTTCTGAATATTTTATCCATTTGCTGCCTTAACTGCATTCCTATAATTTGTAATTAAATGATTCATTATTTGTTTGCTTCTTTAATGACTACCTTCCTTTCTAAAACGGGCAGGAATAATGTCTGCTTGATTTACTTTTGTTTCCCTAGAGCCAAACAGTGTACCTGGCACATAATAGACACGTGATAAATATTTGTCAGATCAATGGCTGGATGTAGCTCTGAGTGAATACTTTTTGTCTTCCACTGTCCCTATCTGTGGATGCACCTTGCCCTCACCAAACACTCAGATGTGGTTACCATCTCCTACAAGATGTCACCATGTTTCCTCCTCCCTGTATCCCTAAATAACTGTAAATTGATCAATTAATCAAATTCTACTGGTTGAGAAGAAAAATGGAAGGAGAAAGATGGATGATTCAGAAGTCCCAAGACCTACGTCTGCCTTAGCCTCACCCCATGACTGCGGTTTAGAAACCCCTTCCATCTCTCATTTTCGTCATCTGTACAATGAGCACAAGAACCCTGCTTCAACCCCATGGAGCAGATTATGTGTATAAAAGGGACTTTAAAACTGCAAAGTACTACACAAAAACCTTACTTAATTCCCTTGTGAGGCTCTATGAATTGCCACACTAATCCCTTGCTGTCGACATGGCAAATAGCAAAAAAAGTTCTTAAGCCCCGAGAGTTTGCTTACAGTGACTAACTACTCCCCATGTGTTGCAGGTTCCCAAGCGCAGGAAGCCAGGATAGAAGCTACCCAAGCCCAATGACATGTGCGTAATTGACTACAGCTGGAGTCCCTAAGCTTTCCCCAGGGTGTGTTGATTCAGGATGCTGGACAGCCCCAGGACCCCAGGAGCTGTCCTTGTTCGGAGTAGATTATGATGCAGGAGGGGGGACTCACTTGATGGCGTCTGTCAATAGAAATTCACAAGAACAAGACAAAGGACAGCAGAGATGGTAGGTGACCTTGCTTTGGCTTGCAATGAATCCATGAGAGGCCAGGTTTGGAGTGCTGGGGAAAGGGTGGAAGATCTAAATAGGCACATGAATCTTAGATTTTTGTCAGCCTGTCACTCATCTGAGAGATTAATTCCAGGACACACAGAAGCACATGCATAGGTGTCAGTCAGGATCTCAATACCCTCCTGGAGTTGAGATTCCGAGGTTTCTCTGTAAGAAGCAAAATCAGGAGGAAGACCATGGCCTTTAGTGCCCAGTGTTCTTGGATCTGAGTTCTCTATGTCATATTAGCTGTGTGATTTAGCCAAGTGTTTAAACCTCCCTGAGCTTGTATTCCCCGCATACGCAGTGAAGGCAATAAGGTATTCATTATGAATTATTGGGTCAGTATTCATTATTAATTCACTGTCCTGAACTTCTCACCCCTTTCTGCACACAAACCTTTGCTGGGGCCTCACCATGAGTAAAATATACTTCTCTGCCGTTTTTCCTTTTCAGCCATGGGCCTCGTTTGGCCATTGATCTATGAATGGAGATACCATCAACATGGGGGAACATGTCCTGACTAGCTGCCTGAAAGAAGGAGGATGAGAAACAAGGAAGACGGAGCCCGGCCATGCCAGGGTCTTGCCGTGAGAACCAAGGCCATCCCAGCACAGCTGGCACAAGTCAAGCGCCAACCAATTTACACACATCTAAATGACAATGACCCGTTGTTTCAAGACACTGAGTTGTCAGGTGGCTTGCCACAGGTCATAGCTTACAGATTTAACAGCCATAAGCCTACCTCCAAAGCTCCTTACACACATTACCTTGGACCATGCCCATCCTTCCTGAGCAAAGCACATGACCCCTATGAGCAACTGTGTGGACAGAGGCTCTCCCCTCGCCACTCTGAATGGGAGGTGGCCTGGGACTGCTGTGGCTTCTGCCATATTCTGATGCTCCCAGCTTTTGCTTTGGAGACGCCCCTAGTGACTTAAGGGAGAAGAATGTTTTCCTTCCTTATTTCTTGTGCCTGGTGCCAATTAAATAAAAGGGATGGAATTTACTCTGGTTGGTAATTATCCTGGGAAATTTATTTTGGACTGTTTAAGAAGCACTCTCCTCCCCTTCCCCCCCCCCCCCCCCCCCGCATTCGCTAGCTGCAGGGCAGAGTTATGACTCCAAAGTCTCAATTGCAAGGGAAAGAAGCTACTGCATTATTTATTTCTTTGTGTTTGTGTTTATCTAGACAGGTAAGGGATTTCAGGCTATTCACATCTCTTATTAGAAAGGAGGGAAGGACCAAAGATTTGGATGTTCTAACTTCACTATCACCAAGTTCAAAATGAAGTTAATTATATTGCTAAGCCCTGAGTGGTTCCTACAAGGCCACATGGCTCATTATTTTATTCTTTTGTTTATTCATTTCTTCGTTTTCTCTGTTGTATAAGGTAGTAGCAACACAGAGGAGCCCTTGAGGCAGACTGCCTGGGTTCAAAAACAGTCTCTACCGAGGTCACATGTGGTCCTGGGTCAGTGGCATAACCCCTGTGAGGCTCAGTATCCTTGTCCATAATATGGGAGGAATCATTGGCCACCTCAAACAGCTATAAAGTCAAAATGAAGCAGAGCATGTGAAGATGTAAAGTGTTCAAGTGTTAAATAAGGGCTTGTTCTGTGTTTCCTGTGGGTGTCTCTTGTGCTTGGCTCTGTGTTGGGGATCCTGGAATGAACAAAATGATGTGGTCCTTGCTTTGGAGAGGGCACGGTTTTATGTGGCATAGAAAAGTGAGCCTGGCTCAGGATGGAGTGATGGGGCGGAAAACAGAATCCAGTTGGCCTAGCACAGGGTGAGGCATCAAGGAGAACTTCTCAAAGGAGCTGGTACTTACTCTGAGTTTATTGCTCTTATATTTGTCCTGCCCCCTGCAAGGAATGATTCCAAAATTCCCCAGAATCCCATGCCCTTCCCCATGTCCAGAGGAAACAAGAGGGGCTCAGAGCGGCTTAGAGGAAAGACAATTAATTCACCTTCATTAATCCCCTGAGAAGAATCAGACATTTTTTCATAACTTTTCTTACCTGACCCCAAGCCTGGAATGTAGCTTTATTTATTTCATTGCTCACAGGGGAATTGAGACTCACAGAGTCTGACTTGCTCAGAGTCACAAAACCAGTAAATATTTTTAAAGTAGTTTTCAAACCCAGATTTCTCAACCCTTGGCCTACCTTTGTCCTAGGTACCTTGGCCTACCTTTGTCCTAGGTACCCCCTGGAACAGAACCAGCTATTGGACTGCTAAAGAAGGTGGGGCCAGATCTGACCATATATTCCCTCTTACCTTATTTCTGAAGTGTCATTAATAGATAATCATTAGCTGAATCAAAATCTAAAACTAGAGTCAGAATTAAAACTCTAATATTCCCAAAGGTTATAGAAACTTTCTTTTATCCATAGTTCCTGGTTCCTCCACCCCTCCAAAATAATCCATCAAGAGTCCCACACGGCAGGCATCTGAATTTAGGGCTGGTATTGGTTAGGTTGGAATTTTCTTTGTAACTCCAAAAGGATGAAATATGAACTCTCCATTTCCCCCTGCCTTTAAATTCAGAACAGAAAACATAAAATACTACTGCAAAAAAAAAAAAAAAAAAAAAAAAAAAAAATATATATATATATATATATATATATATATATATATATATATATATATATATGAAAGGTTCAAATGTGTTTTGTTTTCAAATTATGACAGGGTAAAGGAAAGCAAAGGAAAGATAAAGGACAGGAATGGAGGGGAAGGAGTGAAACCAGGAAATGGTCCAGAGCAAAATGTGAAGGAAGAGACAGAGAAAGGAGAGAGAAGGAACAGGCGAACCAGCACCCAAAGAGACACCCAAAGAGAAGCGGGAGAGACAAGGCAAGAGGAAAAAGTGGGAGAGTCACAAAAGAGGTTTAGTCATCAGGCTCCCCAGAGAAAAAGAACCAATAAGAGAGACAGGGATGGACACAGACAGAGAGACAGATAGACGTGCATTGTACAGATGACAGGAAGTGGCTCACCCGATGACGGAGGCTGACAGGTCTCTTGATTGGCCACCTGCAAGCTGGAGACCCAGGAGAGCCTGTAGGGGAACTCAGCCCAATCCCAATGCCCACGAATTGGGAGCTCTGATGTCCAAGAGCAGGAGATGATGGTGCTCCCAGCTCAAAAGAGACAGCAAAACCACCCCTCCTCTACCTTTTTGTTCTACTAGGGCCCTCAGCAGATTGGATAATGTCCACCCACGCTGGTGACAGGGAACCTCCTCTGCTCTGTCCACTAGCTCAAATGCTAATCTGTCCCAGAAACAACCTCACCGATACATCCAGAAATAATGTTTGACCAGTGACCTGTGCATCCCTTAGCACTATCAAGTTGACATCGAATTAATGATCACAAGAATAATGCTGGTGTGAAAGAAAGACAGAAAAAAAAAATCCAGACATGGGGAAAGAAACTGAGCAAGTTATGAAGTAAGTTCAAGTGGGAAGTTAACTCTTGACCATAGCTTTCAAAATGCTGTGGCCTGATTTCTCTTTCCCTTTCGGGAATTGACTGCCAGGTAACCAGGAGTCTCCGTTCTTCGTCTACTGTTCCTTAAAGGAACTTTAAGCTGCAGGACATCTGCGTGCAGGAAATTGCTCTCAAGGCAAATGTAAACATCCTCTGAAAACTGAGTGAAATATAATACAGGGTGAAGGTTTTCCCTGTTTACTAATTTGAGTTGTTATTAGAAAATCATTTCACCTCAAATTCCAAATATTCGCTAGAAGATCAAGTCAATGAACCATTTCTCTCAAGACCCTTTAAAGCTCTATGATATTGAAAATAACTTCAACAAAATCACTTTTCGGGTAAAGGGGAGACTGAAGTGAAACAGAGGCTGAAATCCATTGATTTTTCTGAAATCCACCAATTTTTCCCTGTGAACAGATTCCATCAGCCATGCCGGCTAATAGAGCTGCACCCACCTCTGAGTTTCTCTTGAGGCAATTTTTTTTTTTCTTCAGGACCTTGGCCTCTGGCAGCCCTTGTGAAACGTAGGCAGAAGGAACTATGCAAGACAGGGAAGATAAATAAATCCGGTCTGACACCTCAGACTGTGGGCCAGGTGGCCACTGGGGCTTAACTGGCCAGTCATAGTTCTGACTTAAAGGGCCAGGACAAGAAAGCTCTAGAGAAGTGCCCTTGTCGTTTCATGCCCCTCTGACTCTTCCCCCAGTCTGTGAGGCAGTTGACCACAGCCAGTCTGGCTCCTTGAGATGAGGGAGCCAGGAGAGGCAGAGGCCTGGAGTCTCCCTTGCTGCCCAGTGACCCTCCTTGACCTTGAGTGAGGTGGGTTTACAATGTGTCTGTAGACAGGCCCACCATCATTAATGTGATCAATGCCAAAAGAATTTTTAGGTTCTGCCCTCAATTTTGTTACTATGAAAAAACTGAATATGAATGCAATGTAATAAAAATCAAAGCTATGCCAAAATACGTAAAATCAGAACTAAGCCAAAGTCCCCTATAAACCACCACCACATCCTTTCTTCTGCCCAGAAGTAAGTATTAATAAGAGTCTGTCATGCAGAATTCTGCCCGTTTTTAAAATGCATTTGCCTCTGTGTGTGTGTGATTTAGAAATAATTTTATTTAGATAAATAGGATTGTCATCTATGTGCAATTTTGTCATTTTCTTTTGGTATTCAACAATCTATCTGTACTTGTCAGCATTCCATTGCTGTGACCAAAATACCCAAAGATAATTTAGAGGAGGAAATGTTTATTTTGACTCATAGTTTCAGAGGTTCAGTCCATAGTGGGCTAACTCCATTGCTCTGGGTCCAAGATGAGGCAGAACATCATGGCACAAGGGCATGGGGACAAGCTCTGCTCTTCTCATGGCATGCAGGTAGCAGAGAGAGAAAGGGGAAGGGGTATCAGGAGAGATAAACCCTGCCAGGTTTTCCACCAGTTTTTCCCTGTGAACAGATTTCTTCAGCCATGCTGGCTAATAGACCCCAGTGACCCACCTCCTCCAGCCACGCCCCACCTGCCTACAGTTACCACCCAGTCAGTCCATGCAAACTAGGGTGGATTGATTGGGTTCAACTCTCACAATTCAATCATTTCACCTCTGAACATTCCTTCATTAACACAGGAGCTTTTGGGGGACTCTGCACATCCAAACCCTAGCAGTATATTTTCATGGTTTTTCTTTTTTTCAAATTTGCATGTCAGAACCCAGAGTTCCCCTTCATTATCTTTGCTATACGAATTTGATGGGTAATTAGATCACTTCCAATTTTTCACTATGATGAGCAATGTTGCAATGAATACTCCTACTAATGTATCTAGCCCAAACACGTGAATAATTCTACAGGATAAACTGATATCTGGAAAGAAAATTGCAAAGACAATTTTTCATATAGGAAAATTGATACTCAGAGAAGGGAAGAGTTTCTCAAGGTAACATAAAATGTTAGAAGCAGAAATGCGTTGAAAATCAAGAGCCCCAAATGCTAGACCAGCCTGTCCTATGATGCCATCCTCACTGGGACTGTGACCTTGGGCATACCCAATCTGCTCTAGTAGGATGTGGTGTTTCCTACCCTGTCCTGAGCAGGTAGGCACCAAAGTGAAGATGGAAATCCTAGTGTCATTAGCCAAAGACGGTGGCTAAAAGGTACTCAGTAGAGGACAGCAGAAAACACACTGAGCTTAGAACCCACATCCTACAATTCCAGTCTGCAGCAATTTCGTTGGCTTGAGCCCTGTTTCCTCCGCTGTTAAATGCAGTTAATCATCCCTACCTCACAGGTGAATGAGAAGCCTGAATAAGTAAAATACTTAACACTCATGTTAATAATTAGCATTTGCTGAGCTCTTACTATATGGTAGAGACGCTGCTAAGTACTTTTCCCACATCGTATTTGACCTTCACAACAACCCTATGAGGTAGGTCCCATTTTGTCTCCATTTTACAGATAAGGAAACTGAGGCATAGAGATTAAGTCCTTGCCCAAAGTCACACAGCTAATAAATAACAGGCTCAGGAGCTGAATCCAGGCAGCCCAGCTCCAGAGCCCAAACTCCTAGCCATCAGAAAGGTACTCCAAACCTGTGAGTGCCCTAACTTGGGCATGAAGTCCCTCAAGAAGGCTAGAAAAAGACACTGGATATGCAAGGCTCAGGGTAGGGGCCAGCCTCCAAAATTCCCCAGCTGTAATATTCTGGATTCTGACAACTGCAGAATCCCAATGCTCATTCTCCGAGGTTCTGCTACCAGGTTCCTTCACTGTGGGCCTTTTACCATTGCTATTTCATGACATAATTAACAAGCTCCACTGAGAGCTGCCAGTGCCTGGGGCCAGCGGGGCCCTAATGGGGGCCTAATGGAAGCAGTTTAACTGCCCAACCTCCCCACCACCGGGCCCCAAAATATGGATAGTAACGCTTTCTTTTCCAGGTGACAGTAGTGTTAAGATAATGTTCATAAAGTGCAGGGTACATATACATTCAAGAGTAGTCCTTATTACTAGTTTTATTTTTTCCTAAGACACTAATGAAGGACGATCATCAGTGCAGGTTTGGGAAAGTGTATTTAGAGACGGTGACGTCTGCACTGGGGTTTGAGGGATGGGGTTCACCAGGTCAACAAGTGAGGAGCTGGGCTTTCCAGGCAAAGGGAGACTGTCCTTGAAACAGACGTGGACACTTCAGGAATGGCTGAAATGCTGGGAGTGAGAGGGGATTGGTGGGAGATTTGTTTTTGTTTTTTTTTGTTTTGTTTTTTGTTTTTGTTTTTGTTTTATCCTGAAGCACTGTTGGATGACATTTCCCAGCCTCCTTTGCATTTTGATGTAGCCACATGGAGTGGACACTCTCCAAGCTTTGCCCAGTCTCCTTGGTTTCCTTTCCCTATTTCTGATGCCCATCCTCACATTTTGCTCTGACTACAAGGGTTTGCAGATGTGAGTTTCTTGTGAGCTTCTCCTTAGCTAAGGGAACCCTGTAGTTCCAGGGGGCCAGAAATTCCTGGAGTTTACAGCTCCCAGGGGCAGCCCTGAGGCAGAGTGTGAAACCTGGGGCCTTCCCTTCCCAGAGCACCCCACAGGATCAGGCGGCTCTGGGTCGTTTCCTGATACAACCCCCTGCTTGTCCAATTCCCCTTGCAGCTCGTCGCTTCTTTCCTGCTTTCTCTAGGAAGCAGCTCCTGAAGACATCTCTTCTCAGGGTCTGCTTCTGGGGAGCCCAGCCCAGGACCCCACATGACTGGGCTCCAGCCAGTGGAATGTGAGCAGAAGGGCCACTCGCTGGTCTTGCCGTAGAAACCCACCTGTGCTCCTCCAGAGTCTTTCCTTTCAGGTTGATGGGGACAGAAATGGCTAGAAGGTCACCGTGGAAGACTGCTGGTGGCAGAGCCTCCAACAGCTGGATCTTTGAATTACCAGATAGAAGAGAGATAAATGTGCCAACCAACAACACTACCCTGGCCTCTGAGGTGAAGGAGGAATACATCTTCACTGGGCAAGGCCACCAAAGGGCATGTCAGCTAGTGCCACCCATACTAAAATAGAACAGTGGCTTTATTCTAGCTCTCAGTGAGGTCTAGAGTGGATAAGAGACAATTGAGGAAAACCTTTTCCAATCTTTAGGTTGGTCCCAGGGAACCCAAACAAGTTGAGCTCATGGGCTTGGCAAATCTGTTACAAAATGACAAAATTTAAGACCTCTTCTATCAAGGCCAGAATTCCCAGAAGACAACTGTACAAAAAGTCCCCAATATCTGGGATCCTGTTGAAAGGGGACCCTTCACAAATCAGTTCACATAGTGCCCCCATAATAGGACCCACATTATTAATATATAAACTATTCACAATTGTCCATTCTCCCTCTAGATTCTAAGGAAAAGTGGCTCTTGCTTTCTGAAAAGATTCCTAAGATCACTTTTGTTGTAGAGAAGCCAAATCATAGCTGAACCAGAGAAAACAGTAATAGACGTCAGAGAAGCAAAAACAACATTTATATAAAAGGACCAAGACAGTCTGGCTGGAAGATCAGGAAGAAAAACAGGAAAGCTATGTGGATTCCATGAGATAGGAAGTGAACAGAAGAAAAGAAAAAGGTTTGAGTAGGCATAACAGCCATCTGGGTAGAGGGTAGCAACAGATGCAGAGACCTGGGAAGAATTTTTATAATTTTTATGATGTGTTCTCTGCAGTGAGCCTGGCCTCTATTTCTAGCATTCCCTGAAGAGAGACAGTGCAGACTTGAAATACTCATAATTGATGTTTGGTTCCTAGACTGTTCCTAAGAAAGTGATCCTTTGAGGGACCTGTACATTTAGAACCATAAGTGATCCTAGAATCACACTAGCTAGTTTCAGGAGTCTCCAGGATTCTGTAGCAGAGTCCGGAACACTTTCGTCCACTTTCAAGCTTTACAACAGTGAAAATATCCCAGCCCCAATGAATTTCCTGAACCAATGTGATAAAACTTTGCCCCTACATTTCACCATCCTATCCTGCACTCCCTGGCTATCTGCCGGTCCCTCTAGCTCTTATTTTGATTACCTACTTGTCAAGCTAACGGATACTGTGTTTGATTGTAAACTCTTTGAGGACAGGTATTGTCTTTTTAACCTTAGGGCATCAGTCTTATTATGCTCAATAAATGTAAAGATTTCTGTCTTGTGCCTAGCTTTCTTTCCAGCACCTTCAGGATTATCTGATTTATGGTAGATGTTTGGTGAATGTTTGTCCAGGGACTGAATGAAAGGAAAAAAAAATCCATCAGTCCTATCAATCAAATCTGAGTTGATAGTCATCATAGTCTCTGGATAAGACAGCTCACAGCCTGCCTCATTACTACTAAGGTTTTTCTACAACATTCACCTTTACGAATTTTCTCTGTGCTTACACTTGGGACTCCTCATAGACCCAGCCAAGCTCAGGAGAGGAAAGGCAAAGAGTGGGAAATGAAGTCAGAGCTGAAACACATTTCATCTACTTCCTGGGTTGCTATGATTGCCCCAGTGATAAATATCTCATACCTTCATGCCAAGGGCAAATCTAGCATCTGCATTTTGGTCCAAGAATGTCCTCTCATGTAAAGCACAAAACATACAATGCTCACTCCTCTGATTACCAGCACCATAGCTTTGGTCAAGTAACATAACTTCTCTAAACCTCAGCTTCCCCGGCAGGCAAGTGGGCATGACAATATCAACCATTCACGAAAGGTGTGTGATCATAGAGGCGATCTATGTCAGCTCCCAACCCAATGCAGGTCATGGCTCAAAGAATGTTGCTTTCCTTCCTGGCTGATGACATTACACAAATAGAAATGGAAAGAAAGAAACCACATTTGATGTTTTCTGGATGTACAAAGAGGAAAGAGCTGTAGGTTTCCTCTTTCATAACCTTCAATTTCATCTAAGGAAGAAATAGGGCCACAGGCCAACTCATGGGCCCAAACTATCTCCTCAGTAGCTCATTTCTTCAAGCAGAGATGAAGTGCTCCCAGGGCAGGAGATGGGAGACTGAGTCCTCTGGGTAGTTCATGTGATTGTCTCTAAGGACAAAGGTGAAATAATAGTTTCATCCATTTGTCTTAATTGAACAATTTATAATTGTGATTCCATCTGCAACAGAAAAGAAACATGTTATTTCCACTATTTTTATTTCTTTTAAGAGAATGGTGGGGAAAATTTACCTAGCTAAATAAAATCCCTTTTATAGGACTAGGAAAGGACCAAAGTAATTTTTGGTAATTTTCTTCCAATTGAGATATTTCTGATAATGCTGGACAAACTCTGATTTTGTAATGACCACCTCCCTGGGTGTTTTCTCATCACATCCCCCAAATGCTACAGCAACAACCTCTTGAGAAATACCAATCTCATGCTTGAGTGAAGAATATAATTGTTATCCTAAAATTTTTTTTGGTGTGTTAAATTATATGGTATGTCAAAATATAGCATTCTCACCATGATACTTAAATTTTCATGGGTTTTTAAGTCTCTTTCATAATATTTAAATAGCTTGACTATGAGACTAAACCACTTAAAAGGAAGTTTACTTACAGCATTTTTAGCCCCCTCATGCAGACCCTAATTCAAAGGTCTGCTTTCTCTTTTAGAAACTCCTCATCTTTATTAGAAGAAAGGAGATGGGACCTGCATCACGAATATAGATAGTTTTAATTCCAACTTTCTCTTGAATTAAATTATTTGGATGTTATTTTGAAGAGAGGATAATCCAGAGACCAGAAGGACTTGGATATAATTACTTTCATCATTCAAGTCATTCTGCTAAGTCCAATCTAAACCACTGGCCTTTGAGAGTTTGTGAAAGAGGCATTTCAGAAAATCAAGACATGCAGAATATTATTTAATATTTTTTCCACTCATGCATGGGCTCACACGATGGAAAAGGTCTATAGTTAATTTAGAGAACCAAAAACCTTTAAACCTGGAAGAAACACCGTGTTCAACATTTCTATAGAGCCTTACAACTTATAAAAATAAAAACATACAGGAACACTTAATCTTTTCATCACAATAATCACCATGTGAAACACGGATTCTGATCTCCATATTTACAGATGAGAAAACAGAAACTCAGAGATGCAAACGTTTTGTGCAAGTTCACACCATAGTAAGTGGCAGACCGGGCCAGACCCCAGATCGTCTAACTCCATGTCCTGTACCATGACCACATGGGATGCCTTGGGGCTGAGAACCAGTGGTTCTCAAAGCAATATCACCAATGGCAAGACAGTGTGCAATACTGGGTTTTATCCTGTCTCAAGCTAAACATTACCATCAGTTCATGCCAATGCCTGCAACCCAATCCAGACAATTATATCAGAATGTCTAAAGACTGGGTCTGGAAATAGGTGTTTTTTTTAAAGTTTCCTAAATGACTCTGATGCTCAGCCAGAGTGGCACATCATTGTTCTAGATTGATTTTTGGACAAATAGATCCTAGGCCTGTCTTTGTCACAGCAGTGACCAGCAGTTTAGCTAGGGGTGGTTGGTTTCAGAATTGTGTCTTCTAGGCCTAATATCACTTTGAAGCACAGAAACACTATGGATTCATGTTGACCCTGCAGTGGCCAATGGAAGATTCAGGCATTTTCTATAATAAACTAATTGGTTTCACTTCTGATCTATATTTTTATGGGTGGGTTTTTCAATTTAAATTTTGGTTGCTCATAAATAAAGGACCTTGATGGAAAATGAAGTGAGGTTTCAGTCAAAAGGATAAGGCTAGATATGGGAGAGTTAGCTCAAGATTGGAATCCAAAAAGATAGAAAGCAAAGGGGTAGTCTGTACTTTTCTTTTTTCTTTCTTTCTTTTTTTTTTTTTTTTTTTTGAGGCAATTGTGAATGTCCTCCTAATTTCTCTCTCAACTCATTCATCCTTGGTATATAGGAACACAATTGATTTATGGGTGTTAATTTTACTGAATTTTTTTGAGTTATAGAAGTCTTCTGGTGAGTTTTTTTGGGGTTTTCTAAATACAGGATCTTGTCATCATCAAATACAGATAGTTTAAGCTCTTCTTTTCCTATTTGTATCCCTTTAATTTCTTTCTTTTGCCTAATTGCTCTTGCTAGAGTTTCAAGGACTATGTTGAACAGAAGGCGTGAAAGAAGGCATTCCTGTCTTGTTCCAGTTTTTAAAGGGAATACTATCAGTTTTTCTCCATTTAGAATGATGTTGGCCTTGAGTTTAATGTACATAGCTTTAAAAATGTTGAAGTATATCCCTACTATGCCTAGTTTATCTAATGTTTTGAACATGAATGGATGCTGTATTTTGTCAAATGCTTTTTGAACATTAAAGAAAGAAATTAGGGGCTGGGAATGTAGCTCAGTTGGTAGAGTGCTTGCCTTGCATGCACAAGGCCCTGGGTTCAATCCCCAGTGCCTCCACCAAAAAAAAAAAAAAAAAAGAAAAAGAAAAAGAAAGAAAGAAATTGAAGAAGACCTAAGAAAATTGAAAGATTTCCTATGTTTTTATATAGGAAGAATTAATATTGTCAAAATGGACATACTACCCAAAATGCTATACAGATTCAATGTGATTCCAATTAAAATCCCATCATCATTCCTTATAGAAATAGAAAAAGCAATCATGAAATTCGTTTGGAAAAATAAGAGACCCAGAATAGCTAAATCAATCCTTAGCAAGAAGAGTGAAGCAGGAGGCATCACAATACCCAAACTTCAACTATACTACAGAGCTATAGTAACAAAAATGGCATGGTATTGACACAAAAGCAGACAGGTACACCAATAGTACAGAACAGAAGACACAAAGACAAACCCACATAAATACAGTTATCTCATCCTAGACAAAGGCACTATAAGCACACATTGCAGAAAAGACAGCCTCTTCAACAAATGGTGCTAAGAAAACTGGAAATCCATATGTAGCAGAACGAAATTTAAGCCCCATCTCTAGGCCCCACACTCCATCATGTCGGCTTAGGAACTGACTTCCTCAACAAGACTCCTAAAGCATAAGAGGTAAAATCAAGAATCAATAAAGGGGATGGTATCAAACTAAGAAGCTTCTTTACCACAAAGGAAACAATCAAGAGCATGAAGAGAGAGCCTGCAGAATGGGAGAAAATCTTTGCCTCCTGAACCTTAGAGGGAGCATTAATCTCCAGGACATATAAAGGACTCCAAAAACTTAACATCAAAAAAATATGAAATATCCCAATCAACAAATGGACAAAGGAAAAGAACAGGCACTTCACAGAAGAAATACAAATGGTATATGAAAAGAAAATGCTCATCATCTCTAGCAATCAGAGAAATGCAAATCAAAACTACTCTAAGTTATCATCTCACTCCAGTCAGAATGGCAGCTATTATGAACACAAACAACAATAAGTGTTGGCGAGGATGTGGGGGGAAAAGGTACACTCATAAACTGCTGTGGGACTGCAAATTGATGCAGCTAATTTGGAAAGCAGTATGGAGATTCCTTGGAAATCTGGGAATGGAACCACCATTTGACCCAGCTATTCCTCTTCTCGGACTATACTCAAAGGACTTAAAAACAGCATACTATAGGAACACAGCCATATCAATATTTACAGCAGCACAATTCACAATAGCTAAACTGTGGAGCCAACCTAGATGTCCTTCAGTGGATGAATGGATAAAAAATATGGCATTTATACACATTGGAATATTACTCAGCATTAAAAAAGAACAAAATCATGGCATTTGCAGTTAAATGGATGGCATTGGGGAAGATAATGCTAAATGAAGTCAGCCAATCCCAAAAAAACAAATGCCAAATGTTTTCTCTGATATAAGAGGGTGACTCATAGTAGGATAGAGAGGGAGCACATGGGAAGATTAGATTAATTCTAGATAAGGAAGAGGGGTGGGAGGGAAAGGGGATTAGCAAGGATGGTGGAATGTGATGGTCATCATTATACAAAGTACATGTATGAAGACTTAAATTGGGTGTCAACATACCTTATATACAAACAAAGATATGAAAAATTGTGGAATATATGTGTATTAAGAATAGAAATGCAAAAAAGTACATGAATAATGGCATAAATTGATGTGAACATACTTTATAGAGAGAGATACAAAAATTGTGCTCTGTATGTGTAATAAGGATTGTAATGCATTCCACTGTTGTTGTGTATTTAAAAAAATCAATATATATATATATATATATATATATATATATATATATATATATATATATATATATATATTAACCCAATCAACAAATGAGCAAAGGAAAAGAACAGGCACTTCACAGAAGAAATACAAATGGTCAACAAATATATAAAAAAATGTTCAACATCTCTATCAATTAGAGAAATGCACATTAAAGCTACACTGAGATTTCATTTCACTCCAATCAGAATGGCAATTATCAAGAATATGAGTAATAATAAATGTTAGCAAGGATGTGGGGGAGAAGGTACATTCATAAAATGCTGGTGGGATTGCAAATTGGTACAACCACTCTGGAAGGCAGTATGGAGATTCCTCAGAATTCTAGGAATGGAATCATCATTTGATCCAGTTGTCGTACTCCTTGGTGTATACCCAAAGGACTTAAAATTAGCATACTACGGTGACATAGCCACATCAATGTTTACAGCAGTTCAATTCACAATAGTTAAGCTATGAAACCAACTTGGGATCCTCCAACAGATGAATGGATAAAGAAAATATTGTTTATATACACAATGGAATATAAAAGTGATGGCTTTATGACATTTGCTAGTAAATTGACAGATTTGGAGACTCTAAATCTAAGTGCAATAAGCCAATCCCCAAAAAAACAAAGGTGAAATGTTTTCTCTGATATATGAATGCTAACACACAAAAAGGGGGCACAGAGAATAGAAGTTCAGTGATTAGAAAAAGAGAATGAAGGAAAGGGAAGGGAGATAGAAGTAGGAAAGATAGTGAAATTAATCTAACTTTCCTATGTACAAATATGGATACACCACAGTGAATCTCCACATCATGTACATCCACAGGACTGGGATTCTAGTTAGAATAAGACATACTTCATGTTTGTATAAATATGTCAAAATATACTCTACCATCATGTATAACTGAAAAGAACAAATAAAATTTCTAAAAAGACAAATACAAGAAAAAAGAAAGAATGCAAATGGATGACTTAGGGTCTTCAAAACAATGAATTAAGATAATCTGACAACTGTTAAGCTAACAGTTTTTAGAAATTCTAGATAACAACATCCTCTTAATTGAATAAACCAAGTTGCCTATTTTGTTTGGGTTAAACAAACCAGCCTGCTACCTGTGCTTGAGTAGATGCACTTGCATGTTTTCTCCCAAGGAGAACGGCATGAAGAAATATTCACCAGCCGGCAACACTGGTTATCTTGGCAGGGAACAGAGACTTGGAGAAAGGCCGGAGTATAATTAGCTTTTCCTTTATATAGCCAGCAGGTGTTCTGTAATTTGAAAAACATAAAATAAATAAAATTGAATTAACTGATATATAAATTCACAACAGCCAAAAAATAAGAATTAAAAACAGTAATTTATAATTTGCATTTTATGGTGACATAAATATTGAAGGAAGTCATTGATACGTTCTATAAACCTGAAATGGAGTTATCATTCTGTACACATTGGTGTTTCCTGTTTCTTCTGAGACTTTAAAATTATATCTAATGTCCCTAGAGCTGTCCTGCTGAACTCATTAAATGGCCTTTACCCCTCCTACGAACCCACACATACACACACACAAAAAGGTAATACGTAAATATTTAAAATAAACAACTGAGCTTAACAGAAATAAGGGAGACTTTAGATGGCAGAACTGAAGCAGGAATTCTAAACCAGAAGGAGAGTAAGAGCTGCCAAGGAGCCAGACACTGTGGCACACGCCTGTAATCCCAGCAGCTCTGGAGGCTAAAGCAGGAGGATCATGAGTTCAAAGCCAGCCTCAGCAAAAGTGAGGCACTGAGCAACTCAGTGAGACCCTGTCTCTAAATAAAATACAAAATAGGGCTGGGGATGTAGCTCAGTGGTCAAGTGCCCCTGAGTTCAATCCCCAGTAACCACCACCCTGCCAAAAAGAAAAAAAGCGGGGCTGCTGAGGAAGGGCAGGCTAGGCCCTGGGCCCAGGCAGTCAGACCTCATGCCCATCAGTGGAGAGTGCTACTGAAGGAACTAGCAGAAGACACAATGTGGGGAGGTGAGGCGAGGATGGGGGTGACCAAAAAAACAAGATAGAGAAATGCAAGAAGCAAGAGTGAAAACCGAAATTGGAAAATACAAAGACAAAACTAAGCATTGAACGTATGAAGAGCCGTCGTGAGGATGATGGCGGTGATGATGAATTTGCAAGTGTTAAAAAATGAAACAAATATTCTAGACAATAATTTCTAGCCAGATGAGAGGGATGATCAGAGTGAAGCATCCCTTAGGCTTTGAATCGTGTGGGAATAAAGGAAAACTTTGGTTACCTTTAGTATTAATGTCAAGAATAAAGATTACAATTTGAAGGGGAATGACTAACAGAAAATTAAGGATCCCAGTAAAAGTGGGGAAAAGTCATAAGGATGATTCATTTTGGTAGACGAAGGAAAGGAGGAAACAGCACAGTAAATTGAAGGCACGAACAATAAAATAAATACTAACATATCAACCAGAACAAAAAGTGTTCCTAGACAAAGAGAGTGGTTCTAATTCAGGGAATTTCAAATTGGATTTTAAAGCTAACCCAGTTAGAAGATGTTTTATACAAGACATACCTAACACACAAGGACTCAGAGAGTTGGGAAATGGATCCATGTAAACAGATGCCCCCCAGCAACTATGGAGGAAGCTGGGGTAGCTCCTTGGGAAACAGCTTTGAAGGTAAAAACCATTAAAAATAAGAAGAATCGTGATAAAAAGAAAATTCTATTTTAAAAAACCATTCTAAAACAAGATGCAAAACAGACACAATGAATAAAGTTATTAGCCTGGGAGAATATATTTACTACCCCTAAAACTGATAACTAGGATCCAAAATCAATGAGGAAAAGACAGATAGCATAAAATAAAACAAAGAATACAAATAACTGA